>NC_045786.1:64012052-64322768 GCF_009873245.2 Balaenoptera musculus
AGAGGGCCGAGACCTCATCTGCATTAGTTATCTATTGCTCCGTCCGTCACAAACATAAAAGCAACAATAAGCATGTGTGATCTCACACAGTTTCTGTGCGTCAGCGATCCTGGAACTCTGTAGTTAACGCAGGTGGAGGTGGGAATGAGTCAGTATGGTGATGTCTACGTGAAGTGCTGTGTTTAATGCGTGCGGGGCACGTAGCGTTAGCTTTCGTGATAAGTGTTGAAACAGAGCTAGGTGTGCCAGTGACTCAGGATAGTGATAGTCAGGAGTGGCTTCGCTGGTGGCTCTGCCCAGGACCTCTCATGAGGTGGCAGTGAAGATGTCAGCAGGGCTGCTGAAGGCTTGACTGAACTGGAGGATTCATTTCCAAGGTGGCTCTCTCACATGGCTGGCAAGGTGATGCTGGCTGTTGGCCAGAGGCCTCAGTTCCTTGTCACAGGGGCCACTCCATAAGGTTACCTGAGTGTCCTCACGACGTGGGGGCTGGCTTCCTCTGCAAAGAATGATCCAAGAGGGCAAGGCAAAAGCAGCAAAGTCTTGTACGGCCTAGCCTCGGAAGTCATACCCCATCTGTTCTGTAAACTCAGTGGGTTACAAAGATCTGCCTATTCAATGCGTGAGGGGTACCAGCAGGCACTGGGGACAGTCTTTAGGACTGGCTACTGCAACATCTGGTAATTCCATGCCCTTCCTAGGGTCTTGCTCATGGCAGGGGATCAATAAAGGGAGCAGAAATTAATGAGTACCTATCCGGGTTTATTTAATCTTTACATCAGTTGCCGGGCAGGTTTTACTTCCCAGAGGAAGAAGCAGCCACAGGAAAGAGTTTGTTCAAGATCCAGGGGCACAGAAGCTCCTGAGCTAGAATTAGAAGAACTCAAGCCTCTATTTTAGAAGTTCATGCCCCTTCTGTTCTACTAAGCTGCTTACCTTGTGTTAAAAGTTGGTTCTTCCCGAATAAGATTCCTGCGATATAAATAGAGTGGGTGGTATTGTGTCCATTTTAGAGATGAGGAAACTGAGGCCCCAAGAATTTCATGATGTCATGGCAGCTGGGGGCAGGGCTGGCACTAAAATTCAGCACTCCTGTCTTCAAATCTAATGTTCTACCCACCAAAATATCTGCCTCTCAGTGAAGTGTTTGGAGGCTTGAGTGTCCTCGGTCCTCTCTGCTATACATGGGCAGGGAGGCGGGGGCAGAGGCTTAGGCTGGAGCTCTGGGCTGGAGAGAGCCCTGAGGGAGAAGAGGAGGCTGTGTCCTCCCCGAGGCATGGAGGGTGGCTGGAGAGAGAGGACAAGGGATGCGGGGGGAGTGAGTCTTCGTGTTAGCTGGGCTCAGCAGTGAGAGTGGCTGGGGTGGGATGGGGGCATCCCTGCCCTGAGTTGTGGCCCTGACCACAGCAACAGGAGCTAGCATGCCGTTTGTCCATTCATACCAGTCACCCCCCCAGGTCCTGTTTCACCCTTCAGACTTTAAATCCCATAAAGCCCCAGGGACCATAACTATTCCCTGATAAAACCCCGGGGACATGGTAAGGTGGGTGGTCTTGTATCCGCTTTGCAAATGAGGAAATTGAGGTCCAGAGACAGGTCTCTTTTCTTCCAGCCCTGTTCACTAAACCACACCCCTCCCCCGGACCCCTCCCCCATTCTCCCTTTCCCTCTTTGGTTTTTCTCTACAATGCTTACCACCCCGGACATTCTTTCTATTTTTCTTATTAATTTGTCCCTCTGCCCAATCTTAAATGTCCATCTGTGAGGGCAGGATGTCTGTTTTGTTCACTGCAGTGACTGGCACTTAGGGGGCCCTCACTGCATGCTCACTGACTCTTTCTAACCACCCCAGCGGGAGATACCACCCTTAATGCCATTTCACAGGCGAGGAGACTGAGGCTCCGAGAGACCACGCAATCACTCAAGGCTGGACAGTGAGTGAGTGAAAGATCTGGAAGCGCATCTCACCTCTCTGCCAAGCTGCCTCTCCAGAGTCACCTGCGTGTGATTAGGAAAGTGAAAGGAAGCCTTTCCCTCCTCACTCACAGTAGGGGGTGGGGGTGGGGGTCAAGGAGCTCCTCCTTGTCTTGGAGACATGGCCACACCTCCACAGAATCTCTCCACTTCCTCCTCTCCATCCCCAGCTGCCCAGAAGATGATAGCTCATATCAATCATGCCCCAGGGATGATGCAGCCGAAAACCAGAGCATCAGACATGGGAGGGACTATGGGTTCATACAGTCCATTCTTCCATTGTATGGATGGGTAAACTGACGCCAGGGAGGGGAAGAGGCTTGTCAGTGTGCTTCCAAAAAATGCAGCAGTTCAGAGGACTGGGCACTCATTTCTGTACCCACTTCCCTGATTTCCCCAACACCCCGATGTCAGTTAGCCCCTCCTCATAGCCCCAGGTCCATTTTCCCTCCCAGCATGCTTCGTGGCCCACTTTGTGCCCTCCCACCCACTGTCAGGGAACAAAACCCCACCGCTAGACCCACATCTCTGGGTCTGATGCAGGCCTTGGCTCTAGCTCACCTTGGAAACCTCATTCCTCATCTGTAAAGGAGGAGGGGTTGCACCAGAGGGTTTCCAAGGCCTGTGACCCTTACACTATGTGTCTGAGATGCTGGAGCCCTGGCTTACCCATGCAAGCTGTCCGCCTTGGCCTGGGAGCTTGTAGCTGGTTGAAAGCAGCACCGCCTGACTATGAAGGCTAATAATTACCTTTCCAGGGAGCCACTCCTGCTAGCCAGGGGGAGAGAGGTCTGTCCAAGGAAGAAGAGTCTGGGTCTGAGGCTGGGGCCATAAACCCTCAATCCCCTTGGGATTTGCCTGTTCCCTGGGATGTGTCAAATCTTCCTGGAGGAGCTGGGAGGGAAGTGGAAACGTTCCAAGACCTGGTTCCTGAGTGGTTCCTGAGGAGCAGGGAGAGGTTGGAGCTCTGGGTCTCAGCAGCCAGGGAGATGTCAGGAGCTCAGGGGTTAGTAACCACAGCTTTGGTTTAGTGGAGGAGCCCGCAGAAGCCGTGCTGAGTGCATTCTGTGCATTCACTCTCAGCCCAAGCTTCTGGGGGTGTGTCGACATCTCCATTTTACAGGTGAGGCAACCGAGGCCCAGGAAGATCAAGTAACTTGCTCTTCCAGGTGGCAGGGCAGGGCCCAGACCCTGGGTGGGGAGTGGTCTAGCTCCAAAGCCAGTGTCCTCCCAGGATGCAGCACCCAGGGCAGTGACCACCACAACTCACCTCGTCCCTTCTCCATCACCTGGGGTAGATGCTCTCAGCTTTGACCTTTGGGTTCCTCAGCCCAGGGTTATGACAACAAACTGATGTGGCAGGCTGGCTAATCGTGCAGGATGACTGCGTTCCGGGAGTGATGGGAGCACACGGACACGCCTGCACTCACATACGCACACGTATACGCCAGCATGTACACATACACACACTTGTGTAGATACATACATGTAGGTGTAGATCCTTGGCCTTGTTTATGCCCTCGTGTACCAATGTGCACACACACGCACGTGGTATCACCCCACAGGCTCAACTCTGTCGAGGTTTTCACCTCCCAGGAGCCTCGAGATGTTCCCTGGGAAAGTCCATTCTGCGGTTGCTAGGAAATCCGGAAGAGGCGGGAAGGCTGGGCTCCTTTTCCCTCCTGGATACAAATCCCCACAATGCCTGTCCCTGTGCCTTTCTGTCTCTCTGCCTCTGTGTTTCCGTTTCTCTTGGTCACCACAGCCTTCTCCTGTTTGCTTGGAAGGGCAGCAGGGAGAGGGGAGGGAGGAGGGAGGCGCGGGCGGGTGCTGGTATCCTGGGCCCGCTGGGCTCCGCGCCCCACGCTGGGCCAGGCTCCTGCGCTGCCCAGCGGTGTTCTCGTTGGAAACAGCTTCGTATGACTGTTGCTATTGATTATGGCAAGATTGTGTGCGGCTAAGAGCTCCTCGGAGCCAACTGGTATATTAAGCAATCACTTCTATAGCAGATGACATAACTCCCCCGGCATCGGTTTGTCCTAATGGGCTTGGTATTACTCATGTGCTAATTGATTGGGCACGGAGGGAAGAAAAACTAAACTCACTTGTGAGGCGATTTTATGGCAGAGCTCATAACAGAGGTAATTTGCTGAAAATGTTCAGTCCCGCTTCGGTTATGTAAGATCATCTGTGTTCCTGTGTTTTATCTCCCCCGCGCGCCTGGCTGGGGGAGCCGGCCTGGCCGGCTGGAGCGCAGGAGCTAGACTCCCCCAGGGAACGGGCACTGCCAATGTGGGGCTGCCACTGGGGAGCGCTGACAATTAGTGCCTTATGCACAACCTTCTTGCCTCAGGGGTGGCTTTCAAAATATCTCAGCTTCTCCTGTTTAAAAAAAAAAAAAGATTCCGTCTAAGGGCCAAATAGTTATAATTTCAGATCAGCTATCTAGTGTTACGAAGCTCTGGTTCAGAAACGGAAAGGATGAAGGGGGATTGTTATTGTTTTCAAGAGAAAGAATATTTTGCCAGGAAGAGGGAGGGATGGGGAGCTTGAAGAGGCTTGAAGGGCCCCTCTCTCCCTCCATCTCCTCCTCTTCTTCTTCTTTCCTCTTTCCCTGTCTCCTCCGTCCCTCCCCCATCCCTCCCTGAAGCAGCCTGTCTTACCACTGACTTCTGGAGGAGTCTTGAGCCTCTGCTTGGCCATCCTCGTGCCACGCTGCCATCCTGGAGGGGCAGAACCAGTCCTAGTCCTATCTGCAGTGATGCCAGGTTGCCATGACTGTTTCTCCAGATGTGTGCATCTGGGTGAGTGCTGCAGGCTGTGTGGCTCTCCATCCTTTTGGGCTGGGTTCTGTGCTCAAGTGGTGTTTGGGGTCCTCCAGGGCAGTGAGGTGAACTTCTGAAGCTGTGGTGCTTCCTCACAGCTCTGAACCAGGTTTCCAGAAGGGAGTCTGGGCTGCCCGGGGCCATCCTCAGGGCTTCCCCCTTCCTGGAATGTGTATAGATTGGCAAGGGAGACACCACGCGCTGGTCTCGCTGAAAGGGAGGGGGGGTTGACTACAAGTAACTTCAGCCTCAGTCCATCATTGTGCCTCTCCCTTTTGACTATGAATGAGGGTCCCTCCAGTGATTTACTAGTTCCCATTGGAGCGGCCAGGCTGCGTGATCCAAGGAGGTTTCATCCAGGAGGAAACCAAGGAGCTGCGCGTCCCTTGGTTTCATTTGAGGCTGGTCGTTTGGATCCTGGACGTCCCCAGCTGGCCCCAGGCTGTTTAGGAGGTTTCACTGGAGGTCACTGGATCTGAGACTCAACCAAACTTCTAATCTGGCACTTGACCAAATTTGACGAAACTCAACTAAACTCTACCTCCTTGGCAGGTGGCTGTCCAGCTTCTGCCCAACTCCTTCTAGACCTGCCGGCTTCCCGGCAGCCCATTTTATCTCGGATGGTTCTGACCCTCAGAAAGTCCCTGCACAGAGCCTGGGGCTTTTGAGCCTCATCCATCTGTTCCCTTTCTATGGGCTAAAATCCTGCAGAGTGGTCCTGCCCCCACCTCATCTCATAGGTGAGAAACAGGAGTCCTGAGAGGGGAGGGAGCTTGCCCAGCCCATGGGCAGTGTCAGAACTAGGGGTCAGCTCTCCTGAGCTCAAAAGCCCAGCAAGGCCTGAGCTCCTCCTCCCCTGCGCCAGCCCCTCAGCAGGCGTCTCTGTTCTCTGGGCCCACCGGACCCCAGCAATATCCCCACCATCACGTTATCCTCCAGCAACAGCAATTTTGTCTTCTCAAAATCCCTTCCCAGTCTCTGCTCCAGAGAGGGCTGCCAGCTAGGGATGTGCTACGTGTGACCCGCCCTGCTGCCTCAGAACAAGTCGATTAGTCTCTCTGAGCTCCAGTCTCCTTTCCTAGATGGGGTGATAAACAGTAGTTAACATGTATTGAGCACTTACTATAGGCCGGGAATAGTGTTTAGTACCTATCTTGGTGAACCTCTTTTATTTTAATCCTTCTGATAATTCTGTGTGGTGGAGGCAATTGTGATTCCAATTGTTTCTTCCAGTTTTATTGAGATATAACTGACATACAGCACTGTATAAGTTTAAGGTGTACAGCATAATGATTCGACTTGCGTACGTCGCAGAATGATTACCAGAATAAGTTTAGTGAACATGTATCATCTCATCTCTATAAAAAAATTAAAGAAATAGAAAAAATTATTTCTTCCTTGTGATGAGAACTCTTAGAATGTACTTTCTTAGCAACTTTCATATATAATGTAGGGCAGGGTCAATTATGTTTATCATGTTGGCCATTACATCCCTAGTACTTAGTCATCTTATAACTGGAAGTTTGTACCTTTTGACTGGCTTCCTCCAATTCCTCCTCCCCCCACACCTCTGTGATCCCACTTTTCAGATAGGGAAACCGAGGTGCTATAACAAATTGCAGCACTGGAATGAAACTCAGGAAGTTCAGCTGCGGGTTGGCGCTCCCAAACCACTAATTCACAACCTGCCTCTCCAGCAGTTGCAAGCCTTAGAGGAGTTCACAGATGCTTAAGTTCTTTGTAAAGTGTAATAAGGGGTGGTCTCGTGACACCTTAGATTCTTACCCCTTTGTGGGGGGAGGGGGGAGGTCCCAGGGCTCTCCAAGGGTCTCTTGCAAGCTGTGGAGTCTTCCCAGATAAATGCAGATATGTTCACGTGTAAAGAATTTTGCCGACTATCTCAGGGTGAGGGTGAGGGTGTCCTGAAATTGAGGCCCATTCTTAGGTGCACGGTTCCTGGTTAGAGACCCTTACCCTATCCAGTGTTTTCTACTCTCTGAGTGGGGAGGTGGGAAGGGTGGAAGCCAGTCTGAGCCTTGCGGGTAAGGAGCAAGGCTGAGACTGCTGAAGGTCTCAGACCTCTGGGGTGGGCGGGAGGAGACTTCCTACAGGACTGCCATGTTGACATGACTGCGGCAGCTTGGGCAGGCCCGGGCAGGGCTCAGCTCTCCTCCGGGCATTTTGGCCCTGGCCCGGGTCCATCTGCTGGGAGCCGTAGGGTGGAGATGACAGGCAAACACAGCACACCCCGATTTCCAGAGGGGAACGTGGGGACAGGTGGGGGAAGGCCCCGATTTTATCTGTGCCTGGATTTCCCCATTCCTCATTATCCTGTGATAATTAGTAGGTCTAGAACATTTGCCTTGGAGCCAAGTTAGGTGAGTAATGAACAAGGGAACAGACGGGTCTGATTGCTTAACTTGGAGGGGGAAGGGTGCAGTTTTATGAGAAAGCTGAGGAGGCAATCTCCTGTATGGGATGGTTATGGGACCTCTGGGAAAGCCCTATTCCCAAATGAAAATGATCACTTTGCCCCTGTCTGTCTGAAATTCCACCATTACAGATATATTATCTAGGTCTAGGAAGATATTTAGTTACTTGAAGTGTATGAAGGGCAAATACCCCTGGGTGACAAATGTAGTGGCCTTTATTGGTCACCACTTGAAGACAAAAGAAGTTCCCATGGAGGAAAGGTTGGGGGAAAACAGCAGAGACAGGGTCAACAGCATGAGCTTGCGGGTCAGGCAGATCCGGATTCCAGTCTAGATCTTGCTACTTTCCTATTCTGTGATCTTGGGAAGTCCCCTTGAGCTCTTTGAACTCACTGGGGAAGTGAAGTTATGGTAATGGTACCCACTGCACATGACTATTGGGAGGGTTAAATGAGGCGATGCTTATTAGGGCTTAGCCAGTTCCTGGCTGGGAAGAAGCAATCTCTACATGGCAGCTATTATAACCAGGAGGGTCTAAGGGATGTTTAAAGGCACAGGAGACCCACCTGACTGACTTTGCAGGGAGGCCAGCCCTTGCCCCCAAGCCGGCCCTCCGAGCCCACCCATCAGCTTGGCTGCAGTGGGCAGAGTTGCTTCCCGAGGTGCCTGGGCAGGTGTGAGCCCTGAAGATCAGCTGATTCCTGCCTTCCAGGTCCCACTGGGAGAGAGAGACAGAGAGGTCTGGGGAGTGACCTAGAGGTGACGGGGGACGTGCAGGGAGCAGGGTGGGGCATGAAGAGAGGGAAGAAGAGTTAAGGCAAAGCTAACTGGGGGAGGAGGACAGGCCAGGGCTGTTAGTCAGGGCCTTCAGTCTCTGAAGGGTCTGCAGCGGGTTCTGGGCAGAAAGAAGAGTGAAATTAGTGGCCTGTGGAGATGAATTTAAATAGTGGACAGTACAAGACCAAGTAGTGTCTCCTTTCTCATTGCCATCCTTTTGCCAAGAATGTAAGTGCTCTGAGGGCAGGCTTTGTTGTTTTGTTTTGTTTTGCTTTCTCTGTTGTATTCCCAACACCTGGAGCGAGCTCCGGGGCAATGTGCTTAATAAGTATTTCCTGAATGAACAGGTCTGTGTGCGCATGTGTGTGGACGCACACGTGCTCACGGGAGCGAGACCACCTCCAAGAAAGCAGAAGATGTCCCGAGCGGGCTCCTGAGCCCCAGCCGTCCTCTGGCCGCAGCTGAGGCCTGCACCCGGGCGCCCTCCACCCACAGGAGGCTGAGCCCCCCTGATCTGGAAGCCGGTGGGTGGGCAGGTGCAGCAACCCAGCACGGCCACATGGTGGGGGAAGATTCCCTTCCTCCTCCTGGTCCTCCTCCCTCTCCAGGCTGGGCCTCGCTGCTGCATCCCACTCTCTCCATCGTGGCTCACCCTGCTTGGGGGTCCTTCCCTTAAGGGCCATAGACGCCCACGGAGCAGACAGGCCTCCTTCCCAAACTTGCCTTTGCTCTGTCACTTTCTCCCAGGCCCACTGGAGGGGGTCAGCCTGGAGAGGGTGCCCTCTGGGGCTCACCTGGGACCCTTTACCCTTCTCAGGAGGAGGATCCCCTCACTCACCCTCTCTCCCCATCACTGCCCCATGTGGTTTAAGGAACACCCCACAGCCGCACTGCACCCCGCTGGCCACGTCTGCAGGGCCAAAGACCCAGGTCCCCAACCCCAGGTAAGCTACGAGCAGCCCGTGTTATTGGTTCGGCAGTGCCTTTTTCTACAGGCTCCAGCCCCACAGGGGATCTGTGCAGACAGATGTCTGTTCAATCACTGTATTTACGTCCTGCACCTGGTGCCCTCTTGGGATCTCCCGACTTCAGGGAGCTGTTTCTTCATCTGTGTGCCCTCTGAGTGCAGCCGGGGTCAGGCCTCTCAGTTGGATGGGGCTCTCCCCTCTGTGGGTGGAGACTCTGGAACCAGAGTCTGACTCAGAGCCTGGAAGGCCAAGGCTGCCTGAGGAAGTCGGCCAAGCGACCCTGGTCCTTGACCCTTGATCCTAAGGAAGCCAAGAAGCTTGGCCCCGGCATCGTTCCCATCTTCATCCAGCTGTGCAAGTTTGGAACATTTATGGGGAAGTCATCACCCTCAACTTCCAAGCTGCTCCCTCTTCCCTGCTGCTCTTCCCTGCCTGCTGGGGGCCCTCTGCATCTGCGGGGCCCGGGCTTCAGAGTTCAACCTCCCTCCCACCCAAACCCAGCCGGCGTTCGCCCAGCTCCTGAAGGCCCAAGCTAATGGTGGGAAAGTGCTCTGTGAACAGCTTCTGTACAGGTTTGCAAGAGCGTTGCTACCCCGAAGAGGTGCTGGGCAATAACGCCTGCCAGGGCCCTTCTCCTCCTCACTCAGCCCTCCTGCTTTCATTTCAGTAGGGGCTGTCACCCCTTATCTGTAAAAGGGTGTCGCTGATAGTGGAGGTTTAGGGTATTGAGGGTAGTCGAGGCTGTCTTTGGGAATTCTCCCCAGCAGTGAAGCTGGAGGGAACGAATGCACCCTCCCCTGGTGGATTAGAGTGCAGGGACCAGCCCTGGTTGGTCCACTGACCAGCCATGGGATGCTGGGCAGGTCCTTCCTCCCTGGGCCCAGTAGTTTTGAGGCGGTGCCTGCCAGGGGATGGTGGAAGGCCACTCCTGCCTTCCCGTGATTGGCTTCTCCATCACAGAGCAGGTAGGTAAGGCTGAAGGACACCAGCCTTTGGCCCAAGAGGGCTGGGACTTGGAGCAAGCCTCCAGACATGCCTTCCCTAAAAGGGGGCAATCGTGAGGGGTGTGGTGATCTTTGGGTGTGTGACAGGCCCCTGAAGGGAAAGGGGTACTGCCCCTGAATATAAGGGGGCAGAGGCCTAGGAAAGGGGCCCTTGGGCCCCCCAGCCGAGGGCACAGTGGGACAGAGCTAGGCACAGGAAGCCCGTCCCAGGTGCGTGCCAGGTCTTGGAGACTGGTGGCACCCAGTGGGGTCTGGAATCCTGCCCGGGCAGTGGGTGCTGTTGTTTGGACCAGTTCCTGCTGCAGCCCCCTGAGAACCGCTGAGGTGGCTCTTTCTCACTCTTTCTGCCGACCTGAGCCTCTTCTCATGCTGTTTTCTCCATCTGGAATACCCTCCCCATATCTCTGTAGGAGCAAATAGGACCCTCATTCACCACTTCAAAGAACTTTTCCTGAGGTGTCCTGCACCTGGAAGGAAGCTTTCCCTCCTTCTCTGCATCCTTGTAGAGCTTAACTCTGTCCTGGAGTTGTTCTGTGTACCAGGTTACGAACCCCCTGAGCCAGGGTCTCTGTCTCAGCTCACATCCCCTCTGAGTCCACAGCTCTGCCTTGTACACAGCAGGCACTTAACTCCTGCTAGAATGCCCCAATGACAGGAGGTTAGTGGTGTGACAGTCATACAAACAGAGGGTGCCCAGAACGGCTTCACCTCTGGAGTGTCTTGGACCCCGCAGTTTTCCTTGGTAGTTTGAACGCTCTGGAACTGACCCCAGGGGAGGAATGCAAAGCAGGGACAGCTGAGTTCTCGTGGGGACTTGGATGCCACCAACCACCTGCAAGCAAGGTAGGCCGGCCAGAGCAGGTGTTGTTTTACAGATGAGGGGGTGAGGCCCTGGCAGCTTAAGGACTTACCCCTCCCATGGTAGGATGCGTGCTGGAACCCAGGCCTTTGAGCTTTTCATAGCAGGGAACGGTGATGAGCAAATCCACGCCTGGGCTCAGGGCAGCGCCTCTGGAGTCAGGGGTCGTTTTACAAGAGCTTCTTGTTAGGGCCTTTGTTGTTGTGTTGTTTAACAAGGAAAACTAAAGGCTAGAAAACCAAATGACCCATAATCCACTGCGCAGATAATCGTGTGACATTACTTTTTCAAAAAGGAAGTCGTTCATTTCAGAAAGGTATAAAATCAAATGTTAAAATCTCCTTGCTGCTACTGCATTCTCCTAGGCAAACTAAACAGGCTTTTTCTAGGAAAAAAAAAAGTATACATACCAGCCTCGATATTTCTGTATATATGTGATATATTATACTTATTTACTTACACAAAAAGGGTTGTCCAATACCCATTGTGCTAAGCATTGCCATCTTCGTATGTCTGTCTGTTTCGGTATGTTCGTTTATTCCTGTATATCTGTATCCCAGCATTCAGAACAGCCTCTTTTGGTTAATGGCTCCCTAGAGTCCATTGTAGGATGTGCTGATTTAATTTGACCACTGTTGAGAGATTGTATCCAGCCTTGTCAAATAAGGCAACAAAAATATCCTAATATTTTGGCACATATTTTGGCATGCTTCTGTGCATCTAAGGGAGTAACTATTAAAGTAAAGCTCTGACCTTTTATTAAAGTTGTTGGTACTGGAAAATATTTGCTGAACTGTGTCCCTGAATAATAATAATAATAATAATAGTAACACATACAGCACTTACTATGTGCTAGACACTGTCTAGACCCTTACAGATCTAGCTCATTTAATTTTCACAGCAACCCTAGGAAGTAGGTACGAGTATTATCTCCCTTTGACAGGAAAGGAAACTGAGGCACAGAGAGGTGAAATGACTTGCCCATGGTCACACAGCTAGTGTACAAGTTTGCTCTGGCTACCATAACAAAGTACCACAGAGTGATGGCTTACCCAACAGAAATTAATTTTCTTACAGCTCTGGAGGCTAGAAGTCTGAGATCAAGGTGGAAGCAAGGTTGTTTCTTCTGAGGCCTCTCTCTTTGGCTTGCAGATGGCCATCTTTTCCCTGCGTTTTCACGAAGTCTTCCCTTTGTCCCTGTGTCCTAATTTCCTTTTGTTATAAGGCCACCAGTCCTATCAGATTAGGGCTCACCCTAATGACCTCATTTTACCTTGATTACCTTTTTAAACACCCTATCTCCAAATACAGTCACATTCTTGGGACGTGAACACGTGAATTTGGGGTGGGGGACACACTGTAGCCTGTAACAGCTGCTAAGAGGCAGAGCCAGGATTTAAACCCAGTCATCTGTCCCAGAGCCACATTCTAGACTAGTACACCATGAAATTCGCACAACCAGGAAGTGATGAGCTGGCTGGTGTGAGTGGCCCTGGCCACAGGAGCGATGCTGATTCCAGGCAAAGGAAATCTCCGGAGATCTCAGACTCTGGAGCAGCAGCCATCCTACCGGCTCCAGCTGCAGGAGGCTTCAGCTGAGGTGGCTGATGAGACTGGGGATGAAAATCAGGGAAACAGGGCACATGGGGTGGGGAGCCCAGGGTGCGGCGAGCAGAAGCATCCGCATGTAGGGGAAGGTGGGTAATTGAAGAATGGGAAGCTAACTAGTGATGGATTTGTGTACATGGGTTAAAGGGCAGGTTAAAGGCTGCCATCAGGAAGGGCAAGCAAGGTGTCAGAGGCCTTGGTGGCCAAGAAATGTGCATAGTCTTGATTGGTTTTTAACAGTTTTAGTGAGATATAATTCATATATCGTACAATTGACCCATTTAAAGAGTACAATGAAATGGTTTTAGTATAGTCACAACCGTTTGCAACCAGCACCATCATCAATTGTGGAACATTTCCATCACCCCCAAAAGAAGCCCCGTACCTATTAGCAGTCTCTCCCCATTCCTCCCAAACCCTTCACTCCACCCAGCCCGCAGCAACTACAAATCTATTTATCCATTATTTCTTCCCAGTTTCCTTAAATTCTCAAAAAACAGTGCTGGTGCCTTGGCCTAACACATTCCTTCCAAAACACAAACAAAACCCTCTAACCAACAAACAAACAATCTCAATTCTGCACCCCCAACACTCACATACCAATAAGTTATTGAATAAAGCTACATTCCAGAATACCACTTGGGTTCAGGCAGATTTAATGTGAAAATTGAGTTCTGTCCCTTACAAGCTGTGCACCTTTGGAAGAGTGAACGTCCCTCTCTGGGCCTCCTGTCCACCCCTCGGCAGTGGGGATACTACTGCCTACCTCATGGGTTATTGGAGGATTCAATGAGATGGTTGATGCCAAGAACCCAGCACAGTGCCTGGCACACAGCAGCATTTGGTGAATGTTCTTTTCTCCCTCCCTCTCTCTCTTTACTCTGCCTCAGGTTCCATCTTTTGGCTGTTCCCCCATCTGTGCCACCATCTTGGATGCTGACAATTGCTGGAGAATTGGCACGTAGCTAACACCTGGGAACTGTGGGCCTACCCCCTGTCTAACTCGCACGTGTTCCTCTTTCCTTCCTTGGAAAGAGGCCCTTTGCCTGCCTGGCTCCCAGATGGGGCCACCATCCCTTGAGTCCACTGGGGACTGGCCTTGCTTCGCCCCCCTCCACTGATGCCATTCGCAGGCAGAGGGCTGCCCTTCTGCTCTCCCACAGGCTTCACCAATGAGTAATGAAGAAACCCTCAGACCCCGGTCCTCTCCCTCCTGGCTCCCAGCCTCTGATATATTTGATCCTAGATGGCATAATTTTTCACCTAAATGTGAATGCATTTGCGAATTGATAGAAAATAGTTTTTGCTCTGGTGATATAATATAGGACTGCCTCATCCTGGCTGCTGTTTTGATTGTGACTTAAATGGATGAGGCCATCAATAATTATTTTATTGAACAGGCACGTGAAAAATGACGCTGGGCCAAAGTAATTTCCCTGACAAAGCCGGCAACGGCACTGCGGACAGTCTACCATTGCAGCGCTGAGCTTGCAGAGAGGTGTTGTAGGGGCAACACCTCCCCCACTTGTCCCCTGGGTTTTCCCAGGGGCTCTGGGTGGCAGGATGGAGGGGTCGGGGCTGACCTGCAGGCAGGTGGGGAAAGAGGGCAAGTCAGACACTCGTCACGGCGCTGTGGATTTCCCACGGCCCTCCCTGCATCATCTCGCTCCCCACTCAGTGCAAAATGAGCAATGTGACCCCCATTTGGGGGAGGAGGAGAGTGACCCTCTGAGGGATTAAGGGGCTCCACCGGGGTCCCCCAGCTGGTTACGGGGCCTCCTGGCTCCTGAGGAAGGAATGATCCAGAGGGAGCGCATCTCTGAAGCCTCTTTTCACTTGCACCTCTGCTCTCTCCAGTTGTAGCTTTTGGGGAGGAGGACCACGGGCCCTCCCCAGGAAACCAGCTTCCCCAAGATACTCCTCCTTGAAAAGGACAATCACAAGGGTGAAGGCTGCTGGAGGAAAGATGTAGACATGAGCCCCAGAAACCAGGCGCCCTGAGCAGCTCCTCTGTCCTGGGTGAGCCCAGGGCACGTCGCATCCTTCACACGTGTACTCAGTGCCAGCCTTTCCCAGCTCTCCTGAGCTGAGCCCATCTTACATGCTACGGGGTGGCGTCAGAACAGCCCACGGTCCAGGTGGAGGCTCTACCCTTGTCTGGGATAACACAGCGTTTCCCAAACTTCAGTCTTTTGCAATCCACCACCATTTTTAGCTTTATCTACATAACACCTGTACTGTTATTTACTTAATATACTTGCTTATACGGGCACAGCTTGGAGATACTGCAGGTTCGATTCCAGGCCACCGCAATAAGGCAAATATTGCAGTAAAGTGAGTCACACGAGTTTTTTGGTTTCCCAGTGCATACAGAAGTTCTGTTTACACCATACTGTAGTCTATTAAGTGTGCACTAGCATCATGTCTTAACAAATAATGTACATACTTTAATTTTAAAAATACTTGATTGCAGGAGACCCTGCAGAGTGAGCGCTGAGACCCCTTCCCAGTGCCCTTCGTGCAGAGGTCTTGCTGCGACTCGGGGCGTGGCATCAAGGTGCAGGACGGGGCGGCTGGGCCCGAGTGCCAGGCGGAGGGGCGAGTGCAAGGTGGCAGAGGGGCCGCGGCCGGGATCCCCTGTGCCCGTGGGCAAGGTCTCACTGGGGGAACCGCTGGACGGCGGGGGGGCCCACGGGCCGAGCAACGAGGTCGGGCCCAGCCAACGCAACACATAGTCCAACGTCTATGAAGATCTTCTCCTGGCGAGCCCACACTCTAACTGTGCTCTTCGTCCTCACGTGGGTGTTGGGCCACGTGACTCTGATGGCACAGACGCCAGGGGACAACAGCCTTAGTGTTGCAACACTAAGAGAGGTACTGTGGCCAGCATTTTGGTTTTCTTATGTTTTGGAATCACACAAGCTGAAGACAGGCTGTTTTCCAGACCTCGTCCCGCTTACTGGAGGTTTCGGCTCTGCGTTGGTGAGATCTACGCATTGCTTCTCTTCTTTGTACCCTTCCATTGCCCCCAAGCCCCCTGGGGTGCCACCTCCCCAGCCCTGACCCCAGTAATCACCATCTGTTTCCCCTGCGTCACCACAGTTTTGTCTCTTGGAGAACCTCCTGTGAAAGGAGTTGTACAGTGCGTGACCTTGGGCGTCTCTGAAATTCATCCGAGCCGTGTGCTGCCAACACTCGCTCCTTTCTACCGTGGGTGGTGTTCCTGGCGGATGTACCGACATCTGTCCGTGCACGGTGTCGAAAGACATTGGTGTTGTGTCTAGTTTTGGGTGAATACGAGTGGAGATGCTCTGAGCCTTCTGGTACAGGCTTTTGTGTGGACCTGAGCTTTCATTTCTTGAGGATAAATACCCAGGAGGGATTGCTGCGTCATAGGTCAGGTGTCTGTTTCACTTTCCGAGGAGCTGCCGGCTGCGACCCAGAGGGGCTGTGTCCCGCCAGGACTGTTTTAGAGCTTCTGTTGTCTCTCATCCCTGTCAGTACTTGCCATTGTCAGAATATCTTATTTTAGCCAGTGTCTTATCATGGATTTAATTGCATTTCTAGAATGGCTGATGATGTTATCAACTTCTCTCGTATTTATGAGCCATGAAACTAACACCCTCTTTGGTGAAGTGTTTTTTTTGTTGTCTGGTTTTTTTTGCCCTTTTAAAAATCGGGTGGTTTGTTTTTATAATGTTGAGTTATGACAGCTTTTTATATAGTCCTAGCGCAAGGTCCTTTGTTGGATGTAATTTGCAAATATCTTCTCCAAGTCTGTAGCTGGTCCTTCGTTCTTTAATCGTGGTTTTTGTTATGTCTTTTTTTGTGTGCTTTTGATGTCATGTCTAAGGTTTCTTTGTCTAACACCAGTTTATTCCCATTTTCTTCTGTATTTTCTTCTAAAACCTGCGCGGTTTTATATTTTACATTTAGATTGCTCATTCATGTTGAGGTTTTTTTTTTTTTACATTTTGTTTTGAAATAGTTAAAGATTCACAAGAAGTTGTGAAAAAATTGTACAGGTAAGTCCCATGTTCCTTCACCCAGTTCCCCAATATTTTGCATAAATATAGGACAGTATGTACACCTCAAACTAAACCAGTATAGTTGATTGTAAATCAACTCTACTTCAATTTAAACAAATATGTAGGACAATATCAAACTAGAAAATTGATATTGATGCAATCCACAGAGCTTATCACAGTTCAGTTTTACATGCATGCATGTGCACACACACATGTTTATGTAGAATTCTGTGCCATTTTTTTAGTTTTATTGCAGTGCATTTAACTAAAAGGTTTTTTAATTATAGTAAAAAAAAAAACACAACATAAAATTTACCATCTTAACCATTTTTAAGTGCACACAGCTCAGTGGCATTCAGCACATTCGCATGGTTGTGTTACCTTCCCCACCATCCATCCCCAGAACTTGTTCATCTTCCCAAACTGACACCCTGTCCCCATTAAACACTAACTCCCCAGCCCCTGGCACCCACCGTCCTACTTCCTGTCCCTGTGAATCTGACTCCTCTAGGGACCTCAAGTGAATGCAATCAGATTCTATTTGTCCTTCTGGGACTGGATCATTTCACTGAGCATAGTTTCCCCAAGGTTCATCCATGTCGTAGCCTGTCAGAATGTCCTTCCTTTTTAAGGCTGAGTAGTGTTCCACTGTGTGGACGGACCATGCTTTGTGTATCCGCTTATCATGGATGGGCACGTGGGTTGTTTCCACCTTCTGGTGACTGTGAGTAATGCTGCTGTGAATATGGGAGTGTGAGTATCTGTTCCAGTCCCTGCTTTCATTCCTTTGAGGCTACACCCAGAAGTGCAATTACTGAGTAATTCTGTTTAACCTTTAGAGGAGCTGCCAGGCTGTTCTCCACAGCAGCTGTACTCGTTTTATATTCCCACCAACAGTGCACACGATTCCAATTTCTCCATATTCTCACCAACACTTGTTATTTTACTTTCTTTTTTTTTTTTTTAGTGTGAAGTGGTAATCTCTAGTTGCAGCAAGTGGGGGCTACTCTTCATTGCAGTGCACGGACTTCTTATTGTGGTGGCTTCTCTTGTTGCAGAGCACGGGATCTAGGTGGGTGGGCTTCAGTAGTTGTGGCTCCCAGGCTCTAGAGCGCAGGCTCAGTAGTTGTGGTGCACGGGCTTAGTTGCTCCGCAACATGTGGGATCTTCCTGGACCAGGGCTCAAACCCGTGTCCCCTGCATCGGCAGGCGGATTCTTAACCACTGCGCCACCAGGGAAGTCCCTCGCATGTGGGTTTGATTTACATTTCCCTGACTGCTAGTGATGCTGAGCATATTTTCATGTGCCTGCTGGACGTTTGTCTGTCTTCTTGGGAGACCAGCTTTTGTTCTGATTGATTTTTTATGGTCCATATTTTATTTTATTTATTTTAAAACAGAAAGAATACTTGGTTGCTAAAAAACACTAACCATCATCTGAGCCTTCAGTGAGTCATAATTTTTTGCAATAGTGACATCAAAGATCACCGATCACAGACCACCATCACAAATATAATAATAATGAAAAGGTTTGAAATATTACAAGAATTACAAATATGTGACTCAGAGACACAAAATGAGCAAATGCTGTTGGGAAAATGGTACCAATACACTTGCTCGACGCAGGGCTGCCACAAACTTTCCATTTGTAAAAAATGTAATATCTGCAAAGTGCCATCAAGCGAAGCACAATAAAACAAGGTGTGCCCGCAGCAACTAATGCCTTTAACTTAGCTCCATTCTAGGCAATAAGTCCATTAAACCACTGTTTGATGTACTCATTCTATTTTTCTGCTACACACCAAGAATAGAAACACAGCTCAAGTAAAAACATGTGCATCCAGGTAACGGTGAGAACCACCTGGTAAACACCACAGAGCTGTGAGCCGGGGTGAGGTGCTACTCGGCAGAAGCAGAGGTGAGCTGGGAGGAGACAACAGACGTGGCATCTTGTCTCGTCCATCTCACCCCTCGGGGCACCAGCGGAGCGTGAGGCCCTCGGGAACAAGCATCTGACCCTGGGCTTTGATGGGAGGGCAAACATCATCATGGGTGGGATAGTCTGTGTCACCAGTGTCTGCAGGGACCCACCCATCCCAGGGTCTGTCGGCATGGGGACCCCCTGCACACAGCCCCGGTGCCTCCCCTCAGTCCCTGATGGCCCCTACACTGACCCCGTTTATTCTTTCTGGGGCTGTAATCTGCTTTCTTTCGGAACTAAAGCCACCCCCTCTCTGCTGTGCAGAATGGAGCCCAGCCTTCTCCCTCCCCCCAACTCAGATCTGGGAAGACAAACACCCAAGCCTTGGCAGTTGAGGGCTTGTATTGTTAATCTCCACAGGGAAATGGCCAGAGGGGACAGAGAGAACAAACTGGGCAGCAGGGAATCAGAGAGGCGAAGATTCCAGAAATCTTAATGCCCTGGACTCCAGCCTGAAATCCCTGCTGGCCTCCAGACAGTTTCACTTCCCCCGGGAAGGGGCTCATGGGGTCTCCCTGGCTCCCCCCCGGCCCACTCCTTCTTCTGTTCCCTGTAGACCCCGTTTCCCCAGAGGCCTCATCTCAGGGAGCAGGGACAGCCCAGGCTGGGGACGGGGGACAGTCTGGGACCCCATGCTGAGCTAGGAGTTGCCAGCCTAAGTGGACCTTTGCTTGGGGGATGACCAAATGCTTGCGTCCTGCACAGTTTTCCCAGATACCAGTGGGCTGCCTGAGGCCATCTGGTTCCTCCAGGACGTGACTCAGAGTTCAGGGCTGCAGGGGCAGACAGGCAGGGCAGGAGAGAAAGGCGGGGACTGTGGCCTGCAAGAGGGCACATCCTCATCTGAAAGCACTGGAATCCAATGAAAGAAATGAAACCTGAGCGGGCTAAAGAAAACACTTCGGTGGGCCAGATTCAGCCAGTGTGTGGCCCTGGCCTGGAGTACGGAGGTGTTTTGTAAAGTGCTAAGTAGTGAGGGTTTGGAGGGCAGGGGCTGGGCTTTCTACAGGAGCATCCATGGTGGCTGTGTGTCCCTTTGGGATCCAAGGTCCCGTCACCCCGTGGGGCAACTTTGTGCAAATTAGAGAAAGGGTCCCTTCCTCGGGGCGGATGCAGCCTGTTCCAGGACTTTCCGTTTGGTGAGCAGAGCGCGGCTGTCCCCATGGATCCCCTTCCTGGGGCCCTTGTATGGGACCCAGCTGGGCAAGTGTGTGCGTTGGTCAGGCCTGACTCCTGGCACTCCCGGGGCACGCTCCCCATGACCTGCTGTTGTTCGGAGGACACAACCTCTTGATCCACAAACTTCAGGCAAAGCTTAAAGTGGAGGTGACACGCGACAGTCACGGGCCCGTGCGTCTCAGTGGCACCGGCAGGGATGTCAGGAACCGCATCGCAGGCCCTCCGCAGAGCCCAGAGGTGCAGCCAGCTGGGCAGAGAAGAAGGCCAGGATCCTTCTCCATCCCCAGCAGCTGGTGAAAGCCAGGGTGGAGCCGGGAGGAGGGGAGACAGTGCTGCCCCAGGCTGTGGCACGTGCCGTAGGAAAGGCAGCCCGAGGCCCACTCTCTCCACTCCGCGTGAACCACGCTCCTGGTGGGGAGACCAGCCTTGGGTCAGAGCACCCACAGGGCTTCCTCACTGGGGACTCAGGGTCTGGCCGTGTGGGCCGCGCATGGCCAGCCCCTCAGCAGCTCCCTGGTCAGCCCCCCAGCTGGAGTGGCCGCCTTTGGGTCTCCAGAGCGGGGATGAGTGGATTCACCTGTGTCTTGCTAAGGCTGGGCGCCCCCCGAGAGGCTGAGCTTTTGCTCCCAGACACAAGCTGGCTAAGTGATGTGCTGCAGAGGGACAGGGGAAGTGAAAAGTGCGCGTCTCGCCTGGAGTCGCCTTCTGGCCACTTCCCCATTCTGTCTCCCGTTCCCTCTCTCCCTGTCTTTGTGCATCTTCCCTCCCCCCGTCCTCCCCCTCTTTTCCTTCTCTGTGTCCCTTCCCTTTGTCTTCATCTCTTCTCCTCTCTCTCCCCTCTTGGAGTCCTTTCTTGCTTCTCCACGGCCCTCTGCCCTCTCCTCTGGGGAGCAGGCCAGCTTATTGGGGCCACCGCCTCTGGTAATCACAATGGTCCCACAGGGGACCAGCAACCGCCAGGACATGCTATTCCATTCAGGCCGAAAGTGGCAGTGACAGAGCCGCGTCGCCACCTTCAAGCCTCTGCCTTGGGTTTTCTGCTTCTCCAAGGACAGGAGCACTCGGATGGGGGCATCTACAGAAGCACGGAGCCCTGGGCCCAAGGGAGGGGGCTGAGAGTGCCCCCTGCGGTCCCTGGGCGAGGGACCGGGCCCTGTTCTAAGAACTTGTACACACAATGATGCTTTAATTCTCGCAACAGCCCTATGAGATAGGTCCTATTACCATCCCCAGCTTTCAGGTGAGGGAACTAAAGGGTAGAGAGGAAATGACTTACCCACGGTTGCACAGCCAGCACCGGGACCGGCTGGGGCCTGAACCCAGGTGTTTTGGCTCCAGAACACACACTTCTAGCCTCTGTGCTTTTCTACCTCTCAGATCCCAATTCTCTGAACCAGCAGGAAGAGTTGGGGCCACGAGGTGCTCCTTCACCCACCCCACCCCATAAAGGGACCTCTCTCTATCAGCGGACACATCAGTCTCCAGGGCTGGAGATTCAGTATTCTGTCCTCTTGGAAACCCCTGTCCATAAAGGAGGAAACTTTCAGCCCTAGTGTTATCTGAATTTGTCAGGTATTTTTTGACAGAGAGGAAATATAAGGTTTGAAAACCCAGGGTGTCTGAAGACTGGTGGGGGGAGTGGGAAGGGTGCTTTGTGGAGCTGGGGTTCTCAGATGGAGATTGCATTGGAATCTCCTGAAGGAGATTAGAACAAGAGCTGGACCCGCCCCCAGAGTTTGGGGGTCCCCAAGAAGGGGTGGAGTGCAAGAATTTGCATTTCTAACAGGTTCTCAGGTGGTGATGTTGCGGCTGGTTTGGGAACCCCACTTTGAGAACCATTGCCTTAGAGAAAGGGGAAGCTAGGTCACCAGGGACAGACATTTCCGTCTTCACTGGAGGCTGAAGCAGACAGGGGAAGTTGGGGGTCCCTACTGGAGCCTGGCAGTGACTACACACCCCCTCCTTTGTTTCAGGTGCTCTGGGCATCCGTGCCCAGCCATGATGAATAGCACTCATTTAAGCAGGGCCCGCATCGTGTGGAAAGCACCTCTATACAGATCTATCGGGTTTTTATTAACCATTTTACTGTCACAGTTTCAAAATCAATCAAAGTGTTGCCCTCTGGAGACTCACTGGGGTTTGAGGGCCAGGGCTCCTGGACTAAATGCAACGCACGAGGGCAGGGGAGCTCAACCTGCAGTTGGGGGTAGCTGAGAATGGGCAGTGGTGACTGTGTCCTTCCCCTGCCATGTGAACAGTGGCTTTGTCCTCTCTGAACCAAAGCCCAAGCCCAGGCCAGAACTAACTGCACCCACTTGTTGATCCTTGAACCAAACCCAAATATGAATTTCTCTTGTGAGCCACTTTCCAAACCTACGTTCAAAACAGAACAGGCAGGGGCAAGGAGAGACCCTTAGCAAACCAGTTTGAATCAGAAGGGAATCTACAATTCCCTGAACCATTAAACTAAAACAAATCTGGGACATCAAAACCCTTCGAACCTGACGTGAGTCAATATATCTGTCGGTCCGGCTCCCTGGCTTAACAGGAAGCCAAGCCCAGGTCTGAGAAGGTGGCTCTCTGAGCTCCAGGGAGAGCGAAGGTCTCTGTATTGACTGAACCCTCCCAGGGAAGCCCCGTCCTGCATCCTGCAGTGAGGGAGCTGCACTTTCCGCACCGCCCCTCACCCCCCGACCTCCCTGCCTAGTGTGTGAGGTATCCCTGCCCTGGCCTGTCTCCTGAGTCCTGGGGGTGGGGGTGGGGCCCCAGCCCTAGGCCGCAGCTAAGTAGTGGGCGTCCTGGCCTCTCTGATCCCTGCAGAGGGACCATAGGCAGTCCCGCCGGCTCCTGCAGTGACCCTGACCCGCACACCCAGCTTCCCCGAGCAGAGGAAAGGAGGAAGGTCGCTCCAAATCCGGGGGCAGAGTCAGAGGACCAGGGGACTTCCACTGTCTTCACAGGCCTGCAGATGCCAGCCATGCCTAAGAACACGTGTGAAAGAAGGAGAGAAGGTTGTGAGAAAAGTGGGTGGACGGGGAAATACAGGATGAACTGTGATTTCTGAGGCCTTGTGCCCAGCCGGGCCACCGAACTACTATTTCCTGACACTTGAATGTCACCAAAATACACCCTCCTGGCTTGAAAGCTGCATCTGCTTGAGCTCTGCTACTTGCATCCATCCTTGTTCAAATGTGTTTCTCTCCCTCCCTTCCTCTCCTCCTTCTTTTTCATCTCTCTCTCTCTCTTTGTCTCTCTCCCTCTTCCCTCTTTGAATTCCTTTCACGTGCACCTGCATCCACCTGCCTGGCTCCAGGGAAAGCCCTGCTCAAAGGTGGAATGGACCCTTGCCTTCCATTTTGATTAGCAGGTGCTGCTGAAGAATATTACAGAGCCATGAAAAGGAACGAAGCGCTGACACACGCTACACCACGGATGAACCTCAAAGACATAATGCTAAGTGAAAGAAGCCAGGCACAAAAGGGCATATATTTTATGATTCCATTTAAATGAAATGTCCAGAATAGGCAAGTCTATAGAGACAGAAAGGGATTGCCAGAGACTGGGGTGGAAGGAGGGAATGGGGAGGGACTGCTTCACGGGGTTTCCTTTGGAGCTGATGAAAATGTTCTGGGACTGGATAGAGGTGATAGTTGCACCAACATCGTGGTGTTTACCACTGATTTGCACATTTACAATAATTAATTTTATATGATGTGAATTTTACCTCAAGTAAAGAAACAAACAGAAAGGACTGCTGTGTTCCCTTCCTCCCACCCCCAAGGGCTATCGGACCAGTGCCGACAGCTGCGTGGAGAGTAACTTGCAGAGGCCGAGAGGAGAAAGAGGAACCCAGCAGCTCTTTCCCAGTCAATGCTTTGGCCCTTTGGGTCCTGGAGAGTTTGCAGCCTCGGAGGCTGTGAAAGAGGTGACAGTGTGTGTGGTGATCAGAGCACAGGTCCTGAGACCAGCCTGCTGGGTTGTAAGCCCTGCCCTGCCACGTCTAGCTGAGTGACCCCGAGCAAGTCTCTCAACCTCTCTGCGTCTCTGTTTCCTCATCTGCAAAGTTGGAAAAATAATAATTTTTTATAATTATTATCAAATAACCTCATAAGGTTGTTGTAGAATTAAGTGCTTAAATGTAATCAGCCCTCAATGCATGTTAGCTGTTGTTATCAACTTATGAATGTGTAAAGTTTCCAGGCAGGAGAAGGATGAGCTACAAGTGGTTCTGCCACTAGCCCGTCTGCCTGGGTCATAGTGTAAGAAGAGAATTAATTAGCATATCTTTAAGGCTCCCTCCAGCTCTAACACCAGAATAACTGGAACCAATATCCCCGACATACAACAGAAAAAGCAAAAGATGAGATACCTATAACGTGCCGGGACAGACCACATCGGCTAGTGCATTTAAACAGCCCAATAACCCAGTGAGACAATTTTGTCCCTTTCATGGAAAAGGACTAATGTTTTTGTCTCTTTCTTTAGTCACATTAGTATATTTTGTTCACCTGTTGGATCAATGTATTGGAGGATACATTTCCATTTTGTTTTTATTTTGTAAAAAGTGCATCACTCCTGGATCTGGGTTCCTGTGTCCCTGAAAGAAAGGGTTCCTGAGGTGCTCAGAATGGTCCTTCCAATGGGGTTAGGATTTAGTAACACAGAGAGTGGAAATAAAACCCAGTTCCTAACCCAAGACTAAGGCAAAACAATTCAGTGATTTTTTTCCCTTGTTCCAAGATCAATGGGTGTTAATATGGAGTCCCCTACCCCACCGCCCCTCGAGGTCAGGCCCCTGGGAACCAGCCAGGACCACTCAGTGAGCCCCTAGTGGTCAGTTGAAGAAACACATCTGCCACAGAGCCCTCATCCCATTTCTCAAAGCCATGATTATCGGGTATAACAGAAGGCCGGACTTAGGAAGCAGAGACCATTGTCATAGCAAGGTTGAGACGGAAGGAAGAGGAAACAAACGGACTCATACTTTGCTTAGCCTTCAGGCCAGACACTGCACTAGGTGTTTCCACAGGTAGGAACCAATGCAGGAGAAAAGGCAGAATAAGAGACAGAAGATGGACCAAAACGTAGGCTAGATCGTAAGTCAGGAAGGGGCTCAAGGAACAAACGTAACCCCAGTGCCTTGACGGATGGTTCCATTTGACCCAGAGGGAGGTCACTGGTGACCTTCAAGTTCTCTCCTCCTGGGTCCTGAGCTCGTCAACATGCAGGTGCCAGCAGCTAGATGGCTGCAGACACAGAAAGCAGGCCTGTCACACAGCTGGGAGGGACAGTGGCAACCCAGGTGTTTCAGAGCCATTCCTCACTCTAAGAAGAGACAGGACTTGATCAAAGTCACGCCGTTGGTTGGTGGCAAAGCCAGCCCAAGGGCAACCTTCTCCACCTCCCTGTGCTGACCAACTTAGGATTCGCATGATGCTGCAGGCCTTGCCAAGCGGCCACTCTAGCAGGACAGAGCGTAACAGGGATGAATGTGACACCTTACATTCCAGGTTCAGAAGAATCAGTTGCCTAAGTACAGGACGAGGGAGGCTGGTTCGCAGCTGTATTGTGTAAAAGACCTGGGCTGGGGTGAGGAGGGCGGTGGTGGCGTCTGTTGACCATGAGGTCAGTAGAAGCCTGCAGCGTGATCGAGCCACCAGCAGGGAAGTCTCGCCTCTTGCACAGACAGCCTGGAAGGCAAAACACCCTGGGGAGTGATTGCCTCACCGTCCTCTGTGCTCTTGGGCAGCTTTTTGAGATTTGTTTATTTCTACGTGTCCCAGATGAAAAGGCGTATCAAGGTTTGCAGACTACTGAGAGGAGCGTGGCTGAGCTGTCGAAGGGTCTGGAAGAGCCTGTCAAAGACCTTATTAAAGGAGCTGAAGACCCTTAACTGGAAAAAAAGGGGAGAAGAATAAGGGCCATGAGTGAGGCCTTCCGTTTACAAGGAGGTTGTCATGGGGTAAAGGAGAGGCCGGTCCGGGGTGGCCCCAGAGGACAGAGCTGGTACTACAAGTAGCACGGGGCATGTTGTGGTTTTACCAACTGTGTCCCTGGAATGCCAGGAGGTTAACAGGTGTCTCCTGAAAAAGGGGGGATCCAGAGTCAAATAAGAGTAGAAAATGTATATATATATTATATCAACCCCCCCCTTGGAGATTCAAAGGCATCTTAGCATTTAGACACGTATAGATGTATGATATATCACATGGGACAAATCTAAAGGTACAAAAGGGCTTGCCTTTGCCCGAGTCCTCAGAGAGCAGAGCCTGGGGCAGAGGACTTCTGTGCTCTTACTTTATCAGGAAGCGGGATCCTGGGTCACGGTGCACAGGGGCAAAACTTTCCAGACTAGGGTGTGTACCTAGGATTGGAATTGCTGGCTCAGGGGGTATATGCGTTCTTAGGGTATAAGAAAGTACAACTTCACCCATTTAAAAATTGCATTTCTAGTCTTATTATTGATTGTAGTGGCTCTTTAAGTGTGGAAGAAATTACACTTTGTTTGTGATTTGGACATATAAGCATTTAAGGGCTCAGAAAAGTCCCACAGTAAATGAAACCTGTGTAGCCAAGTGTTTCCCTAACTAAATGGACCATAAGTCCTTTTTCTCCCTTGACTATCTCATAGGATTAGCTTGGGAAAGGCTGGTGTAAGACAGTTGGCATCAGAACCTGGTCATCAAGATGTTGACATCTGGGCAACTTTCAGCAGTTTGACAAGGTCCCTCTCCTCTGCCCAGGGGACCTTGAAGCTCTCAGGGGCTGAGCCTCGTGAGAAGGCTTTCTGGGCTGCCCTCCATCCTACAGCTTAAGGGACCCATTCTTATCATTCGTCCACCAGTGTCAGGCCTTGCGTGAGCCTGTCCCATCTGTCTCTCCATCCCCGTAACCCCATAAGCAAGGCTCAAGCAGAGAACTTTCTCAAAGAGAAACAAACTGCTGCCTGATTCCAAAGGCCATCCTTGCTCCATTACACAATGTCCCACCGGACTTGTTTAGAACCAGTGCCCAAGACCCAACCCCCAGGAAGCTGGACACTGGTTTTGTCTCTCTCCCCTCTGGCCACAACCGTCAGTTCTTGTCTGTTTCTCTCCTCTGGCTTGTGGTCTGTGCAGCCTGTTGGGCTGGTTATTTTTAACACCCATGCCCTGGCTGTCTCAATCCTGGGGTGGCAGTTCCGCCCTTTCCTCTTGGGCTCCTGGCACTTGGCACACAATCAGGTCAATGATGGTGATAATAGTGAACATGTATTGGGTACTCACTACAGGCAGGCTCTGTGCTAAGGACTTTCTGAGGATCCCATTTCACTGTTGACAGCAACCTTATGTAGGTGCTATTACCATCATCCCCATTTTGCAGATGAAGAAACTGAGGTCGAAGGAAGTTTGGTCGTTGGTCTAAGTTTGGTCGTTGGTCGTTGGTCACATAGCCTCTGAGTAGTAGAGGCAGAATTTAAACTCTGGAGCCAAGGGGTCCTACCTGCCTTGCACTACGCACTTGACTAGATGGATGAGCCAGGAGGTCCCAGTCTACCAGAGGCCACATACAGAGGAATTGCCACAGGGTGACAATGACAAAAGCCCAGGAAGCTTTCATTCAACACTGCAGGGAAGCCTGTAGGAACAGGCCGCCCTGGGTTGGGGAGGACCCCAGGCCTGGTCTTCTGCCCCTTCTCTCCTCCCCTGCTGCCAGGTGGGGTCACAGGCCAGCCCAGGGCCACCTCAGGTTCCTTCGAAGAAACAGCCCCGTCCTGATCTGCAGCATTGGCAGTTGCTCTGGGCAAGCTGCAAGCAAACATCTGTGACTCCAGTCCCCAAGGCTCCCCCGTCCCCATTACCTGTGTCAACACTTTTATTTTTAAAGCGGCAGAGCCAAGGTGGGGGCTGTGGGTGGGCGATGGGGAGGGAGGGAGCCGGGCCCTTATCAGCACTGGGGTCCTTGCATATGTAACACCGTCATATAATTAACAGTGAAGATCATTTACATTGTCGCTTAGCTAATTTTCATAATGTTTTCTTTATTATCAGAGGAAGAAATTAACCCAAGAATTTATTTACATAGCAGCCTCAAACAGTAACAGCTTGCTAATTGCCTGTTAGGTGATTAATAAGCTTACAGCAGATGCTAATGCGTCGTGGGCTCCCCGTTTCAAAGGTGCTCTTGCCGCACGCTTGTGTTTTTGGCAGCTTAATTAGTGCAATAATTATGTACTTGTTGCTCCTTCTTTCGAGCAAATACTGTCAAATGCTTAAAAGATTAAAGTGAATTATATTCTGAGAACTCACAGCGCTTGAGGATGCCCGTTCTCCCTAACTTCTCTGCTGGTTCAAAAATAGAAGAGAATAAATGAGAGGGGGTCTAACTTGTCAGCGGGGAGTTATGTGAACCTGAGTCCGTTGAATTCTAGTCCTGGCCTTGCCCGTTGAACCTTGCCTCAGCTTCCCGCCTATAAAAGGAAGGACAAATCGTTGGCATGGGAAAAGGGGAAGGGGAAAGTAGCATCAGATAAATGCAAGCAACTAAATGCATTGGGTAGCTCTTACTGAGGTCCTGGTTGGAACAAACCAATGATAAAAAGACATCTTTGAGCTAATCAGAGAAACTTGCAGTAGATGACCTCCAGAGGTCAATGTTGATTTGGTTAGGTGGGATAATGGCATCACGGTTATGTGAAAGAAACATTTTTTGTCCGTTAGATACCCATACTGAAGTGTTTAGCGCTGAAATATGATGTCTGCGATTTGCTTTAATATATTCCAGCCCCCTCCTAAAAATAGTAGGTCTGTAGGTTGAATAAGATAGCAAAATGTGGATCGACATTAAAGCTGGGTGATGGGTACACTTGGGATCAATATAACTGTTTTCTCCACTTTTGTGTATGTTTGAAAATGTGCATACTAGAAAAGTTAGGACCTAGAAAGGAAGGGGGTGGGAATGCTATCAAGACATGGGCTTTAGAAACTAGCTGCCTCTGTTCAAGTTCAGCTCTACCACATGCTAGCTGTGTGACCTTGGGCAAGAATCTACCCTTTTGGTGCCTCAGTTTCCTCATCTGTGAGATGGGGATATACTTGTTGCTAGGACTTACCAAGACAATGCGTACCAGGTACTGGGGAAGCTTTTTCTTGTCATTCTTGTTATTATTGATATTGTGATGCCACAGCCCCACCTTTCTCATTCAGGACCAGGCCTAGCACCTCAGTGTCTCCAAGGCTGGAACCCTGGCCCCTCCAGAATTTAATCACAAAGCTGGGTCTTTCAGTAAAGTGCCCTCTTTACCTCCAACCTGCTTCCAGCCAGACTCCCAGGAGACTTTGTCCTGTGGTATCAGGATGCTGAGCTTGCCCTGTGGCCAACTGTCTGAATTTCACCTGTTGCTGATTTTTTCAGCCCCTCCCAGCCCCTGAAGCTGCACCCAACCCACAGCACCTGTCCCTGCGTCCCTCTCCTACCTGCTGAGGCTTGGGTCCTTTAGGGCCCCAGCCTCCCAGAGTCATTCCCATTTTGCTAGTGGGGACATGCCTGTTTCTGACACGTCTTGGGCAGGCCACTGACCCCCTGTGTGCCTTGGGTCTGGCCTTAGTTTTCTCATTTGTAAAATGAGGGGTTGGAGACACTCTCTAAATTTCCAGCATTGACTGCAGAACATACGGAGCCTCTGCAGTCCCAGAGCCCAGAATAGGCCTTGACCCAAAGCACGAGCTCAGTGAAGGTTTGGATATCGATGGAACGAATGACCAAATTGATGGGAGATGCCACCCTCCCTCTCCCTCCCTGCACTGGCCTAGGGAATACTCCCAGGCCCCCCTCAACAGTCCAGATCCACATTCCAAACTCCTCTTAAATACCACGCAAATGGCCTGTGATCTGAGCCTCGGGGAGGTTGGTCCAGCCTCAAAGGTGGACTTAATCACAGCATCACACTCACCACCCCCTCCATCCAATCCCTGTGCCCATCCAGATGTAATTCTGAGCACACAGTCTGACAAAGCAGGCCTTCAGCTGTCTGGGGCTGAAGAAGCAAAATTTTACAAAGTGTGAGGGAAGAAACCAGGGAGAGCCAGGGAGCCTCCCCGATGTTCCCCAACATGCGGGCTAAATCCAGCCCCTCCTCCAGGAAGCCCCCGCTGGTATCCTGGTGCTTACAGGGCCACCCATGTTTGTGTCCTGCACCCAGACTGGGAAGTGTGGGCAGCTGGCTTGGTTTTCTGTCACGTGAGTGAAATCTCTGTTCTGCGTGTAACTTGACTGTAAACACGGGGGGATGGGAGGAGAGGAGGGCAGAAACCACCCTTTCTTTTTTCTATATGACCCAGTCTCAGCTCAGTGTCGTGCAGAGAGTTCTGCAGACCCAAATGAGGATTCCAGAGTCCAGACTCCTTAGCCTCTCATTTGGAGAGGAAGAAATCGAGGCCCAGGAAGGTTCACTGAGTCTTGCAGGGCCTGAGTGAGTTCTGGCTCTGATCGTGGCTGGACCACAGCCCTGTCCATCACCCCCTGCTTGCTGCCCTCATGAATATGACCTGGGTGGAGTCAGGACGACACTGGCCACGGAAGCAGAGGCATGGAGACCTTGGCTCAGGTTGCCTCCAGCCCAAGGGGGCTTCAGGAGCTTGAGTGGAACCAGACAATGAGAGGTTTCCGGACAAGGGACTTTCATGCTAAAACTGAAAAAGTCCCTGAAAATCAGAATGATTTGGTCACTCTGTGACACTGGCTCTCAGTGATGGCCCGAGACCCTTTTCTGGGTGCTCTCCTGCCTGCCCAGTTGCGGCTGAGTCCCAGGTACAGAGCACCTGGCTCAAGGTGGGCCAAGCCGTTTCTTCCTCCCTAGAATCTGACGCTTGAGTGGAGGGCCTTGAGAAAAAACATTGACAGCGTGTCCCTTTAAAGGCAGAGCCCAGGACAAAGAGTCCACCGGCCCTGGCTGCTGTGGTGCTCAGGGTGGCCCTGTTTATGCTTTTCCTGAGGCCAGGAGCTCAGATCTCCTTTGCTTCTTTGATTCCAGAGGTTTCCAACAAATCCAGTTTCTGCCTTTCTTATCTCCTGGCATTGATCAAATCCCTCTGATTCACCCTGGTGCTATACCAGCATCTTTCCTTTTGGGAACTTCCCAGAATGGCCCATTTTCATTCATTTGTCTGATTTCTTTGCTGATTGCTAGTCTGCGGCTCCAGAGCACAGAGACCGGGTCTGTGTTTGGTTTCCACCCATGGCCAGAACGTAGCACAGTGCTAAGTTAGGAATCGAAACAGCTAACTTGTTTTCTCAAGCACTTACCATGTGCCAGTAGAACAAGGGAAGGAAGCCTAAATACATGCTTAAATTAGCCAGAGTAAGTTCTGTTGCTGGCAACCAAATGGACCTTGAGGAGTGAATGCCTTTCTTCAAAGGGGCAGCTCAGGGCCTCCCTCTGTACGTTCATTTATTTGCTTATTTCATAGAGTGAACATTGAATGCTAACGACAAGGGGAATATGAAATACAGTTCTTGCCCTACAGCAGTGGTTCTCAAACTTTACAGCGTCAGAGGTGCCTGGAGGGCTTGTTAGAACACAGATTCCTGGGCCCCAACCCCAGAGTTTCTGATTCAGCAGGTATGGGGTGGGACCCCAGAACAAGTGCCTCCTAACAACTTCCTAGGTGATGCCTTATAGGAGTTGGGGACCACTCTTTCAGGACGACTGCCTGGTTGGAAATAAAAACCTCTCTGGGGAGCCAGGGCTTTCACGGAGTTGACATTGAAATGCATGGCAGAGAACACAAGTATGTTAGTTAGGTTTCGGGCTTCTCAGTATCTATTTCTTCTTTTGATAACAACACCCATATTTCCTTTTGAAGATCTATGTCTCCTTCACTCTGAGGGCATGTGTTCCTGATAAGGCTCCCACCTGGCTCTGTGGTAAAGCATGTGCCTCGGGAACATCCAGTCAGGGAACTGAGTCCACCCAGTCATGTGACTTACATTGTCCAGTCAAGTCTGATCTTAGGTCCTTTGCCAGAACCACTAGGAAGCAAGGCTTTTTTCTGATGGACTAGAATGGCCCATGGTCATCTTGCTACAGTGAGGAAAGAGCCTCTGAAAATGGAGCCTAGAAGAGAAAAGCAGAGGCGAGGGCTTTGTTTAATGCCCCTGGATCCAGCCATGCCTGAAGCCAATAATCCTTGGGCTTGTCAGTTACATGAGTCAATAAATTCCCCTTTGTGCATAAGTTGTATTTTGGGGTGAGGTTTTTTTTGACATATAATAGAAAGCTTCCCATTTGATACAAAGTGTTCCAGGAATTTTGAAGTACGTCATCCTTTCTGGGTTAGGAAGCTTCATGGATAGTCAGGGAAGTGAAAGGAGACAGCCTTCTAGGTGTAGAGTTGGGAGACTGGACAATATAAGCAGAGATGTGTGCTGGGGAAGAGCAAGAGGCCATGGCAGAGACCAGAAGGCTGGCCCTCAGTACCCAGTGAGAAGCCTCTAGAAGAGTTGAACCTGAGAGGAAGGGGGGCATCTTGCCACTCCGATGGGAAAGCACTTTGCCTTCTGTGGTCCCCTTTCCCAGAAGAGTTCACCCTCAATGCCAGAGGTTCCCAGAGCCTGCTGGTTCCTTGGACTCAGACTTCCTGCTCAGACGGGGCAGCTGGAATGAGGTCATGGCTGGGGAGAGTCTTTTATGCTCTTGCTAAGCTTCTTCTTTCAGTAGCAATTGCTGTCTTGCTTAATCTCAGAATTATCTGATTGTCACAGTCGAGTTTTCCACATTAGGCAGGGAGCCAACAAGTTACTTAACCTATAATTGCCCTTTAATGAAGCCCATCTTCAAAACTGAATTGTCAAAGGGAGACTTGTAAACACACAGCGAGGTCCAAGACCAAGCTGGCCCCAGACATCACAGCCAGGCCCTTGACTCCTCTCTGGCGACAGCCACATTTGTCTGAGTTCTTGGGGCTTTATCACCGGCTGCCACCCAGAGTAGAGAGGAGTCTGGTGCTGGCAACAGTCGCCAGAAGCAGGTCGAGCTTTTTAAAAGCAAGCTTAGGGGGTTTGGTTTGGGTGCACACATTCCCCTTAGCCGAGTGCCCCCTCCACCCCAGCGTTCTAAGAGAGGTGAAGGTAATGGCCAACTTCTTGACTTGAACTGTACAAATCCTACCGCGCCGTTTGTCTTCGGTGAAACCATAAAATGATGGAAGTGTGGCTGGTGAACGGTTCACGTGATAGAAAGAGTAGGTGAGGGAGGCTGACATCAGAGAGGAGTTCTTCCTGTAGCAGCTATCTGGGCTGGGTCTGCACTGTGCATGGTCAGGTGTCTGCCCTCCGGGAGCTTCCAGTAGCATCTTAGAACATCATAGGTGAAGTGTCATTGTCAAGCATACTCAGCCGCTTTATTGCACTTTCATATTCATCCAGGGCAAACCAGGACAAGGAAAGAAATATTTGCAGAACACCTACTATGTGTCTGGTATCGTGTTAGGCACTGTACATACTTTATCTCATTTAAATTTCAGAACAACACTAGGAGTTAGTCATATTATCCTTATTTTATAGATGAAGAATGTGAGACCCAGAGAGGTTAGGTAACTTGACCAATATCACACAGCATGTGGGTATATGGGAGACAGGATTTGAACTCAGGTGTATTTAATGCCAAGGCCAGTAAGTGTTCTTTCAACATCTTGATGGCTCCCTAACTATAATGCCTATAATGCTGCCGTAGAGCCGATGAGAGGTGCTGATAAGAAGGGATGTGGATTCGTGAACAAAATACTGTGCTGTCTGGGATTTGCTTAGAAACAGCACAAGATTTCGGTGGGGGAGGTAGATAGGAGTATAGGTTAAAAGATTGGCTGTGACATGATAGGTGTTAAAGCAGGGCACGTAGGGGTTTGTAATACAATTTTGTTTAAATTTGAAATTTTTAATTATGAAAAAGTTTTAAAATTACAGCACTTTCTCCAGAAGTCAGTGCCCCTTCCCAGTACCCCAAAACACCCCGTACACATATCTGTCACTGCCCTGCACCCAACACGTCATACTAGAGTCACCCTTTACATTTTCTGTGTCCCTCCAAGTCTGTGAGCTCCATGAAGATAAGGGCAGCATCTATCTTTCTCATCTAAGAAATTTTATAGAATGAATAAATGAGAAAGGAGTCTGGTGCACAGTAGGCATTCAACAAATATTAGTTGAGTGAATGAAAACTCCAAAGAACTGGGCCTTGAAGGCTGGCTGAGTTTTGATGAGCCAAAAGTTCACAGACTGGGCGTGCTAGGTGGGGGACAGGCTTGAGCAAAGGCACAAGCAGCAAGCCAGCCAAGTTCAGAGGTGAGGCAAGGGGGAAGCCCAGCCACAGCCAAAACAATAGTCACCGGTGAGAATGCCCTGTCCATGTGAGCTGGCGTGTCCGCTTTTTAATAACTTGTATTGCACGGATGTAGCACTGACAGCATATTTTTTTTTATCTTATCACCTCAGCAGGGTCAGTCCCCGCTGTGGCTGTGAAAACTGAGGCTCTCAATTCCAGTCTTAGCTCATTAATTGAAGAAAGTTGGCCAGCGTGCGCCGGGCGGAAGGCAGCTCCAAGTGGATGTCGACACGTTTTTGAGGACTTGAAGGAAACAAAAGAAATCAATTAAGGGGACAGCCTGGGGTTCCAGTTGGGAATCTGAATCCCGCTGCCTTTCCTAAGAGTCCCCAGCAAAAGAAAGGAAAAAAAATACCTCCTTGCACAGGCCACCCCAAGAGTCAGTGCCACGTGGAAACTGGGCCCTGAAAAGGCCTGGACGGGAGGCTGGGATGGCTGGGGACCAGGTCGCCCGGCAGGGCAGGGTTTGCGTCCTGAGGTTTTGCAGGCTACGTGGCGTCTGGTCTCCTGCCAGCTTTCCTGATGCAAACCACGCTCCATCGCTGGCTTAGGTTGAAGGCTGCCAGACTTAGGATACCTTCAAAGGCCTTGCTTGCACAGATGGACTTATTCCACCAAAGCACAGGCCGCACGGATGCTGTTGACAACAGCAGTGTAAATGTATGCAGCTCATGTAGTTTACCAGGGATGCTTCTGCATCCCTGATCTCATCTCGCCCTCCCAGTAACTCTGGAACAGGGCGGGAGGAGTGGAGAGCAGGGTCAGAAACTGAACTCAGAGGAGAGATGTGATGTTCCCAACATGGCACAGCGGAGAGTTAGTGGAGGCAAGACACTTCCCTCTGATATGCACATGTGGTCCTTGCCGGGGGCTCTGTACTGGGACTAGGTGAGGGCCCAGGTCTCAACCCCCCACCAGTTCTCATGGTCTGCCTGGCACTTGCCATCATGGATGGTCAAACGAGGTTAGGAGGATCCCTGTATGGTCCTGTTGCCTCCTAGAAATAGTGGCGACTCCCATTGTCTCCTGGAAATATCAGAGTTCTACCTTCTGGGCCTGTCCCTACCCATAATTCTTCAAGTTATTTTGTGTCTCTGGAATATTAATTGGCCTGGGAGCACTGAAGCAAGGGATTTCTCATAGGGAAGGAAGGCAAAATGAACATAAATGTGTGTGGGATAGTAATTCCTTGTGTCACGGTACTCTGATTTCTCAAAGGGCCTTCACGTTTGTTGTCTAATTTGCAACAAGCAGCAAACCTGGGAGCTGTCTGGGATGATAATGATCACTTTCTTCCCTAAAGAGGAGGGAAGGAGGGTGCAGAGAAGTTCTATCTTGTCCGACATCTCGCTTTCTGCCCTTTTCACTTTCTGAAGTTTGAAAAACATTAAGTCAATCTTTACCCTTAGTTTTAAAATGAGAATCTTGGAGAGTGCGTCTAGGAGGAATTCTTACCCCTAGTTTTGAGAAATTGATTTTATTATAAAGCAGCAGTTATTACAGATGTTTAAACATCTCATTTAAACGTTTGTTTTTGTTTTGCTTCTTTTGTTCTTTATTGGTTATGTTTCTGAAAATGCAAGCTTGGGGATTTTTTTCCCCATTGAAGCCAAAATGTTAAATATTAGACCTCCTGACTTTGCGTAGGTGGGGCGCAGGGTGGGAGCGGTGTGGAGCCCAGGATGATCGAGAACACTCCTCTTTCTTCCTTAGTGTCTCCTCAGAAGTCCTCTTCAGGCAGAGGGGAGGGCGGCCCATACAAGGGATGTGACGCTCTCCAAGTTCACAATTACTATTCACATCTATCTTTTGTATCCTAGCCAGATATTAATCTGCCTGTTTTCCCCACTAGCCTGTGAGCGCCCTGACTGGTAGGGAGGGGAAGGATCATATTTTTGGTTTAAGGGGGAAAAAAACAAACGAAAACTCTGGAAGAAAAGGAATTGAGGGGAGGATGAGTATAGGAGTTCACCAGAGCTGGGACCTGTCAGGACTTCACAGCAGCAAACCAGGGAGAAGGGAAGAAACCTTGAACGAAAACCAGAGAGGTCAAAGGGAGGAGATGGACTCCTGGGATTTTCAGGATGTGGGATCTGCGTGAATCTCTACAAGGCATGAGGACGTAGTCAAGGACTAGTTCTCAGATTCTGTGGTGGACACCCAGGGAGATGGATGGTAGGGCCTTGATCGGAGCTAGGGAACACAGGAGAAAATACATCATGGATGGAGAGAACCATGATGGTTCAGTTCTGGACAGATTGAGTCTAAGGTGCCAGTGGGTCTGGACTACAGATGTAAAACTGGGCAGGCTGTACTTGAAGCTGTTGTGAAATCCCTGGTCCTCTCAGCCTTCCTGTGGGCTGGGCCTTTGCCTCTAAGACCTACTACTTGACTCTCTGGTGGTCCCGAATAATCTCATAATTTCTTGACCTCATAATTTCTCATTTTCCTTTTTGTCTTCCACCTGATGCCTGCAGTGAGGTTCCCTGAGGCTACGTGAATTTCATTCACTAGCCCCTTGTGAAGCGTCAAAGCTTACCTAGCACCAAGATACAGCAAGAGGGGCCAGCAAACCTGGTTTTGAGACCTGGTCCAGCCAATAACAACTATGTGATATTGGGCAGGTCACTATTCTTCTCTGGACATCACTTTCCCCAACTTTAATATTAAAGTGGTTAAGTTCCTGTGCTGGTAATGTCAGAGTAGCTTGTGTTGGACTAACTCTCCCACATAATGTAGTTTTAATGTATGAATAAAATATACAAAACAAGTATTTGAAAGTATTGGGAGGCTGCCAAAACCAAGCAGAGACTGGAGTGGGATTGGCCCTTGAAAGAAGACAACGCTACCGGGTGATTCACGTTTATATGAATCTTCCCCCGAGTGTACTGTATCCCTGTCTGCATGGCATGGGATAACCAGAACTCAATTAGAAAACCCTAGTACTTCTGATCTTAGGTGTCAGAGGTTGGAGCTCAAGTCTGCCAGAGGAGCTGGAACTGAGGAGAGAAATCCTGGAAAGGGGAGAACCTCTAAGAGGAGAGCCCCCAAATCTGCATGTAAACTGCCCTCAAATACTTGACCGACCCCTGAACTGTGCACGCATGGGGGTGACATCAAGAAGCCCGGTGGAAGTACTAACTAGGAGGCTGGAAAAGCTGAGCAGAGATTTCAGCTGTGGCTCAGCGACAGATGCAGAGAGAGAATCTGGATTTGAGTCTCACCAAGTTAGCAGAATAAAATCTATCTATGTCCCAGAACCAAGGGATTTACCCTAAAACTAAGGGAAAGAAAATATTACATGCCCTAAGGAAGTACAAACTCAAACCTCTACAAGTTTAAAGTGATCATCCGGTAACTTAACTTCCAGCCATAACAAAAATTAACATTCTTCAGAAGAGCATAATAGAATCCAGAGTTTCTGCAATGTCTTACCCACAATGTCAGGTATAAATTAAAGGGTTAACAAGAGGATGTTATGAAAAACATTATTACTATCAAATTTTACAACCTAGGTGAAATAGACAAATTATTTGAAAAACACAACTTACCAAAATTGACATATAAAAAATACAGAAAATTGAATAGTTCTGTATCTGTTAAAGAGATTGACTTAATTATAAGAAATCTCCCAACAGAGAAAATTCCAGTCTCTAATGGTTTCACTCAAATGTCAGCAAACATTTTAGGAAAAAATAATTCAATCTTACACAAATTATTTCAGAAAATAGAGGCAGAGAGAATACTTCCCAGCTTATTTTATATAGCCAGCATAATCCTGATACCAAAATTGACAAAGACATAAGAAAAGAAAATTACAGACTCTTAGAGGCTGAGTGTTTGTGTCCTCTCAAAATTCATATGTTGAAATCCTAACCCCAAATGTGATGGTATTTGGTGGTGGGGGCTCTGGGAGGTGATTAGTTCATTAGCTCTCGTGAATGGAATTAGTGCCCTTATAAAAGAGACCCCCAAGAGCTCTCTTCTGTCATGTGGGGACACAGAGAGAATACAGCTGCCATCTGTGAACCAGGAAGTAGGCTCTCACCAGACACAAATCTGCCAGTGCTTTGATTTTGGACTTTCTAGTCCCCAGGACTATGGGAAATAAATGATTTTGTTTAAGTCACTCAGACTATGATATTTCTGTTATATCAGCCTCAATGGACTAAGATACAGGCCAATATCCTTTATGAACACAGATACAAAATTCCTTAATAAAATGTTTACAAACTGAAGCTAGAAACATATAAAAAAAGTAATAAATCATGGCCAATTGTGGTTTATCCCAGGAATGCAAGGTTGGTTTAATATTTTAAAAACCAAACAATGTAATTCACCATATTAATAGAATAAAGAAGAAAAACTATATGGCCGTAGATCTAAAAGAGCATTTGACAAAGCTCAACATCTATTCATAATAAAACATTCTCAGCAACCTAGGAATAGAGGTTGACTTCCTCAATTTCATGCAGGGTATCAATAAAAAACTAACCCCTACCATAAATGTAACCAAAATATTAGATATAAAATATTAGATGCTTCTGCCTAAGATGGGAATAAGGCAATGATGTCTGCTCTTGCCCCTTCCGTCCAGCATTGTGTTGGAGATCCCAGACAATGCAATAAAATTGAACAAAAAAGAAACAGAGGCATTAAAATGTGAACAAAAGAATTAAAACTGTCTTTACAGACAGCATGATTTTTTACATAGAAAATTCTAAGGAACCGACAAAGCAACTCCTAATAAGTTAATTTAGCAAGATCATAGGACACAAGGTCTAAATACAAAAATCTATTGTATTTCTATATACTAGCAGCAAAAAATTGGAAAATGAAATTTTAAGTGCTCTTTTACACTAATATCCCAATGCACAAAATATGTAGGAATAAATTTAACAAAATATGAATAATATTTGTCATAAAAAAGACAAAACACTGCTGAAAGACATTTTTTTTTAAACATCTTTATTGAAGTATAATTGCCTTACAATGGTGTGTTAGCTTCTGCTTTATAACAAAGTGAATCAGTTATACATATACAATATGTTCCCATTTCTCTTCCCTCTTGCATCTCCCTCCCTCCCACCCTCTCCATCCCACCCCTCTAGGTGGTCACAAAGCACCGAGCTGATCTCCCTGTGCTATACGGCTGCTTCCCACTAGCTATCTATTTTACATTTGGTAGTGTATATATGTCCATGACACTCTCTTACCCTGTCATATCTCACCCCACCCCCTCCCCATATCCTCAAGTCCATTCTCTAGTAGGTCTGTGTCTTTATTCCCGTCTTGCCACTAGGTTCTTCATGGCCTTTTTTTTTTTTTTTTCTTAGATTCCGTATATATGTGTTAGCATACTGTATTTGTTTTTCTCTTTCTGACTTACTTCACTCTGTATGACAGACTCTAACTCCATCCACCTCATTACAAATACCTCCATTTCATTTCTTTTTATGGCTGAGTAATATTCCATTGTATATATGTGCCACATCTTCTTTATCCATTCATCTGTCGATGGACATTTAGGTTGCTTCCATGTGAAAGACGTTTTTAAAAAACCTTATAAATGAAGAGATTTCCATGTTGATGAATTGAAAGACTCGATATTGTTAAGATGTCAATTCTCTCCAAATTTAAAGTAACCCCAACTACAATCTCAACAGATGTTTTTGTAGAAAATGACAAGAAACAAGTTATTAAGAATTCATATGGAAAAGCAAAGGTATAGAATAAGCAAAACAATATTGAAAAAGAAAGACAAATTTAGAGAAGAGAACTTAAACTACCTGAGTCAACACTTATTGTAAAGCTACATAATCAAGACGGTGTGGCATTGGCACAAGGAAAGACATAAATGGAACAGGCTAGAAAGACCAGAAATAGACATATATATAGAGTGAATTGGTTTTCAACCAAGGTGCTGAAGCAATTTCATGGGACAAAGAAAGTTTTTGCAACAAATATATGAAACAACTGGATATATATAGTGAAAATAAACTTAGGCTTCAACCTCTCACCACACACAAACATTAATTTGAGCTAAATCATCGACACCACAGTAAATGTTAAAACTATAAAGTTTTTTAGAAGAAGATCTAGGAGAAACTATTTGTGACCTTGGGGTATATGAACAGCCAATAAACACAGGAAGCTGTGCTCAACATCATTAGTCATCAGGGAAATGCAAATGAAGACCGCGATCAGCTACCATTCCACCCACACAACAGTGGCTAAAATTAAAGACTAGCAACATGAAACGTTGGTGAGGCTGAAGAACATTGGAGCCCTCATACACTTCTGGTGAGAGTGTCAATAGCACCACCACTTCAATTATAAATTTCTTCTAAATTTAAATATTTGCCTCCTTATGAGCCAGTAATTCCACTCCTCAGTGTTTATCTATAAGCGGAATGAAAACATATGTCCACACCATGTCTTGTACGTGGATGCTTGTTGCAGCTTTATTCACAATAGCCCCGAACTGGAAACAACAGAAATGTCCATGAACAGAGGCACTGGATAAACAAACAGTGATGTGTTCAAGCACTGGGATAGGAGTCAGAGGAAATTGGACTCAAGTACTCATGCACACAACAGCAGGGCTGAACTTCACAGACGTTAGGTTGAGTGAAAAAATGATACACTAGAGAACAAATATAGGGTGATTCCTCTGACATGAAATTCTACAAAAGGCAGAATTCGGGTATGGTGATAGAAATCAGAAGAGTGATACCTTTGGGGGTGGGTGTAACCGGAAGGGACACAAAAGAACTTTCTGGGGCAATGGAAATGTTCTATAACGTGACTGACATGGTATATACGTTCATCAAAAGTCAGTGTGTTGCACACTAAAGATAGGTACATTGCACTCTCTGTAAACTGCCTCAGTTGAAAAAAAGAAAACAACTAAGGAAGTTAAAAACTCAGTAGGACTCTGCCATTCCAGGAGGCTTGAGTGCAGAGACCTGGGGCTTGATCGCATGGTGGGGTGTGGCCGGCATCAGTGCTTTTCTTCCTCTGCATTAGCTGGGGCTGAGGAGGGAAAGGTTCAGCGGATGGAGAGGCCAGGGAGCGTGGCCTGGCCTGTCCCAGCTGCCTGAATGAGTCACTTCAGCTTAAGAAGCATCTATAAATTAATCCTGAAGTCTGTGTGAGTGCATCAGTGTTATACACTGGACTTCTGTGTGTGTGTGTGTGTGTGTGTGTGTGTGTGTTTTATTTTAAGCCTCCTCCCTCTCCCTCTGCTGCCACAGCCTTCAGAAAAAATAATCATTGTCTTGGGATGATGTGTGACCCCCGGTCAGAGGATAAGTTGTCTGGCCAACTTGGGCAGACGGCAGGGGGAAATTTCCTGGAGGGTTGCACCACCAGTTGGGTCTAAAAGGACGAACGCTTTCTCACAGCTTTGTGTCCAAGGGGCTGGAGCAGGCAAGATGACCTGGAAAGGATGGACAAATAGAATGTCCGGGTGATGACGCCTATACAAATCCAGCTCGACCCTTCCGGGAAACCCCGCTCTTCCCTAGTACCGGCATCACCTTTGAGCTTCCTGTTGCTTGGAAACAAGACGGATGATGTCCCCCATGGGACAAGGGAGGAGGGGACCAAGAAAGAAGAGAAGATACAAGGAGAGGGGCCATGACACATAAAAGGGGAGGGATGTTTAAATAAAAAGAAGAGGATGAAGAAAAGGGGGAGGAGGAGTCAAGGCATTTGATAGATTTGCAACAATTTCATCCTTTTGTAGAGGGTCTGGGGCTTTTCATAAAGCCCACGTCTTTTGTCCTAAGGTGGGCTACCAGGTATCAGGACCCCCCATTTTATAGAAGGGGAAACAGAGACGAGAGAGTTTAGAACACTCGCTCAAGGTTGCACAGCTAATGAAAGAGCAGAGGGGGGATTTAGCAGATTTGGGGATCTCCAGGCCTCCTCACTGAGGTTTCATGGCCTGGGCACTCTCCTACCCCTCTGCTCCTGCACCAGCACCCACTCAGCATAGCCGTGAACCATGAAACCAGAAGGGAATGCTGTCTGCAGGTCATTACCATGGGCAAGGTGAGGTAGCTTAGCCTCCAGCCCCAGGCCTTTTTAGGAAATGTAGTTCTGCCTGAAACACTTGGCTTTGATGGGAAGCAAAGAAGTGGGTCTACTAATTAAAGGTCATTTAGAATTTTTTTTAGCTTTAAAAACAGAGTAGATATGTTTAAGTTGGGCTGACCACAGTCACCGGGCATTTCCCTGAAGCTCAGGGCTGTCTGTGCTGAGTCTCTTTGGCTCTGAAAGATCATTGGATTTTTTTTTTCCCTCCCTTTCTGGTTTTGTTTTGATTTTGTTGTTGTTGTTGTTTTAAAAATACACACCCTCTGGAGTTGAACACTTTGACTTCTTTGATGCAAGGGAAGCCAACCATGGGTTTCTAAAGTTAGGCAGAAAGGAGTTGACATTGGCAGGAACCAAACCACAATCTTCAGAAGTTTCTGCCGCCAGGCCCCGGTCCATGGCCTGTGCGGTCAGCATCATGTCATTATGTTCTCTGGAGAAAACTAGAGACCCAGAGACCTCTGGTTACACTGCCACTGGCTCCCTGTCTCTGGACAGGGCAGCAGGCGGGGGATGAGGTGCCAATGAGGAGTTGTCATCAACCCTGCTCAGCGAGGGGGATAGGAGGGCCCACTGTGTATGAAATCCCAAGGGAAGGCCAGAAAGAATCCAGTGTGAATCCTAATCATCTTCGGAAAAGAGGAAATGCCCCTCCCCTTCCCCACCCCTGTCCAAAAGCCACGCTATAAAGACACCTGTGGTCTTATTCCATCCAGCTTCTCCTGAGAGAAGAACTTTTCCTTCCAGAGGGAACCCCTTCCATGAGGATTGGATGGGACTGATCCTGCCTTCTCCCTGGTCACATGACCCAGGTCTGAGCAACCAGAATATCCCGTCTTACCTAACCACAGTGATTGGATCTATAATGGGCATATGACCCAAGCCAGGCCGATCAGAAGACTTCCTTCCACCTGCTCTGGGTTTGTTAAACTGACAGGGGCTTCCGATATCCATCTTGCCTGTGACACTCAGAAAACTAGGCTGAGAGATAAGAGGGGAGAGAGGTCAGGCCCCAATGCCATCATATGAGTTTCTGGATCAGCCAGGCCTGAAGTAGTTACTTCTATGAGCCAGAAGATCGCCATCCCCACTTTTTTTTCTTTTTTTTTTTTTGCTATATCTACTTTGGATTTTATTCCTGTTACCTGTGACTGAAAGAGAGCCAAGTAATATGTCTTGCTCGTCTTTGCACCGCTAGCACCCAGCATACAGGGGCAGGCTTGTTAAATGAGTGTCTGAACTTCCTTAGCCTGGTGGGGAATGGAGCTGAGGTTGGGGAGGAAGGTACATTGCCGAGCACCTACCTGGCCCTGTGTGCCAGGCACTTGACATAGATTATTTCAGTGGATTATTTCATGACAATTTTGCGTATTAGGGACTACTGTCTCCCTAGAAAATTGGGAAAGTGAGGAAGAAAGGGGTCCTAGGAAAAGCAGCCCTTCAGATACAGGACTGCATGTGAACCTTCCAGTTGGGCACTTTTCTGACATCTCAGAAGTTGGACCGTAGGCAGGCCTCCTCCAGCAGGAGCAGGCTGACAGATAAGATCCCCCAGGTGACCCCTGTTTCTTGGCCCCTGGCCCTCCAGGAGAACCCACACCAGAGTTGTATGGTTTATCACTCCAGGCCCCTGTTTCCCCTTGGGGGTTGGGAGGATGTCTGTTACCAGAAGGAAAACACTGCAAAAATGGAAATAGATTCCTCAGACCCCCAGAGTTCCCTGACCATTAGCTTTTCTCCACAACCTCATGCCTCTTCTCCATCACTTGACCCACTGGATCTACCAAGCTCACACCCCAAATTTCCTTGCTCAGTGGATCTAGGGTAAGGTCCAAGTGAACTTTTGTTGGGTGGAGGTGTGGATCCTGGAGTCCAGAAGTTTCATGGTGCCATGTGCATGGGAAGGCTACAGAGAGAGGCAGCCCACAGCTGATGGGACCTGACGGGTGCCCCAAAGATGGATATGAGCTCCATGTTTGCGTTTGCACCAGGACTTAACTACCTAGGATAACAGAGTAGGAGGGACCTCAGAAATCATCTCGTCTAGGTGGGGCAAATATCTGTGTGCCTGCTGACATGCCCCCACCCATGCTCCTGAACTTGAGAGAACCAGTGCTAACAGGTCATGGCCCTCTTTCCTACTGAGCTAGATGCCACTTCAGATCCTTCCCACACAGCGCTGTGGGCAGTCCCACCAATCACCAGGAGAAGGCCACAAATAAAACTTGTCCTCAGATCTAGGCCAAGACTCTCATTTTGCAGTTGTGAAAAGGAAAAAAAAAGAGGCAAAAGGACTTGTCCAAGGTCATACAGCCCAGCTGGAATTTAAAACCAGGTCTTCTGATCCAGGCAAGTCCACCATTCTTCCTTCTGCAGGTGCTGACTCAGTACCATTAACAGATGGTACGATGCCAATTCAAGGTGTACATACACTTAACCAGAAAATAAATCAACCAGAATGATGGAGCTTGGTGTTGTGAAAAGAACATTCAGCTGGAATTTTATCCTGGCCTGGCCATAAACTAACTGTTTGACCTTGGGCAAGTCAATTCACCTCTCTGGGCCTCAGTTTCCTCAACTGTAAATTGTGGGGACCGGGTGATCTTTATAATCTCTAATATATCTTCAAATATGAATAATCTATGATTTCATGTGCCCAGCACTGTACCAGGAATTTTTTAGGCTATAGAGAACAGAAGAGAAAAAAAAACAACCATATAATACAAGAAGCAATAAAAAAATTCAATAAATCTTTAATTCCTATAAAGGCCCAAAGGTGTGGAGCCTACTGAGGGCATCTGGGATCTCAGAGCAGGGAGTTCTGAATAGGTAGGGTGGCTTCCTTGTGGAGGGGAGAATTAAACTTGGCCTCGAAGGATGGACAGGTAGATGGGGGGGCGGGCGGGGGGAAATGGCACTGCAGGCAATAAGAGGAAAATAAAAGAAGGGAGGGAGGAGAGAAAAGCAGGACATGTTTAGGAACAGAACCTGGCTGGAGTGGAGGGTGGCGGGTATCCTAGGGGAGTACTGGAGAATCAGAGATGAGAGGGGGACCCACGGGAGCTGATGCCACTGTGGCAGGAAATGTGGGGAAGAGGTCCTATTCCCTACAGAGAGGTACCGGGTGATCTCTTGCTTCCCTGAATATGCAATGTCACAGAATTCAGCTCAACCCGGTTAACCAGTGGATTAAGATACAGTGGATTTATTAAGTCACATAACCCAAAAGCCCAGGTGTAGACTTCAACCACAATTGGATCCAGGGGCTCAAAAAAATTTCATAGGAATTTGCCTTTCTCCATTTTTGCCTTCTTCTGTGTTGGCCTCATTCCCAGGCAGCCTTTTCCCAACTGGTGGCAAACGGTGCCTAGCAGTTCTCAACATACATTTTGCCGCTTAAGGAAACCAGTGGAAAGAGAGCGCCTTAGTCTGCCAGTTTCTGTAAAAATGCTGGGGCCGACCGATGTTCACTGGCCTGGATTTGACCACATTCCCTTCTCTGAACCAATCACACAAGGCCAAGGGGCTAAGGGAATGCTCTGACTGGCCAGGCCTTGAATGGAGTACATCATGTGCCCACATCCCTAGGACTAATGCCTCTAAAGGAATCTTAGAAACTGATAATAAGATAGAAATGATGATTCCTAGAGAAAAATCACAGTGCTATTATCAAGAGAAAGAATAGGTGGATCCTGGACAGGCAAATCCGACAGATGTCCAAGACCAAGGAGGTTCCATAAGGCTCCACGTGCATGGAAATAGGAGATGTCTTCAAGACAAAGTGAGACCTAGCAGTGGTTCCTTACTCTGCCCAGGGACTTCTGATGCCCAGATCTAAATGTGCTAGGCCTCAGCAAGAGGCGTGGATGGCATGGGGAGCCTCTGGGCAGGCCCCATCTTTCTTCAATGAATACCTCTTGGAGAGACTCAGCAGCAGGGCAGGAATTTGTTAAATTACATAAACATTATTGTGACCCGTAAAATTCAATGAATCCCGGCCTGTTTACCCGCGGCTGGCTTTAATGTTTGCACAGTGTAATTTAATGTGTCAATTTGCTCTCAAATAAAAAACATCTGGTCCTCTGACATGGCAAAGAAACTGGAGAGCTGATGTTCACAACCAGCGAAGAGCCCCATTCAAAGACGGTGCGTAAGGGAAGAAGAGGCCAAGGACTCAGAAAAGGAAGCCAACATTGTTAGGACCCACGCCTGGCCTGGTGACAAGCCTCTGTTTGTGGGTCTGTAAGATCAGTACATTTTACCCTAATTAGAATTAAGAAAAGCCAAGAAGAACACATACCATCTTTAACTGGCACCCATCGTGCAATTAAATCTCCTGTGGCTGTGCCCCTGCCAACATTGACATTCACGCTATTGGATTTTTAACAATCTTATCATTTGGTAATTGAGAAGAGCAAGAAGAAAACGACACTTTCCCACATAGACGATCTTCTCCTCTAACATACCCCTTCCTACAGCAGTTGGCCCTGCTAAGCCTTCTCCCTCCTGATTCCCCAGGGGTTGGTGAGGCGTGGGGAAGGGGGAGGTGAGACTCTCTGTGTGCTTTTCCAGTGAGATCATGCATCTTGGTTTGGTCTCCACTAAATAACGAGACTGCTCATTCCTGCAGACAGGGGCGGGGCTTGGCAGGCAGGTTTTAATTTGGAGGCACTGACCTACATAGAACAGGATAGGGGAAGCTGGGTTCTCCTGCAAGGCAGGTGGGGGCTTAAAGGGCTTTGAGGAACCCTCACCTGCCACTGGGGGGGCTGCTCATCACTTCTGACTTCTGCGCCCTCACCTGGAGCTGGGCCGGCAGGGGTGGCCCCCAGGGACCAAAGTGCTGGGAGGCTTGGTCTCTTTCCTCCTTCAGCAACCTCTTTCTTTCCCAGCACCCAACCCCGGGCCGGGCTAAAGGGAACTGGGGAGAGATGGTTTCCCCTCCCCTGTTTCTCACCCCAATAAATGCTTGAGACGTCCTGATGTAAAAGAACTCGGCCTGGAGCCCGGGCAGCCGCCCCGCTGGAAGGAGCCAAGCCAGCTTTCCTGTCCATGGAATGACGGGGTCAGAGCAAGTTCAGGCTTTGCTTTAATTGAGTAGAAGATAGTTCTTCCTTAAGGGAGCCCTGAAATAATACTTCAGCCGAGCAGAATGACTTCCCATATTGTCAGAAGGGATTGGCCAGACTGGTTTGTCAATAAAGAGCGATCCTTCTTCCCCCTGTAGGACAAACAGATCATATTTTTTTCAGATCACCAGGGACTGGGCTTGTTCTAATCAAGTCCTTGACATTTCACTAAAGACTCCAGGAGTTACATGCTTTCCGTGATTGAGCCCTCAGTCATTACCCATTTTCCTAAACGATTGCTATTTTCCTAACCTAAAATGTTTTAGAGAAGTGGGAAGATGAGATGTCTGTCCAACACTGCGGGGAGGAGAGTGGGGCAGGAGTGGGGATGCAGAGAACAGGGTCTCTTGGGGTTAAGACAACATCACCCTAATAGGAACAAACAGGGCCAGCTCTCAGGACCACCAGACATTCTTCCTAATTTACTCATCCTTCCATTCATTTGGGCAATAACAATTTTGGAGCTCTTACCATGTGTCAGACACTGTGTACCAGGCACAGAGTTGGAAACAACCGGCCTGGGGGTCGCCCGCCCCCATCTAGTGGGAGAGACCAGCATGTGGGCTGGTCATTACAATGAAATGTCCCAATGAGTAAAAAGTCACAGAGCCCCCAAATAAACCCAGAACCCCAAACCTGAAAATCAACAGAAAAACAAAGCTACCTCTGGGGAAGACAAGGAAGACTTCACAGAGCAGGCGACCCGGGCTCTCCTAGGATGAGTAGAAGTGGGCCATCAAATAAAATAAGAGCAGAAACAGCTACCCTGGAATGTCAGGCACTATTCTGAGGGCGCTGCGTGTATTAACTCATCAAATCCCCACAACGATCTTATGAGACAGATACTATTTCTGCCCCCCTTCTCAGATGGAAACTAAAGCATGGAGAGGGGAAGAATAGTCCAGGCCAAGGGAACAGCATGTGGGAAAGGACACACATGTGACAAAGTGGGGCGTGTTTATGGACAGAGGCAGGAGCTCCTCTGAAAGGTGTGGAAAGGCGGTCACCTCAGATCTGTGTTTTCAAGGGGATGTCAACGCGGCAGAGAAGCCAGAATGTGAAGAATAGGAGACCAGCAATAAAAAGCACGCTGTGACCCGCACAGAAAAATAAGACTCCCCTCCAACTCTCAGCCAACACGTGATCTTAGTATCTCCCCATCTCTGCCTCTGCAGCTCCTGGGGAAGGAGCTGAAACAGCCGCACCAGCTATGAGCGTCAAAACCTGATGACCAGTCACCTCCTCACTCACCCATAAACAGGTGATGGACCAAACTCACTGCAGTGGGTGGGGTAACCCTTCCAGCTCCCCTCCCAGGAAGCCCTGTGCAATGGGACAAGAGACCCCCAGGCTGATCCTGCACCGAGAGAGGCAGGGTGGGAGCGTGTCTCTGCTGTAGCCACGTATAGGAAGTGTCCTTGCCATTAGGCTTTGCTTCTGCATTCTTGAATGATCTCCATTTGCATCCCTTCCTCTTGAACAATCCTCCTTCACCAAGGGAAAAAAAAAAAAAAAAAATCCTGCCTCTTGTGTCCACTCCAAACACAGATGACAAGAAGTCTTGGAAACACAGCCTAAAGAAACACTAAGCAAACTGTTCCCCAAACGAGCCTGTCGTCTTGACCTTTGTAAGGCAAGAGCTCCACTTTATAACTTGGGAATGCACAAATATTTACAGTTGTAGGGAAGAGAGCCCGCGTCTGCCAGAGGGTCCCAGAGTTGGAAGGGAGCTGAGAGCTTATGCAGTCCAGGCTCACATGTGCTAGAGGAATACCCTTTGCAGAGTCACTGGCAGAGGATCACCCGGCCTCTCCTTACAAGCCTCCAGCACGGGGAAGGAAGATCATCAGCCTCTGAGAAAGCTCCTTCCATTGACCCAATCTTTGGAAAGTTCTGACATGGGGCCACAATTGCCTCCCAGTGACTTTGCTCCCTGGTTTTGGATGGGCCTCCAGGACCTCACGGCTTGAGTATCTTCTTTCCCATGAGAGCTTTTTGATGGGTCAAAGTCAGCCTCCCTGCCTCTCTTCCACTATCTCTTTTTCCTCGGGTCCCTCGTTCATTTCCGGGGGACCTCGTCTGTGGGCCTCTCACCACTGAGGTCGCCTTCTCTTACCATGCTCATACATCCTAACCGGTCAGAAGCAAAGCAATTCTTCTAGGAGTCTGAGTCAGACATCAGAGAGTTGGCCAGAATTTATTCGCTCTTACTTCACATTCATTTCTACCAAGATGTATTTGGTATCAGGGGAACTGATTTTGAATCCTGGCTCAGCCACTTTCTAGCTGTGTGACCTCAGACAAGTTATTTAACTTCTCTGGGCCTAGGGTGACCAAATCGGCCCCATTTATCCCAGACTGTCCTTGTTTCAAAATGCCAAGTTCCATGTCCTGGGAGACCCCTCAGCCCCAGGCAAACTGGGAGCCACCCTGTAAAGCCAGTTTCCTCACTGAGAGATGAGGAATAACCTAGCTCACAGTGTTGTCATGATGTTTAACTGAGATAATATATGTGAAAGACCCAACAATATGCCTGGCCCAGGGCAGAAACTCAATTTAGGCCTGGTTAATGTGAAAGCCTGGCTGATGGTGGCAAATTAGAAAGAAGTGAGGCCCTGAGCAGCTTAACTGGAAAACAATTGCAGAAACAAACACGGGAACATAAACAGGGACACTTGATACAAAATCTCAGGTTCTATGCAGTGTACATATCCCGCTGTGGTTGAATTAGGCACGGTAATCAGTTAACCTTGAATGCGACTCCTGCTGACAAAGAAAAAGCTAAATCTTGTGCATTACCCCGCCTGATAAGGCAGGGTGGTGTGGAGTCCGCTGGGGAATAAGTACCACACAAAATGCGGCACAGGCTTTCATGCTTTAAAGGTAAGCATTCAGCCACTCTGACATGGCAGTCAGCCAGCGTGACAGAGGGAAAGAGCATTGACTAGAGGGTCCCAGGAGAGCCTAAGTCTGCAGTTCACTCCCTGGGTGACTGTGGATAAGGCGTGCTCTCGGTTCCGGTCCTGTCTCCTCATCTGTAAAATGCAGAAGAGAAAGTAGACAGGCTGTTGTCTGATGGAGAAGCAGCAGAGTGGAGCGGTCAAGAGCATGGATCCACCACCCACTGGCTGTGTGAACTTAAGCAAGCGAATGTACCAAATGCGCTGTGGCCTGAGTACCTGCCGAGTAGTAGCTCTCATTACTATCCCTCCTGGCCCTGACACCCTCAGATGTAGTCATCCAGCGCCCTCTCCCCTCATCACCAAGGGTTAATGCCGCCTAAGCCCGAGGATGTGTTCCTTTTCCCTCCCCAAACCGCCTCTTCTCTCAGCTGGCTCATGTTGAACTTGAGGCCGACTAAAACCTCCTGATCTTTTTTATGTGAATTGCAGTCAAGCCAGGTCTACCTCATCCTGTTCTTGTGCAATTGATTTTTGGAAACTGCATTCAAGACATTAGATTTATTGATGTTAAATTTCATCTGGTTGCTTTTGACCCAGCATTCTCGACTGTCGAGATCATCTTGAACCTTAATTCTCTCATCCCCTCCAGCTTTGAGTCATCTGCAAATTTGGTGCACATGCTTTCCATGTCTTCGGCCAAATCGCTGGCTTAAAAAAACTATTTATACGGATAAAAATAGAGATATAGGCTGCTTTGCGAGAGGGGACCTTGTGAGCAAGGCTGAGCAATGGGGTTTTATCTTGTGGGAAGCAGGGGGCTCACAGCCCTTAATCAGCAGTTAAGCCTTTGCTGTACCTGCACTTGTATTTGCCCCTGGCTCCCGAGTGTTCTCGGCGATGACAAGGGGAGCTCACCCCTCAGCCACCCTGACTGTGGCGTCCTCTAAACAAGCAGATCCCCTGGGCAGGTCTGAATCCCTTCCTGTCTGCACCAGATGAAGCTCCAAGGCCAAGTCCTGTCCTTCTCCCTTCTCATTGCTTCTCAAACTGAGACCACCCTCACCTTGGGGCCTTGCCAGATACCTGCTGTTAATCCAAGAAATCAATTCTTGCTCGCTCAGAGGAGGAGGTCATGGACCACAATGTCTTAATGTGCTTCCCGCTCAGATGTTTCCATTTTAACAGGGGCCTTCTGTGTCTGAACCACAAGGCCACAGCTGGGGAGGATCTGCTATTAGCCACCTGTGGCCGTGTGGGGCTCTGTCCTCAGTCCGGGGCCCCGAGGGCATCCCGTATCACAGCACACAGCAGCCGACACTGCTCACAAGCGTGACTGCAAGTCGCCAGGAAAAGGCTTGGGGCACTCTGTTCAAGAAAGAGAAAAGAGAAAAAAAATTCTAGAAGTAATTTACATCTGAAGTGGTTTAAATTACCAAAAAAAAAAAAAAAAAAAAAAAAGCCAACGATTCTTTTTTCTCTAGATAATTTCTCCAGACAAGACTCTCTGATATTGTGCTAACTAGGCGGCCACTGGTGGCAGGACTTTCCAAAACCCCATGCCCACGTCACACCCAGACACAGCTGCAGGCACCTGGCTGAGGGCCCCCAGCCCCAAGACAGTCGGCTGACTCAGCAGACTCAATCCCTCTTTGATGTCCTTCATACCAGAGCCTTCCCGTCTTACCCACGGGATTCCTTTATAGGAAGAGTTTGATGAAGATGGTAAAGAAGAGCAGTTACTCCTTCTTGAGTGCCTACTACATGGCAGGCATTGCGCTAGAGCCTTTAAAACAAACCATCTTTCATCTCTTCAAAAACCTTAGGAAGCAGATTGTTATTATTCCCATTTTACAGAAGAGTAAACTGAGGCCCATGGGGATAAAGTAAACTGCCTATGGTCACAAGAAATAGCAGAACTGGAATATGAACCCTGTTCTCTCTGATTCCAAAGTTCATTGTTTCCATGGCTCTACTTCTGTAGCTTTCAAAAGACTCACACTGTTATTCTCTCTTTTGACCCAAGAAGGCTTGTGAGGAAGATAAGAGGCCAAGATTACAGAACCCTGCCCATTGATAGGGGGAGTAATGTGACCAGGGTCACAGGCTACTAGGGGGCCAGGCAGGGTCTAGGACGCTGCCCTCTGGCTTGTAATTGGGAGAACTCGGTAATACCGATGGTGGTGTCCCTACAGTTTGGAGGCAGCCCAGTGTTGCCCAGGAGAGGGAAGACTTCTTTGCTTTTGCGAAAGCGGGAGTAGAGGGTGGCTTTGGGAGGAAAGCTTCAGTGATTGCATAATGGTTAAGCATATAGGTTCCAGTGTGGCTCCAGCCTTTACTACCTGTGTACACCTGGGTAGATTCTTTTACTTTCCTGAGTCACCATTTTCCCATTTGTAAATGGGGATAATAATAATGCTTCAGTGATATATGAGAGTTCAGTGAGATAATTTACATAAAGTTATTTGCACAGTCCAGGAACATCTGAAGTGCCTACTACATGCTTGTTATTATCACTATTACTTTTTGTTCCTCCATCACTATCATGACCTACATTTGTAAGCATTTCCACGGGTTGCTCATCCTTCGTGGAGGTTTCCTTGTCTCCATTGTACAGACTGCGAAACTGGTGCCAAAATGACCTGTCCAGGGAGATCCAGGAGCTCCTGGGCAGAGCCAGGCCTCGAACCCCTGACACCACAGTGTCTTCCCGTCCACACCACGCCACTGCTCTGTCTTCCCTCGAGTCCAGGTCCACATTTCCAGCACTTCTCGAATGTTAACGTGTGTTCCAATCACTAGGGTTCTTGTTAATCTGCAGGTTCGGACTCAGGAGGGCTGGGTGGGCCTGAGACTCTGCATTTCTTGCAGTCCTCCAGGTGACGTAGACGCTGCTGGTCCAGAGACGTCACTTGGCACAGGAGGGACTGTTTCATTCAGCAGGTAGGGGACCCTGGCGCAGCCTCGGACAAGCGAACAGCCAGTCCTGGGGTCCCTGGGGCTGGGAGCTGCTTCTAGGTGTCACCCCCATAGCAAGGGCCTGCGGGCCCCACTGTGTTTCCAAAGTGGCTCCTTCGGGGATGCTTCCAAGGGGGGGATGGGATTTGTGAGCCGCCTCCCAGCGGATACCCGGGCCAGGACTGCCCTCCTGCTCACGCTCTCCTTTTGCTTCCTTCTGGCTGCTTCTGTCAGCGCCTGACAGTTACAGCAAAATATTCCTGCTCTCCCACTCCGAGCCTATGCCACCCGACAGGGCGCCAGCGCCGGCAGCCTGCGAAGAGGGAGCTGACATTTGTCTTAATTGGAGTTACCAGTGTAAATCCCGCCTGTCCCCTCCCTGCGCCCTCAGCCTTTGATGGGCAAGGGGGCTGTGAACAGAGAGAGAGAGAGAGAGAGAGAGACTCATAATCTCCCCGGGGATACACGATGTTATTAATGCAGGCGCTGGAAGGAAATGTTCCATCACGTCAGCAGGGAAAGTGAGCTGGAGGTGAGTGGGGAAAAAAAAAAAAAAAAAAAAGGCAGAGAGAACACAGGCAGCAGAGGAGAGCAGGGCAACGACACCCCTGGGCATGTCATCAGACCTCCAGGCCCAACAGCTTCTTGCCCCTCCCGTTACCTGAGTCTTTCAAAAACAGCCTCTAACCCAGAGCTTTTCAAACTGAGCTGCACAAGAGTCACTTGGGAGCTATAACAATTGCTGACGTCTGGCTCCCATCCCCAGAGAACTTTATTTAATTGGCCCGGGGTCTGGCCTGTGGACATTGGGTTTTTAAATCCCACAAGTGGTTTTGAAGTACAGCTGGGTTCAAAGAACTTCTGGTCTAATCATCGCTTCTCCAGGAAGCCTTCCCTGATTAGTGCAGGTCCACTGAAGGACCCAATGGAAACAGCTCATGTTGTCTCAGTAATTGATGCTGTTTGAAATCTGGCCAGCCCTGCTATATCCACACAGCTGGATGGGAGGAGGGTACAAATATCCCCCAAACCAGTGTCCTGTGGCTGGAGAATGCACAAAAGGATGTAAGATGTACCTTCTCGTTTCTTTAAGCCTAAACTCCCAGATGAGCATTAATTTGCAGCTGCTGAATAGCTGCTAAATCAATTCACTCAGTCACTCAACCGACATTTATGGAGCACCTATTATGGGCACAGAGCTGCAGGAGATTCAAAGACATATACGATGCAGACTCTGCTCTTATGTAACTAATGCCACATAAGGATAGGCTAATCAAGGCCATAAATAACAACGACAAAAGCGAAATCTGGAGGCAATGGGTTGTGGGGTAGAAAAATAAAGAGGTAATGAAAATGGACACAACACTTAGGATGGGTCAGGCAAGGTCCCAGCCGACTCATCTATGCTATGTCAGTCAAGGTTGATGACAACCCTGTAAAGGAGAAGGTATTAACCCCCCATTTTACAGATGAAGAAACTGAGACTCAGGGAAGTCAGTGGTTTTCCCATGGTCACACAGCTAGTGCATGTTGAAGACTGACTCCAAAAGGGAAGTGAGCACATGCTTCTTTGAGAAGACGAGGTATGACTATGGCCAGAGGGATCTGAGAGAAGCTTAAGGAGGACCCAGGAGCTCACTACACAAACACACCACCGCTGAGGTACCTCGAATGGGAGGAACGGGCAAGAGAGCTGTTGGGGGAGCAGGGGATAGAATTTCAGAGCCCGAGGCGGGTGAAGTTGTGGTAAAGATGGCAGAGTGGGAGACTTCTACACTGGGTACTGACTGATTAAAACAGGCATGGGACACAATAGTCTGGCCACTTTGAGAAGGTGGGTCCTGGCCCAGTATGTTTAGCTGGGGTGACAGCAGATGGCAGCCTGTGCAGACTCAGGGCCTGGCTGAGGGCAGATGCACCAACCACTCAGATGAGACCCTGGGCAGGCTGGATGAGGTGGGCAAGGAGCCAGGGATTCTGTTTTTCTGACACTGATGTCCACTAGTCACTAGTTGGTTGTAACAGTCATAGTTTCTGTATGTCCGCCATGGGCAGGCATGGGCCCAGGTGATTTATCTCTGTCCTGGAAGAGACAATAATTTCTGGGAAGTTGGGGGAAGGGAACTAATCTTCAAAGAACAGGATGGTGATGGACATGGTAGTGGTGGAGGTGGTGATCGTGGTGATGGTCATGGTGGTGGAAATGATGGTCACAATGAGGGTGGTGATGTTGGTAATAACGAAGGCGATGGGGATACTGGTGATGATGATGGTGTTGGTTCTGCTTGGATGACTAGTGCCCAGACGGCTGCTCGCTCTAGTCTGTCTCCTGAATCACACTTTCAGCTCCCTCGTTGTCATCCCCTCTTGTGTCTTGCAGGCCTGTCACACTCCCAGTGCCCACCTCGAAACCCTTTGCCTTCTCTTGCTTTCCTCTGCCCAGCCTGTTCTCCCTCCTGTACCCCCCTGGCTTGGGGGACAGCCCTACTAGCCAGCCAGCCATCAGAGCTGGATGCCCAAGGGTCAGTCTAGACTCTTCAGCCTTTCCCTACACCCAGTTCATTACCGAGTCCTGATGATTCGGCCTCTTACAGATCTCCTGAAGCTCATAGTCTCCCCTCCATCTCCCCTGCTCCTGCCCTACTTGAGGCCACATCACTCTTCCCCTGGTCTATGGGAACAGCATCCTGACAGACCTCTGAGCTCCAACTGGCCTTTCTCTGGGCCGCCCTTCATCTCGCTGCCAGAGGCAACCTTCCCTCAGGCAGAATCGACCATGCCACTGCCCAGGTGAAACCCCAGCTCTGGCTCACAGAGAAAGAGCACGGCATAGATGGCAGGCACAAGCTGGCCCACTCCAGCCACGTAGCCCCAGCCCCAAGACACTACAGCTCTCTGCTCTTGCCCTGCGGATTCATGCCTCTTTTCCTTCCCTCGTACTAGTCTTTCTGTCTTGAACACCTTCCTCTTCTTCTCAGAATGGTGCAGACTTTCCCAGCTCCTATGAAGTTCTTCTTCTACTCCCCACCCCAGTGGGCAGAGTTGGTTTCTTCCCCTGCTGTGCACTCATCTACAACCTGCATTCTTGCTTAGCTCACAATACAGCAACACTTTGTTTATTCCTCTGTCTCCTCTGCTGTGCCATGAGCTTCTCCAGGGAAAGGGACCTGCTTTTCCCATCTCTGAATCCGGAGGACCTGGCACAGCTTCAATGCCTCCTGAATTAAAGACAGGAAATGTTCATCTCAGATATCTGTGTTGCCTGAAACTATGCAGAGAACTGTATCTCCCATGTATTTCTGCATCTCATTTGATTCTCATTATCTTCATTCAGGGTTGCAGGTGACATTTGTATTGCTTTACTGATGGCAACACTGAGATCCAGGGAAAAAAAAAAAGGTAAAATGACTTGCTCGAGTTTGCCCAGGAAGATAGTAACCAAGTCAGTGTAGGTCTAGGTGTCTTGACTCCTGTGTGGGAAATGTGCTGATTTCACACCAAGAAGCTCATTTCCTTTCTCTCTAAGAGACTCTTGTGGCTGAGAAGTAACCCATGTCTACAGGACCTGCCCACAATCAGCACAAGACACCTGTGTCTGGGGAGAGAGCAGCAGCCTTGGATTCCCAGGTAAAGGTAGAGCTTGAAGGTAGAAGACACAAACCCGTAAGGATGTGGAGAATGAGAGAAGACAAGAGTCACAAAATTTGGGGAGCTGGAAAGCAGGTGGACAAGTGGCAACCATCTCAGCAGGAGAATATCAAGGATCCTTAAGCTGGTATTGGGAAAAGCCGCAAGCCCACTTGATTTACACAGCAGAACCCTCAAAAGCCTCAGGAACTGAAAGCAACAGGTACTTCTGGAAGTGAGTGAAGGGAGGGGCAAAAATAAGGATTTCAGAGTGAAAGCAATTCACTCGGAGTCAATAAGAACTCCAGATCCTTGCCTCTGCTCCTTACAGCTCGGCAACCGTCCATTTCTTCCCATGACCAAAGCCTGGAGATAAGACAGAATCTCTGTGCTGAGATGAGGGGTAGGAGACACAGCTGAAGGTGCAGGTCTGTACTGAAAACAAGGAATAAGAGAACATTTATATGCATTTATACACTTCATGCTGAATCCATTAAAAGAGTTGCAAGTACTTGTGTATGAGGGAGGGAGGCTGGTGAATGCTCTTCTCTTAACAAATTTTGTGGAACTCGTTGACTTTTTTTTTTTTTAATTTTTATTTTATTTATTTATTTATTTTCATTGACTTTTTAAACTACATGATCATATCACTTTATTTTGAAAGATAAAATAAGTACTTAACAAAACTACAACCAAAAGAACATGGGGGTCAGCATCAGACATCAGCACCTCTTAACTGTGTGGTCAGCAAGAAGTTGAGTAATCTTCCTGAGCCTCAGTTTTGTCATCTGTACAATGGGGATAAACCCATATGCTGCACACGATGGCAATGAAGGTAGAATGTGACAAGTATCTGAAGGGCTAAGCACTAGTGTGCCCTCAATAAATGCCTGTGGTGTATCAATCAAGGTAGGACAAGTGCCTGCTTTCTCTTTTTGCCTCACAAATATCCCTCTTCCATTCTATATCAGTCAGAGGTAGTTTTCATTTACCATCTTTTGTGTTGTTTATCCTACCATTGTCATTAGTGGTCCCTCCCTCCCGCCTTTCTCAGATTAAGGCAGAAAGTGCAAATTCACACATTGACAACGAGGAGTGAGTGACGTGCAGGGTAGCTCAGTCTTTCCTCTCCAAACCTCATAAACACATCAAGTTCACCTCTTGTTTTGGCCCCTAACCCTGTGCTTCCCGACCCCAATCCCCCAGAGCCACTGTCACTTCCAGCCTCCCAGTTCCCTCTTTCTTGGCTATCTCCTTTCCCCTTGCTTAACCAAGAGGAACCCTTCCTTTCTTCCATCCTTCTCTGCCCTTGTAGATCATTACACCCTCCAACCCACAAGCCTAGAGGTGGGAGACCTGAGCCTACAAGGGCGAGCTGGCTGAGGGACGCCTGGGAAAGGGCCGTGGTTTCCAGCTAGGCTTTAGGTCTGCCCCTGGCTCAGCTGGAACCTCAGCAAATCACGTCTCCTGCCCGATCCTTCTCCCAAACTACAGCTGCACACCGACAGCCGCTCCCTGGCCTCCCTACCGCAGCGTCCCCTGGTGTGTAAGTGGACACCAAACTCATCACTCACCTCTCCAACCATCCCTTTCCCTGTGTTTTTGCATCCTGTTCTTGACAGCTGGAAGCCTGTGGAGTGCTCAGTGAAAGATGGAATACTGTGGAGGAGAAGCTGGTCTGGGGAGGAGGGTGACCGTGATGTTACTCAGAATGGGTTTGAGGTGTAGACGGATATTGACTAGCCAGTTGGATGCCATGGTCTGGAGTTCACGATAGAGACCCTAGAGGCTTCAGACTGAAGAAACTAACGGAAGACTTGAATAGGGATCAGGTAAGCACCAGGAAGGGATGTGAGCGTGTTGAGGGAGGACAGAGAGCTGGGGGACAACCCTTGGAGACGCCTCACGTCAGAAGTGGGTACAGAGAGGAACCTGCTGAGGACATCAGCAGAAGCTCCCCCCGGGGACAACGGGAGAAGTCATGCAAGGGCACAGCCTTGAGAGCCAGGCCAGAAGAATGGCTCCAGAAGGCAAGTGGTCAGCCTTCTCGGATGCTGCAGGGCAATCAGGTGAGACAGCGAAGGCTGTCAGGGTCACGGAGGCCACGAGGACCTTGACAAGGGAAGTCCCTGGGGTGTGGGCAGCGGGGAGCCAGGCCACACGGAGTGAAACGGTGACAGGGAAGCGACACTGAAAATAAACAGCTCTTCCAAGAAAGGCTGCTGAGAAAGAAAGAGTGCTAGGCTGGCGGCCCAGGGAGGTTTCAGGGCTGCTGGGAGGAGCCAAAGGAAGTGTGTGAATCAGTGGAGACTGCCCCTGGGCCCAGGGTGCGGTCCCGGGCACAGGGAGAGGCATCTGACAGAGACAGGGCGAAGTTCCCTCCTTCCCTCGGGCAAGATGAGCCACGGTAGGGACGGGCCCAAGGGAGAGACCCTCGGGAAGGGGCAGGACCTTGGTGGAGTTCCCTCCTTCGAGCCAATCCTGCTCAGCTTTTCCAAATGGCTTTTCCAAGGCCAGTGTTCATCAAGCACCTAATCCTACCTCCCTGGCACTGGTCTAGTTGCGTCATGTTCACTATTTCTCATCCTCCCAGAGCCTCTGGGAAGTAGGTACTACAAGCTCATTCTGCCCGTGAGAAAACTGAGCCTGAGAGACATTAACTGACCTTGTCCAGGGTCACACGACCGGGGAGTGCCTTCCAAGATGCCAACCCAATTCCAAGGAATTCCCCAAAGCACTGGCCCCACAGTGCCCTCTGGCCTCCTAGCCCTGCTGCTGTGAATTTTGTATTACCCAAGTACAGCCGCGTGAGCTCTTGTTTCTGCTCAGGATGCCCATGACTCCTCGCCTGCCCACAGGACCAGACTCATCCTTCTGACTTGCCCGTCTTCCCTGGCCCATGGTGTTCCCACACACCCCATCCATGTCTCTTTGTGCCATTGACTGCATTGTGTTGAAATGATCTGGTTTTTTCTCTACTCTACTCCTGGCCACTGTACTCTGAGCCCCTCATGGGTAAGGACCCTGCCTTATCTGTCTTATCTATTCCTAACTCCTAGACAAGTGCCCAGCAAGCACACAGTAGGGTCTAGAAAACAACTTGTCAGATGAAGAAATGAAAACTTTCTTTTAAAAGTCAACAAGGGCAATTTCATCACTAAAATAAATAACGAGGGAGAAATATTTGCAAACCACCTATCTGACAAAGGACTCCTACTCAGATATAACAAACTCTCAAAACTCAGCAGTAAGAAAGGAAACAATCCAAGCACAAAGTGGGCAAAAGACAAGACGAGACATTTCACCAAAGAAGAGGTACAGATGGCAAAGAGATGTTCAACGTCATTAGCCAACAAGGAAATGCAAATTAAAGGCACAGTGAGATATCACTACACACTTATCAGAAGGGCTAAAATAAAAAAGAGTGACAAGATTAATACACTGCTGAGGGAAACGTAAGACAGCACAGCCACTCAGGAAAAGTTTGGTGGTTTCTTAAAAGTCTAAACATACACTGACCATATGACCCAGCAATTGCACTCCTGGGCACTTGGCCCAGAGAAATGAAAACATCTCCATACAAAAAGCTGAACTGTATGTGACTTCATAGCAGCCTTATTTGTACTAGCCCAAAATTGGAAACAACCAAAATGTCTTCAGTAGGTGAATGGTTAAACAAACTTGGTACATCCATACCATGAACTACTACTCAATAAAAGTGAGTGAAATTTTGAGACGCATAACAACTTGAATGAATCTCAAGGACATTATGCTGAGCAAAAAAATCCAGTCTCCAAAGGTCACACACTGTATTATTCCTTTTATGTAACATTCTTGAAATGACATAAGTACAGTGATGGAGAACAAATTGATGATTCCCAGGAACAAGGGATGGTTGGGGAAACGGAGAGGTGTGACTGTAGAAAAATAGCACAAGGCAGATCTTTGAGATGATCGAGCTGTACCTTGATTGCAGTGGTTACATGAATGTACACATGTGATAAAATGACAGAATTATGTACATGCATCACACCAACACCATTTCCCTGGTGTTGACATTGCATTACAGTTATGTAAGACACAACCATTGAGAGAAGCTGGGTGAAGCGTACACAGGACCTTTATGTACTATCTTTGCGACTTCTTGGGAATCTAGAATTATTTCATAATAAAGTGTTAATTAATTAATTAATTATAGTAATAGATTATAACACACAGTAAAGGAGGAATCCCTGAGTCTATACTGATATAGATAAATGAATAAATAAATGAGGAGAAGAAAAAGCTCTTACAACTAATAAATGTAGAAGGAATGTTGGAATTAGAAAATCACCTTTCGGCAACCACCATAGCAATAACTGTTTCGGGCAAGAAACACCAACAGATGCTAAAATTGGTGGACAAAAGTATCATGGGAAACAAAATATTTATGTAGTCTCAAAATATCTTCTCATGTGATACTTACCATTTTACAAAGGGAAAGAGAGTAACTTTGCACTGGAGAAAACTGGCAGACACCACCTTTACCAGGTGACCAAGGTTAACATCACCAGTGAGGGGACGAATCATCATGTCCTTCCTGAGACGACGCCCTGAGACGGAGAGCATCATTTCTGTGGCGGCCTGCCAACGTTGAATAACCCAAATCTCATCAAGAGGAATCATCAGACAAGCCCATATTGAGGGGCATCTGCAAAATAACTGGCTGAATCTCTTCAAAAATGTTAAGGTCATGAAAAATTTTAAAAGGCCAAGAAACTATTCCCAATTAAAGGAGATTAAAGGGACTCGGCAACCAAATGCACGTGGAACCCTGGATTGGCCCCTGGATAGAAAAAGATATTAGTGGGTCAATTGGTCTGAATAAGGTCTGTAGACTAAATACTATTGTAGAATTTTTAATTTCCTGATTTCGATAACTATACCATGGTTGTATAAAAGAATGACTTTTTAAGTAAAAACATGGTGAACTATTTAGAGGCAAAGGTCTCTAAATTTACTCTCAAAAGCTTCAGAAAAACTATATATGTATACATACATCCGTATACATGCATATATGTATATCTATACATACTATATGCATATATTTGTAGAAAGAAAATTATAAATGTAATTATAAAGCAAACAAGCATATGTAGTAAAATAACATCTGGTGATTTCTTTATATTAGTTTTGCAATATTTTTAAAAATCCAAAATATTTTTATAAAATTTTAAAACTTAAAAATTACTAGGGAAAAAAAGTTAGTAGGACTTTTCCGTATCAGGAATTGCTCTTACTCATCTAATTGGTAATTCCAAATGACTGTGTATTCATTTCCTCAAGAATATCTCCCTCCGGCTGTCCTCCCCCAGGATCTCGGGGGAGGCCTGGGCATTGCCAACTCAGGTTTAGGGATTCGCGGAGGCTTAGGGGTGTCGCAGTGGTGCCCCCAGCCTGCCTCTTCAGTGTAGACATAGACTTACAAGACCAGCCCTGGCCCAGCAGGGGTGCAAAGAGATCTTTCTATGGGACCTAATCTCTCCTAATTTTTCTCTCTATGCCACTTCCTTCCTGGCGGAACTGAAGAGCCCGGTCAGACATGGCCTGTGTAGAAAGGCTGGGTTCACCTTCCCTCTGGGATGCCAAAGGGGGGACCCGGGCAGGAGCTGGGACTGGTCTGTGGGACCAACTTCAGTCCACTCCTTAAAGGGAGCCAACTGAGGCCTGAGATGTGTTCTTTACCTATCACGTAGCTCAGAACTCAGAGTCGAGAAGCCAGAGGTCTGATTTCCACTCTGCTTTAAACTATCTGGGTGTCCATGAACAAAATCCTAAACAGTTCTAGATCTCACTTTCTTCATCCATCAAATGGGCCCAAAAACTCTTGCTTTGTTTCTCTCAGAATTGGCTGAGGAGGACCTGAGGAACAGAGAGATTCTCTGGCAACATAATACATTGTACTTTGGACCTTCAGTGGTCAGGGCTCTGCACTGGGAAAATAGAAATACCACAGATATAAGAGGTAAGAGGTCTTTGGCTGTCCTATCAAATGGATGAACTACCCAACCATCCACTCGTCCTTCCTTTCTTTCTTCTATCCATCCATCCATCTATCCATTCATTCATTCTTTCTTTCTTCCATTCACCCATCTATTCATCCAATCATCCTTCCTTCCCTCTATCCAACCATCTATCGACTGAGCCAGCCAGCCAGCCAGCTAGCTAGCCAACATCCATTCATCCATCCATCCAACATCTACGCACCTATTTATCTATTTAGCATCCGTCCATTTGTCCTTTCATTCTGTCATCCTTGTATCCAGCCAGCCAGCCAGCTGACATCCACTTATCCATCCATCCATCCATCATCCATCCAACATTCATTCATCCATCCCTCTGTCCATCTATCTTCTCATTCACCAAACAGTAAGTTTGCTCAGACAGTGAGCTAGATTCTGAAGAGCAAATGATGGCTGAAGCCAGATCACAGTGACAGCTCACAGCCAAGAACAGAGCGTGTGGGCTTCCCTGGTGGCGCAGTGGTTAAGAATCCGCCTGCCAATGCAGGGGACACAGGTTCAAGCCCTGGTCCAGGAAGATCCCACATGCCGTGGAGCAACTAAGTCCGTGTGCCACAACTACTGAACCTGTGCTATAGAGCCCACAAGCCACAACTACTGAGCCCACATGCCAGAGCTACTGAAGCCTGTGCGCCTGGAGCCTGTGCTCTGCAACAAGAGAAGTCACTGCAATGAGAAGCCCGTGCACCTCAACAAAGAGTAGCCCCTGCTCGCCGCAACTAGAGAAAGCCTGCGCACAGCAACGAAGACCCAACACAGCCAAAAAATAAATAAATTAAATAAATAAACTAAAAAAAAAAAATAGTAAATGCAGATCATTAAAAAAAAAAAAAAGAACAGAGCGTGTGAAGTAAGACAAAGCACTAAAGCTACTATAAAGAATATACAAGGTGCTAGTGGAACTTGAAGGCGGAGGTTGAAATGGAGGAGGGGGGGACAGCACTACTACATTTGGTGACCCAGAAAGAAAAGCTGGAGGGGACGGCAAAAGCATAAGTTACAGAGCAAGGGAGCAGTGGCTGCATGGTTAAAGCAACAGCGTGGCCTGGAGGGGGGTGGGTAGGTCCAGGTGGAGAGGAGACTATGGCGGGGGTGAGGGCGGGGGTTTGAGCTGGTGAGGCAGATAGGTCCCTGGGGACGGCCATGGTAAGCTGTGCCTGATGTCCCCAGCATCGCCGTCCCAGGTCAGCCCTCTGCCCCTGGAGGAGCACGGCTTGGCTGCAAACCCTCCCGGCAAGCCAGAGTGGAACTGCGCAGCCCTTGTTGTGTCTGGGATGACTGGGGACCCAAACTGCTCAGCTCCAAGTGGAGTTGGCAGGGAAGCGGCCAAGGCCACCAGGTCGGGGCTGAGGTGGAGCTGGCTGGGGAAGGCGGCAGCCAGGAATCCGGGGGTGGCCTGCGTGGGATTCTTGGTGGTTCCCCGCCTGGGGGAAGCCGCCCCTGCTCAGTTTGCTGGCCGTGGAGGGGCAGGGCCACACCTCAGGAAACTGGGTGTTGGCTCAGTTTCTCAGCAGCTTCCTAGCTGTGTGAGAGAGAGCAAGTCACCCCACTTCCCCTAGCCTTGGCTCCCAGATCTGTAAAAGAGGAAGGAGTGAGACAGGACAGACTGCAGGCTCTTCCCGGCTCTGGAATTCTCTACCTCTGGGACCCACTCTCATGGACTGGCATGCTTTGTGCCCTGAGTCTTTTCCTGCAGAGATGGCGCAGCTGCTGGATGTCCCACCGTTAGGTGATTTGACTCCTTCCTTGTGGTGTGCTGCCCTCCGGGGTCCCCAGATCTCTTTGGGGATGGTAACACCTTAAGCCACGAGCTTTGACACATCAGTTCTGTTCTATACACGGCCCTTCCATGACTGCTGCCCCCCCAGCCCTGTGCTGCTTTGGTGTAAGATGCTGAACAGACCTAAAGCTGGCAGCTGGGAGCAGGGCCCAGAAGGACTTGGATTTGCTGGGACAGAGGCTCCTGGGGGAATACGAGGAAATGCCCGAGATCTTAGTGGTGAGAGCTCTGAGGGAGGGGAGGGGGGCATAGAAGGTAAGGCTGCCAGAGATGAACTTTGCTCATCACACCGTTGTGCCAGACGTCTGCCTGGGGCCTGGGGATGCTGCTTTGGAAATCTGAGCTTGATGTCCTGGAATTTATTTTAAACCTAGCTACCGGCTGAGACAGCAAAGGAAAGTTACGCAAATCCTCAGTCAGTAGCTGATGAAGCACGCACTGTGACCACACACCCATCTACCCGCCTGCAAGGCCTCCTGTCTGTCACCTCGTCACCACTTCGTCTTCCTGCCACGGGCCTCTCACCACTGAGCCAGCCACCCTGCAAGTGGCCCCCAGAGGTACCACCCAATTATAGCTGGTTTCCATCTGAATGTGCCTGCTGGGCTTCCCGTTGGGGCCCAGAGCTGTGGGCTCCCTTCCCACCTCTTCTGTCTCCCAATCTTTCTCCACGTGAGGTCTCAGGCAGCCGTTTACACAACCAGCCAGTGATGCGCTGGGGCTCCACCAGATCTTCCCACCCAGGCCCGGACCCTTCCTTGTGCCGCGGCCGCCCCGTTCCTGGGAAGCAAACTTCAGTCACAGCAAGAACAGTGGTTCCTGACACTTAGTGAACGCTCGTTCTGGCCAAGGCAGCACCTGAGTCTTTCCCATGTACCATCCTGGGGGGCAGCCAGCAGGCTGGGTCCGTGCCACGCTTGTAGACGGTGGGCTAGACAGAAGGAGAGAATGACCCCAAGGAGCCCGGTACCCACATGGGCAGTCAAGACAAGACAATGGGAGGAAGGGGTCCAGGATGCCTTTGGGGTGTCCCCTGTAGACATACACCTCCAGGGGCATTTGGAGAGATCAGAGAGGAGGGTCAGACCTGGGAGTTAAGACATTAGATAGTCTTGTCTGAGTCCAGGTTCTGGCCACCTCCTTGCTGTAGGGTCCTTCTTACAAAATGGAAATAAAACAAGACCAACCCGATTGGCAGGAGGGCTGAATGAAATAATCCCTGTTACATGCTTAGCATAAGTAGGTGCCCGTTTAATCATTGCCTGCATTGTTCTCCATCCTCCAGCCTCCTTCTCAGTGTATTTCACTGAGGACCTACTATGTGCCCAGATCTTTCCTAGGTGTGCAGGAAAATGCAGAAGAGCAAAGCGACAGGGTGTGTGCGGTGGGTAAGCACACAGACTCCAGCCTGGCTTCCTGGGCTCACATCTTAGCTCTCCTTCTTATGAGTGCTGGGATCTTGCGCAAGTTTCTTTATCCCTCTGTGCCTCTACTTCCTCATCTGTAAAATGGGGATAATTATAGTACCTGCCTCAGAGGGTTTCTGAAAAGTCAGAGAAAGAATCTGACTTCCTTCCTAGAGAACCACTGGAAAAGTCAAGTGAGGTGATAGATGTAAGAACACTGTCGTCTAAAAGCAACCTGTGTTCATAAGGGCCTATAACTGTTACTAGCAGCAGTGATAATACTAAAGTATAGTGTGTATGTGGAGTTCAGACCTTGCCAGGGGAGCACCCAGAAGACTTTCACTGAGGACGGATAAGGAATATTCCTCAGTGCTGGGGAAGTTAGTATTGGGTGGGAGTTGGGGGGAGATTGTCTGAGAGCTCTTGGATGAGGAGATGCCCTCCAATCCACCTATCCCAGAACTTCCAGAGGGACCTTTTAACACACTATCCCATCCATGCCACTCTTTTGCTAATGCCCCTCTGATGACTTTCTACTGCCCAAAGTGCCCATTCCAGACCCCCTTGAAGGCACACAAGGTCTTCATGGTCTGGTGCCTGCCAGCCTCACAACCTCAGCTCTAGATATATGGGTTCCCCCTCACGTGTTCCCTCAGCCTCCCTAACCTTGCCCAGCTGTGTGCTCTGCCTGGGATGCTCTTTTACTTCTTCTCTGTCTGGAAACCTAATCATCCCTTAAGAGGCACTCAAGTGCCACCTCCCTTGTGAGGTCTTCCTTGATCTCCAGAAGGCTGTTTGTTGTTCCTTCCTCCGGGAGGACCTCTTGTACCCCTGTCGTACTGTCATTATTTATTTCCATATTTGTCTCTGCAACAATTGGGCTCTTGAAGACTGGGACCATAACTTCATAATGTCCTCTTTGTAATAGCCACAGCACCCAGCTCAGTGCCTAGCGCTGGTCATGTGCTCAAAGAAAGTTTACTGATAAAATGCATATGACAGAGAGTTTTAAACTATGTTTCCAAAATGCCCAAGAATTCCACAAAGATATCTCTGAGGTGACCATGAGGCTGATGGAAAAGCTGAGGGAGTGGAGTTCCAAAAGTCAGAACAAGGTGCCATGGAAAAGAAACAATCAGTGAACAAGAAAGAACTCTGGAAATTAAAATTATTATTGCAAAAGTTGTAAAAAAATCAATGGAAAGGTTGAAATACAAAGTCAAGAAAATCTCCAGAACATTGAGCAAATGGCGTAAAATATCAGAGAGAAAAAAATATTCAAACAGGATCAATTCCAAGTGTTCAACATCCAACTACCAATAGGAGTTCCAGAATAAGAAAAGACGGATGGAGGAGAGAAAATTTTCATAGAAATAATAACACTTACAAAATCCCCAGAGACAAAAAGGGACACTGAGTCTTTACGCTGAAAGGCCTGAGAGAATGCCAAGCAGACATGGAATTGAGCAATTGAAAAATATCAAAGATTAGAAAAAATCCTGAACATTTCTGCAGAGACCAGAACATTGACTTACAAAAAAACAGAACATCTGGTTCTCTGACTGACAATGAAGCAGGATCAGACTGATATCGTAATCCTCATCAGTTTCAGTAGAAGACAGAAGAATAGCAGCTTACTATCAATGCTTACTATGTGCAGACACTATTTTAAGCACTTTACCTACATAAATTAATTTAATCTTCATCACAACTCCATAAGTTAGCACTATTTTTATCTCTGTTTCTGGATGAGAAAACTGAGGCACAGAGAGGTTAAGTGACTTGCTGGATCCAGTAGATGGTAAAGTTAATATTTGACCCTGGTTGTCTCATGCCAGAGACTGAGTTTTTAACCTTTTTGCTAATATTCCCTCTCTAAGTGCTAAGTATAAACGGCTTTGAACTTGGAATTCTGTACCCAGCTAAACTATCAGTCAAGAGTGAAGGCAAAATATACATTTTCAGATAGTCAAGGACTCAGAAATTACCTCCCGTGCTGCCTTTCTGAGAAGTCATCTGAACATGTATTCCAGCAAAGCAACTTGGAAACTGTGAAGGATAAAAACTGGTAGAATTAATCCAGTGATCTAATATAAAAGAATTCCAGGATGAGTGGTAGACAGCCAACCCAGGAAATCCTCAGAACAAGTAAGAGGAGAGACTCAGGGACCCAGGTAGAATAAAATCAGAAAGAAGAAAGGAATAGATTCCAAGTGATATATAAAAGGAGGCTGGAAGATTTTAGGAACATGGTGAAGTGACATGTATTTCTCCTACTGAAACAAAACAGTAGGAAACACCAATAGGTAGGGAGGAAGAAAAAAAAAAATCCAACCAGAAATGAATGACTCAAATATGAAAGAAACTAAATTTTGACATGATTTAGAAGAATTGGTAGAGAGTAAGGAAGAAAAATTCATTTAATGTTGATGTTGGAAGCATTTTCCTGTGAGAGCCCCAGGGATAATCATAGTGTAAACATGGAGAAGCTATGATCACTCACAATATACACTGTAGGCTCACAGGAAACAAAGTCACATCATCAACATAATGTAAACACTGGGCTTTGGGGTTTTTATAGACAAAATAGGAACGGCTTAATAATGACTACAAAATAGAAGCAGATGCTATCAACCTTGACAAAATAAACACAAGGACAAAAGAGATAAGAAACTGGGAGGTAGAAGAGAACAGAAATGGAGGGGAAAATAGGGATATCCTTACAAAATGGGCCTAGCAGTAGGGGGTTGCAAATATTAGTTAAACTTACAAAGTTAAGCAACAGACAAACTAAAATAGGGACAGAATTAGCAACACTTGGGAAGAGGAAGAGAGCTAGTGATGGGTTATACAAATCCACTCCTCATCCATCAAGGCTAGGCATAAATGGAGAACATTCGCTTGAGCAGATACCCTGATTGGCCTAAAACAGTCCTGTTTTACACCTGTTGTCCTGTGGGATTACTAATTCTGTTCCTTTTTGCTTTCAACAGTCTGCTGGTTGAGGGTTAATGATATGTCACCTTATCTAAAATAGATAAATCAAAAAGTATCAGTATAAACATGTGACATAGGGAAACTACCAGAGAAAGTAAAATGAAAACTATTTAAAGTGTTGTCTCATGGGAGTTGGTGGGAAGTGGGGTGAAGGGAAGGCAAAATACATTTGTCAAAATTCATCCAACCATACAGTTTAAATGTGTGCATTTAATGGTATGTAAATTATACCTCAGTATAGCTGATTAAACTAAATACCGTGACCTTTGGGGATGGCAGGTGAAAAGCCATTCTGTATTATTTGATTTTGTTTAAACAATGGGCATTTTTACTCAGGCAAGATTCTTAAAAATTATTATCAAAAATTATTTTTAAAAAACAGAGTTTGTGGAGTGGGTGCTGGATAATATCTAAGGCTCTTCCTGGCTGGGCTGCTCCCTGAGGCTTTAGACCAGAAGCGGGGAAGAGAGTGTTTCCTCTGAGGCCCCTTTGTTTTAACTCTTCTGGAAAAAAGGGGAACTCAAGCAATTAGATCACTGGTTCTCACTGGATTTGCTGGGGGGAGCTGAAAAGTTACCAGTGCCTGGAGCTCATCCCCAAGAGATTCTGATTTAATTGGTATTTTTATTTTTTTATGTTGTCGTTGTTGTTGTTTTTGGCTGTGCTGTGCTGTATGCGTGATCTTACCCCGACCAGGGATCGAACCCGTGCCTCCTGCATTGGAAGCACAGAGTCCTAACCACTGCACCACCAGGGAAATCCCTAACTGGTATTTTTTTTTCCCCTGTAATTTATTTCTAATCTCATAGAGTTGTGGTCAGAAAAGATGCTTGATATGATTTCAATTTTCTTAAATATACTGAGGCTTGATTTGTGACCAAAGATGTGATCTATCCTGGAGAATGTTCCATGTGCACTTGAGAGGAAAGTGTAATCTGATGTTTTTGGATGGAATGTCCTATAAATATCAATTAAGTCTATCTGGTCTATTGTGTCATTTAAAGCTTGTGTTTCCTTATTAATTTTCTGTTTGGATGATCTGTCCATTGGTGTAAGTGAGGTGTTAAAGTCCCCCACTATTATTGTGTTACTGCCAATTTCCTCTTTTATAGCTGTTAGCAGTTGCCTTATGTATTGAGGTGCTCCTATGTTAGGTGCATATATATTTATAATTGTTATATCTTCTTCTCGGATTGATCCCTTGATCATTGTGTAGTGTCCTTCCTTGTCTCTTGTAACATTCTTTATTTTAAAGTCTATTTTATCTGATATGAGTATAGCTACTCCAGCTTTCTTTTCATTTCCATTTGCATGGAATATCTTTTTCCATCCCCTTACTTTCAGTCTGTATGTGTCCCTAGGTCTGAAGTGGGTCTCTTGTAGACAGCATATATATGGGTCTTGTTTTTGTATCCATTCAGCGAGCCTGTGTCCTTTGGCTGGAGCCTTTAATCCATTCACATTTAAGGTAATTACCGATATGTATGTTCCTATTACCATTTTCTTAATTGTTTTGGGTTTGTTTTTGTAGGTCCTTTTCATCTCTTGTGTTTCCCACTTAGAGAAGTTCCTTTAGCATTCATTGTGGAGCTGGTTTGGTGGTGATGAATTCTCTTAGCTTTTTCTTGTCTGTAAAGCTTTTGATTTCTCCATCGAATCTGAATGAGATCCTTGCAGGTAGAGTAATTTTGGTTGTAGGTTCTTCCCTTTCATCGCTTTAAATACATCGTGCCACTCCCTTCTGGCTTGTAGAGTTTCTGCTGATAAATCAGCTGTTAACCTTATGGGAGTTCCCTTGTACGTTATTTGTCGTTTTTCCCTTGTTGCTTTTTTTTTTTTTAATTTTATAGCTACTTTTTATTTTATTTATTTATTTATTTATTTTTGGCTGTGCTGGGTCTTCAGTTCGTGCGAGGGCTTTCTCTAGTTGCGGCAAGTGGGGGCCACTCTTCATCGCGGTGCGGGGACCGCTCTTCATCGCGGTGCGCGGGCCTTTCACTATCGCGGCCCCTCCCGTTGCGGGGCACAGGCTCCAGACGCGCAGGCTCAGTAGTTGTGGCTCACGGGCCCAGCTGCTCCGCGGCATGTGGGATCTTCCCAGACCAGGGCTCGAACCCGCGTCCCCTGCATTAGCAGGCAGAATCTCAACCACTGCGCCACCAGGGAAGCCCTCCCTTGTTGCTTTTAATAATTTTTCTTTGTCTTTAATTTTTGTCAATGTCAATACTATGTGTCTCGGCGTGTTTCTCCTTGGGTTTATCCTGCCTGGAACTCTCTGCGCTTCCTGAACTTGGGTGGCTATTTCCTTTCCCATGTTAGGGAAGTTTTCGATTATAATCTCTTCAAATATTTTCTCTGGTCCTTTCTCTCTCTCTTCTCCTTCTGGGACCCCTATAATGCGAATGTTGGTGCATTTAATGTTGTCCCAGAGGTCTCTTAGGCTGTCTTCATTTCTTTTCATTCTTTTCTCTTTAGTCTGTTCCGTGGCAGTGAATTCCACCATTCTGTCTTCCAGGTCACTTATCCATTCTCCTGCCTCAGTTATTCTGCTATTGATTCCTTCTAGTGTATTTTTCATTTCAGTTATTGTATTGCTCATCTCTGTTTGTTTGTTCTTTAATTCTTCTAGGTCTTTGTTCTTTAATTCTTCTAGGTCTTTGTTAAACAATTCTTGCATCTTCTCGACCTCATTCTTTTTCTGAGGTCCTGGATCATCTTCACTATCATTATTCTGAATTCTTTTTCTGGAAGTTTGCATATCTCCACTTCATTTAGTTGTTTTTCTGGGGTTTTATCTTGTTCCTTCATCTGGTACATAGCCCTCTGCCTTTTCATTTTGTCTATCTTTCTGTGAATGTGGTTTTCGTTCCACAGGCTGCAGGATTGTAGTTCTTCTTGCTTCTGCTCCTAACTGGTATTTTTAAAGCATCCCTGATGGTTCTAATGGGCAGCCAGGTCAAAGATCACTGAATTTGGTGAGGGAGCCCTGAGCTCTTAGATGTGAGCAATTCAAGATGGCAGATGGTGACTGAGCTGCCGATTGGGTAAGGACTAGGTGTCACCTGGTCACACTTCCTCTTTTGCAGGGGGGGAAACTGTGGTTTACTGGCTCAGAGAGAGAGGGACTTGCCAAGGTGGGGTGGCACATCAGTGGCCCAGTTGAGGTTGGAGCACAGATCATTCGACTCTTCATAGATCATTCGACTCCTAGCCAGTGCTCACTCCTCCAGAGTATCAGAGATCCACGAGCTTGACCGTAGAAGGTCAGTAGCAGACGTGCAGTGATTTGCTGAGCACCAGCCGCATGCTAGGCTCTGTGCTGGACACTGGATGCCGCTTCTCTTCTTTAATCCTCCTGCCATCTTACAACCTCCATGTCGGACTTGAACTAAGCTGCTTCGAGAACCTGCCTTTATCTCGTGTCACTCTCACGAGGCTCTAACACAATATATCTCAAGGTGTGGCCCAAAGCAATGTTATTCTCTGAAATTTCCTGAGGTGGTTGTTAAAAATGCAGATCCATAGGCCCCCACCCCATACCCTTAGAATTAGAATTTCTAGGGGCTTCCCTGGTGGCGCAGTGGTTGAGAATCTGCCTGCCAATGCAGGAGACACGGGTTCGAGCCCTGGTCTGGGAAGATCCCACATGCCGCGGAGCAACTGGGCCCGTGAGCCACAACTACTGAGCCTGCGCATCTGGAACCTGTGCTCCGCAACAAGAGAGGCCGCGACAGTGAGAGGCCCGCGCACCGTGATGAAGAGTGGCCCCCGCTTGCCACAACTAGAGAAAGCCCTCACACAGAAACGAAGACCCAACACAGCCAAAAATAAATAAATAAAATAAATAAATTAAAAAAAAAAAAAAAAAAAGAATTAGAATTTCTGGAGGTGAGATTCAGGAAGGCACATTTTCAGCAGTGTGCCAGGTAGTTTGCCAACCTGCAAACAATTGAGAACCACTGCTCACATGGGCCCTCTTTGCATCTCTAGAGTGGACCAAACACCTCCCACCTCAGGGCCTTTGTCCCTGCTGTTTCTTCCGCTTGATTAACACCCCTTACCTCCAACTCAGTCTTCTTTTTTTTTTTTTAATTAGATGGTTCCAATTTTGGGGGTTTTGTTTTGTTTTATTTTTTAATTTTTGGCCACACCATGCAGCACGCTGGATCTTAGTTCCCCGATCAGGATCAAACCTGTGTCTCCTGCATTGGGAGCATGGCATCTTAACCACTGGACTGCCAGGGAAGTCCCCTCCAACTGATTCTTAAGTCTCAGCTTCCTCTGGGAAGTCTTTTTAATTCTTCAGACAAGGAAAGGTCTTCCGCTATACACTCCTTTGCACAATAGACTTTCCTTCCATGGTGCTATCATAATGGTAACTTACAAAACAATGTTTGTGATGTTTTGTTTCATGCCCCTTCCCTGCTTCCATGAACCCCCTGTCCGTCATGTCCACTGAGTTGTTCACAGCCCCTAGCCCCAATCCTGGTGCCCTGCAGGGGATAAACAAGCAGCTTAGTTACAGGACCACGGAGGAGTGGAGCCAGGATTCAACCCCAGACCTGCATGCTGCCGTTCTGCTTCTCAACCGCTGTGATGAACTACCCCAGAAGAGCGAGGACCCATCCAGACATGGGGATCCTAACCATTTGCTCCATTCTCCAGGCCCCTAAGCCACTCTGCTGATACACAACGAGGAGTTCTTTTTGGTAAATACTGATAGCAAGCAATTAAGGGGCAGGTGAGAACTTAGATCTTCTCCCTCGGCCTCAACACCAAGCTCGGTGAAAATGAGGCATGGGCAAAACGGAGTCCCACCTATGGGCAGTTACTGCAAGTAACCCAGACAGCCAGACAACCCCCGTGAGCTCAGTGAAGACCTGGGTCTCTGTCTTTTTAGGTGTTGTGATAACATCGCCAATGAAAGTCCACCTGAGTTAACGGTGGTAATAGTAAAAGTCTGCTATGCTTCCGGTCAGAGACAGCCAGAGAAGAATCTGCCCAGTCGGTAGGTACCTGCACACAGACCATTTAGGAACCAAGTCTGGGGAGCCTTTCTTTCCCAGACTCGCTGCATTCTCATATCTCCTTCAGGCTGGAAACGTTGCCACCAGATTCTAGCTAACTCACGTATCTCCATTACCGATGTACAATGAAAACTCCTTTTTAACATTCACTCTACTAATTAACAAAACCTTAATACTGATCAGAGAAGTCGTAGCATGGAGTCACTGCCTCTGAAAATGAATTTCCAATTGGTGCAATTGATCAGACCTAGGGTAGAGATTAAAACTAACAAGTGCACACATTTTTAACTTTCCAAATGAAGCATTTTAGAGAACATAAAGTAACCCCACCAGCAGTAGGCAGCAACGCAGATCCTGTAGGCCTCTGAATTTCTGCTCTGTTATTTGAACCAGTGTTTGACGCCTGAGACCTGGTCTGGCCCATCTGCTAATTCCCCAGCAGAGCCCTGAAAACACTGAGATTTGCTCAAAAATTCCCTCTAGTGATGATCTGCAGAGACTATCTGTGTCCAGGCATGCCAGAAGACAGAAGTGGTGTAGGACAGGGCTTATCAAACTTTACTGTGTGTCAAGAAAAGTTGTGAAAGACTAAGATGGGGTGGGAGGGAGGAAGAAAAAGAAAGGGAAAGAAAGGCAGGGATTACTGTGTATCCTGTCCAGAGTACCCTTCTGGCTTTTGTTTTTTCTCAATCTTTCATTATCTCAGCTATTTTACAACTCTGGAAGTTGTTGAAAACTGATAGAAATGTAGACGATTCTTGTTTGTAGACATGCAAATTATATCCAATGCAATGCGATGCAATTGATTATTGCTCTATGGATTTTTTGCCAGTTTTGCATCTATTTGTAAATTAATTCAGATTCCTGATGACCTGTATTTGCGTCTACTCTTTGCATCCTCCTGTAAATGATTAGAACATCTTAGTGGTTTCCTCGTTAATCAATGAGTTTAAAAAAATCTTTGACCCAGATTCATTTTATGTTTTTTGAGAGTCGTGATTATACCTTCTTTTAAAGATTTCACATGTGCATAAAAATCACCTGGGGATCTTGCTAAAGGGCAGACTCTGATTCCAGGTCTAGGGAGGGGCTTAAGGGTCTGCATTTCTAACGTGCTTCTGGGTGACACCCATGCTGCTGGTCCTTGGATGCACTTAGGTGTCAGACTACTCTTGTGATGATCCACTTTAAAATGCCCACGTGAGAGAATGTGTATGTGAATGAGGTCATTATTACCTATACCTTAGGATTAATTCATTACCATAAAGAACGTTAGAGATTTTTTAAATGAAATTGCTGTGTGATAGGACCCACTGTCCTTGCGTGAGTGCATGAACAAGGTCGAAGAAATTGGTCACAACCCCTGGCCTTGGAACCCACCACCTCACCCACAACTTGAACCCCACAGGTTTGCAGGGCCCTCTGTACATTCCCCCACCCCATGGGAGCACATGCTCCCAACCCTGGACTAACCCCACCAAGGGGACTGTAGAGGAGTGGGAGGAGAGATGGCTATTAGCTCCAGCAGGGTTCCTGTTCAGTCTGTCACCTCCTGCAATGAGGAGGGCAGCTCACTCGTCCCATGGTGTTCCTGCCCCTCTCGGACCACAGGGACTGAGCACCGGAGGGTCTCCTGGGAGCCCTTCAGCAGACGGGGCTGTACACACTGGGAGGTCTCCCAGGTTCTGCTGCTCAAGCACATGGGCACCGCTGCCTTTCGCCTCTGACTTCCAGCCGCACAGGCTCACGGGGAAAGTCCCAGGGAAAACCTTTTAGGGTAACATCTGAACATCTGACATCAACCACCTCGGCTCCTGGGGCAGCACCTTCGGGCGCTGCCACTGCAGTGTGCCAGGCTACGGGTCCCTGCGGGCTTATGGGCCATTCCTGTAGGGGATCTGGAGAAAGGCATACTTGCTTTTTCACCTCACTGAGCCTGGGAAGAGTGTGAAATGCTGGGTCCCTTGGCCTGTGTCCAGGGCAGGAGGACCAGATCGCAGGGAAGAGCGCGGGCTTTGAAGGGCTGGCTCAAATCCTCCCACTGCCCTGATCTTGGGTGAGACACTTTCTCTCCCCAAGCCTCAGTTTCTTCACCTGTACTATGGGGACAGTGTTCAGAGCACAGCCTTGTGGCGAGGCTGAGCAGACGGGATGCAGGTGAGCATTCTGCAGAGGTCCTGCCCCCTGAAATGCTCTTCTCTCTCTGACAGGTCATTTCTCCGTGTTCAGAGCCCTTTCTGAATTTGCCCCTTCCATGACACCTTTGTCCTGCTTTACTTTTGTCATAGCATCCATCCCTGAGATGATTTATGCTTTTGTTTTCACTTCCTCTTCTCTGCTACCCACCCCACCCTGGGCAGGGACCCTGTCTGTCTTTTCACAGCTGTGTCCCTGCTCCTACATCAGCGCTTGCACACAGGAGGCATGATGAACCGCTGTTGCATGGATGAAGGTGTCCAGCACATCAGTAGGTCCACAGAAAACCTGCGTTCTTTCCCCAGGACCCTTGGCACGCATAGCGGGCTCCTCCTTGCCTCTCCCCACCTTAAGTCTAGGCTCGAGGTGGGTTTTCTGCTCTCTGCCAAAGCAAACAGAGAAAATCAGTTTCCTCGTGGTTCATAATTGTTTCATACTTTTCCAATAGGCCTGAGCCTGGCCTCGAGGTTTCCAGGCACGGATTGCTCTCCCCCTCGCTGCTCTCAAGCCGTAGAGGGGAGTGGCTGTGAGCAGTTAGATCTGGAAGCTGCCCGAGGCGGCTGAGTAAACAACCCCCTGCAGAAGGTCCTGCCTGCACGGTGGAGGAAGACACGCCTGGTCCCAGCCAGCACCTGCCGGGAGCCAGCTGGGCCCGGCACACACGTGCACCGGTTCATTTCACCCTCATAACGCTGGGAAATCGATGCCATTCCCCATATTTCAGATGAGGAAACTGAGGTTTGTATAGTTCGGGGTCTCACCTGGTTACCTAGCTAGTAGCGCTGGAACCAGTGTCTGAGACCAGGTCTATCTCACTTCACGGTCAAGTCCTCGCCCAAGGTAGAAAAAGAAAGGGTCTAAGGGCAGAAGAAAAGAGGTCGGGATCAGCTATAAGGAGCTGACCTAAAGGAGGTGGCTCCTCCTGAGTGTGATTTGGCCAGATGGGACGTAACCCAGGCATCCCCTGCAGCCTGGGACAAATCACTTCTCTGGCCATCGAAGGCCTCTGTTACATGCCAGGGTCCCTCAGTAGCTCTCCATTGCTTATAGCATATAGCCTGGGGTCCTTAGCTGGGCTGTGAAGGCCTTCCACTATCAAGCCATAGCCTGCCTTTCCAGAATGAGTTTCCCCCACCAGAGGCTATGCTCCAGCTTCTTTACCAGTACCCAAATATGCCCTGTATTCTCCACCCCTACTCCCTGGCCTTTGCTCCCTGCCTAGAGCACCTGTCAAAGTCTGATACACCCCATAAGGTTCAGCTCAAAACCCAGCCCTAGAATCCCTTCACTTAATCCTCAGAGCAGCCCTATGAAGCACTTATCATAACTGTCCCCATTTTACAGATGAGGAAACTGAGGATGGAGGATAAATGTCTTGCCTAGAGTCAGTTACACAGTGAAGTTGAGGAATCTGGAGGCATCAGAGTCTCTTTACCTCACCCCTCTCTAATCCCTCCTAGAACTGACCCTAAAGGAGGTGGCTCTTTCTGGGGGTGGGAGTTGGGTCCTGTACACCTGTCCTCTGCCTTTGATGAGACGGACCAGATTATATTTTCTGATCCAGGATCTGATTCATCCTTGTTCCTGTCCCAGTGGGAGCAGAATCCTCCCAGCAGGGGGAAGGTTGACATTCCTTTGTTTTTACGGGCGTTGGGATGAAAGACAGCAGGAGAAGGGGTGAGTAGTTTGGGGGGGCTGTTTCATCCACCTCTGTCCCTGCAGGTTTGTTCAGAGAGGATACTGCTGCCTACCACTGTGGAGCTGGCTGTCCACGCCTTCTTTCCAGGGCCACTGCTGGCCTGAGTGTCCATCCTGCTTCCAGCCTCTTCTCCCTTTCTCCTTCCCTTCCACAGTCACTCCTACCCTCTAAAAGGAAACTTCATCTTCAAGCGCCTCTCCGCCCCTCTTTCCTTCTCCTTCCCGCCACCCCTCAACCCCTCTCTCACCTGCTCTGTCTTCAGCTTAAAAAATCTGCCTTCCCACCAAGGTTATCCTTAAAGATCTGCTCCAGTCTAGTTTGGACTCACTTTCCTATGCCTCCCAGTAGATCTTTCAACTTTATAGGGCAACACGCTTAACAGGGAGGAATGTGTTGATAATGGTGGAATTTCAGGCATCCAGGAGTCAGACTTGTAAGCAGCATCTGGCCTTCCAGGCTCCAGCAGACCAGGAATTTGGCATGTTTAGGAGGCTGCAGATTTATTCTCTGTACCCAAAGGCTAAAGGAAGGCATGTCCAAGGATTCATATGGGTCTGGCTTTTTCTCAGCTCATGGAAAACTACTAGGACTGATTGATGGGGCTCTGACCTGGACCTCAGTGGAGTCCGATGACTTGGGCCAAGCAGAAAGATCCCAGGCATTCAAAGAACTGCACCATCTCTCCCCAGCTGGCCAGCTCTCCATGCTGGCAGTTGGCAGAAAAGCAGGCACCTTCGTAACTAATATTGTATAGCAGGGGTGGCAAACTCATATGCTTTCAGGGGCAAGGTAAATACAGTGAGTAGGCAATAGGGAGTGGTGGGGACTGGGGCAACTGGAGAGTCCTGCTATGCCCAACATAATTCAAAGGAAAATATGTCTGGCCCTCAGGCTGATTGTTTGCCAACCTCTGCTAATGCATGACAGGTTCCAAAGCTCTCTTCCACATGGTTTCACTGAATTATCATCTCCTTTCTTCCTTACAGTAATTATCCCCACTTGGCAGATGAGAAAACTGGACCTTAACAAGGTTAAGACGTTCTCCTAGACTCATTTCAGGCAGTCATTTATGGGCGGTGGCTTGAAGAGATGCAAAGAGAGGTCTCTGCCCCCAATTTATCACCCATCATCAGGTGTGGAGGTTGAAATATGACTATCCAAGCCAGCCATTAGAATGGTGCTCTGCTCTGACTCAGGATTCTCATTTGAAATGTGCTTCCTCCCCCTCCCCCATGTACTAATTCCCTCCCACCCGTGTAGCACATCCCATCATGAAGAAGGATGCAGAGGGTCCTGCAGTGGGGCTGGGCATGGACGGCCAGGTGCTGTGACAACCCCCATACCCCTCAGCTCCACGCCTACCTCACACTCACTCACAGAGAAGAACAGTTAGTCATGGAACCTGGGAGGTCTGGATATAGGCCTGCTGCCCTATGGCCTTCTGAACTTACTGGAATATAGTTTCTTCAACACAATACAGTGATATGGAAGTGATAATAACTAGTGATACCAGATACACTTCTAGGTACTTTACATGTGTTAACTCATTTAATCCTCACAGCGTAATCCTAGGAGGTAGGTATCATGCTTAATCCCATTTTGCAGATGAGAAAACTGAAGCACAGTTCATGCTTCCACAGAATTTGGAAAATAAACAGGTGTGTAAGAGACAAAAGCTGCTCATCAGTTCCCATTCTGGCAAAAATTATCCATCTATGCATTCCACAAATCCTGTTTCCAGGCACCAGGCTGTGTGCCAACATTACAGTAGGACACATAGGCCTGGAAACCCATTATTACGAGAAGTATGACAAATGGGTCATGAGAAATGCTACATGAGAAACGTGGACTGCAGGAGCCTAGAAGTATGGGGAAATCTGGGAAGGCTTCCTGGAGGAGGTGACACCAGGCAGAGAAGGGGCATTTCCCAAAGTGAGAATGACCAGTGCACGGTTCCAGGGCAAGTGTGAGAAGCATGTCACCTTTGAGAGGCACTAGGAGATGCAGTGTGGCAGACGTGACAGAGGAAGGGCAAGGCGGTTAGGTTTGGGGTTATATTACAGGCCAAGGCGAAGGTTCAAATTCTACCCCGTAGCAACAGACCTTGAAGGAGGTGAGTGAGGGGCTGGCTATTTTCATTTTTCTATTCAAAATTTGCAATAGGTTCAAAATTCAAAAAGCATGAAAGGTATACAGTAAAAAATTTCCTTCAGCTGGCATTCAGCCCCCCAGTTCCCCTCCCCACGGTCAACCAATCACATTTGTTTCATACACGCCCTTCTAGAGATATTTTATTTTATTTTTATATAAACTAATCTCTCCCCCACCTTCTCTCTGTTCCTTTTTATCTCTTTTTACATTTTTTAACCCCAAAGACAGCACACTCTTTATGCATCTCTGCACCTCGATATTTTTCAGAATGTATCTTGGCAAATCTTTTCTGTTTTTGCCTGGCTGCATCCTGTTGCATGGTTAAGAGGAGTTGTACTTTATTTAACCAGCCCCTATTGATGGACATTTTGTTTTTTCTAATCTTTAGCTCTTACAGTAAATGTTGCAATAAAGAATCTTATGCATATGTAATATCTTCCATGTTCAAATACATCTATAGAAAAAAATTGCCAGAAGTGGAGTGAATGAGGCAAAGGATACATAAATTTTATTTGCATTAAAAATGTTTTTAATTGAAGTCTAGCTTACAGAAGGTAAAGTGTAGAGCTCAATAGATTTTGCACATGTATGCATCTGTGTAACCACCACCCAGATCAAGGAATAGGTTATCATAGAACATTTCCAGCACCCCTTCATGACTTGTCCTAGTTGATCCCACCCTCCAAGGTAATTTACTAGTCTGACATCTATCACCGTGGATTGGTTTAGCCTGTTTCTGAGTTTTGTAGAAATGGAATCATAAAGAATGTACTCTTTTTTTTTTAGTTGAAGTACAGTTGATGCACAACATTATGTTAGTTTCAGATGTACAGCAAAGTGATTCAGTTATACATTCTTTTTCAGATTCTTTTCCATTATACGCTACTACAAATAATTGAATATAGTTCCCTGTGCTATACAGTAGGTCCTTTTTGTTTATCTATTTTACATATAGTAGTGTGTATATGTTAATCCCAAACTCCTAATTTATCTCTCTCCCTTTCCCCTTTGGTAACCGTAAGTTTATTTTCTATGTCTATGAGTCTATTTCTGTAGGTAAGTTCATTTGTATCATTTTTGTTAGATTCTGCATGTAAGTGATATCATATGATATTTGTCTTTCTCTGTCTGACTTACTTTACTTAATTTGATAATCTCTGGGTCCATCCATTTTGCTGCAAATGGCATTATTTCATTCTCTTTTATGGCATTGTATATATATATATATATATACCACATCTTCTTCATTCATCTGTCGATGGACATTTAGGTTGCTTCCATGTCTTGACTATTGTAAACAGTGCTGCTGTGAACATTGGCGTGCATGTATCTTTTCGAATTAGAGTTTTCTCCGGTAGCTTTGAGCTTGGTTTCTTTGGTTCAACAGTGTGTCTGAGGCTCATGCATGTTGTTGTGTTTAGCTGCAGCTCTTTCTTTTTCATTGCTGTTTGTGTTCCATTGTATTAATATACCACAATTTATTTATCCATTCAACTCTTGATGGGCATTTGGGTTGTTTCCAGTATTAAGCTATTACTAACAATGCTGCTCTATACATTCTTTGGGGAGACATTTTAAAACTCATGTCCATTGGGAATTCCCTGGCCGTCCAGTGGTTAGGACTCCACGCTTCCACTGCAGGGGTCACGGGTTCGATCCCTGGTAGGGGAACTAAGATCCCACATGCTGTGCGGCATGGCCGGGGGCTGGGAGGTGGGTAAAAACACTCATGTCTATTGATTATATATCTAGGAGTGAAATGGTTGTGTTCATTCTGATTTTGGTGGATATTGCCAAAGTGCCCTGCACAGAGGCTGCTGTGGCATCAGGGCAGGGCTGTTCCCTTGGTCTGCATCTAAGCATTCAGCTTAGCACCATGTCTAGCACAGAACCGACGCTCATTAAAGCCACGCAACCCCCAACTCCAGGAGTCATAAGAAAATGCTCAGCGATCCCTAAAGCCCCACTCCAAGCAAGACAGTATGATTCTGCCAACATGCCTCACTAGAAGGATCAGGTGAGGGTGAGGAGTCAGGGAACACATTTCCACCTCCAGAGAAACCTTTTCAATTCATAACAATAACCCCTTCCGCTCCTGTGGCTCTGGCCTTTCTAAAGCACTTTGATGCACACCAGTAGTTCTCAGCCCTGTTCACATTAGGACCCTCTGGGGACCTTTCCAGAAATACCAATGTCAGAGCTCCACCCCCATGGTTCTTATTTAATTATTCTGGGGTGGAGCCTACACATGGTATTTTACAAGCTCCCCAGATGATTCTAGTGTGAAGTCAGGGACAGGAACCACTGACTACCCTGAATATCATCCTCTGAAATGGGAGAAACTGATAAGGTGCTAGGGGGTGGGCGGTGATGGAATAGTCTTTATAGTAAAACCATAATGCTTCCCCAGTACCAGGAACAGTGCTAGAGCTTTATAGCTGTCATCTCATTGAATGCTGTATGAGAAGATCGTGAGGGCTGTCATTCCCCGGGTACGAAGGAGGAAATGGGCTGAGGGATGGAGTGCCCTCAAGGCCACCCAGCTGGTCAGCAGCCGTGCTGGGTCCAGAGGCAAGGCGTCTCACTGCACACACAGCACACACGCTCATGCCTGCCTCCAAGTCCTGACCCCCATTATGCCTAGAAAGAGAGACTAGAAGAAAATGCACCAAAATGTTAACAATGGATATCTTTGGCTGGTCTGATTATGAGTAATGTTTTCTTCCATATACTTTTCTGCATTTTCCAAGGTTTGCTTGATCAGTGAGCATATATAATGCTTATCATTACGAGCAAATAAAAGTCCTTTCAAGTTGTTGAAGTAAAGAGCTTTGCCATTTTCTGGAGGAGCAAATTGAGTCCAAGAGCATCCAAAGGGAATGAGTGACAGAACTGGGGCCACACCTGTCTCCTGAGTCCCACATGGGGCTTTAGACCTCTCAAGAGGTGAGACAAGTGTCATTGTTACCTCTAGGATAGGGCTCTGGAAAGGTGTGAAAAAATGTCCCCAAATAAAAATTGCTGCATTGTTTTAATTTGATTATATATGCTCTTGTAGAATAGCCAGGAAATGCAGAAAGATGAAAATAGAGCAAAATAACCTGAAAACTCACCATCTGGATATAAACGGTAGGAAAATTTGAGGGCCTATTCTTCCAGACAAGTCTCTGTCCAGAAATATACATACAGATTCAAATAAGCACAATTTTCCAACAATAGATCATGCTGTAAGCATGCAATTTTGCAATCTTCTTTTTTTCAGTTCAATAATATGTCATATACATGTCAGTGAATAGAGATACACGTCAGTCTTAGAGTGGTTGCACAGTATTGCATAGATGTGCCATAAAACATGTAGCCATTCTCCTGGTGATGGACACTGTGGGTTGTTTCTAACCACATCTTGTTTTTGTGTTGCAAAATGAACATTCTAATATAGTGCTATGAAAAACTCTGAGTAAAGTTTACTTGTAAAGTTTATTGGTTTGGTTTTGTTTTTGTAGAGTGAACAGTGGCTGAATTTGGATGTGTGAATGTGTGTGTGTGTGTGTGTGTGTGTGTGTGTGTGTAAATGTGGGTCCTTGTGGGTTGACTTTGATTTAAAACAATCCTAACCCAACAGAGATCTTATCGAGCCTCTTCTCCTTCTCTCCCTCTCTCTCTCACATGCACGCGCACACACACACACACACACACACATACCATTTGCAGGTGAGATGTGGTTACGAAACCCTCTTGAGCAGAGCTGGGCAGAGTACCTGATGAGACCATGTAGCCAACAGCCAAGGTCAGGTGTTGCCTGCCAGCTTGGGCTCTGAGCCTACAGTTCGCTCTTAACAAATGCCTGTGGGCAATGACCACACACACACACACACACACACACACAGTCCAGCCAATCTCATTCTCCCTGCATGGAAGGCTCTGGGGCGGTAATGGGATCTCATGTCCAGAGGCAGGCATAATTGAATGGCTGAGGGCATTAAGTCCTTGATTAAACTGGTTGTTCATTTGAAGGGACAATTAACCCAGCTAATATTCCAGGCCAACCCAGCAGTTCCGTCCCCATCAAAGGACATATTGAGCAGATAATAAGTGGCTGTATCACCTTTATGAGGACTAGGGTTCCAGGGTCCTTACCTAAGGCCCACTGCCCAGGTCAGGCTGGGGCCATGGACCCTTCAAATCAAGGAGACTCCAAATATAGCCAGCCTGGGTTGTGTGAGCCTGAGTTTGTGAACAGAAGAGGATGTTTCTTCCGGGCAAGTTTTCTCTCACAGTCAAAATGACCTTCCATACTGCTTGTGTTTGTCACATCTACGTATGATGTGTGGAGCTTCAGCAGCCATCTTGTGACCATGTGGAGACCTCACTGGCTCTGCCCTACCTCGGGACCTTTCCCTGTGTCATGGCTTTCTTATTGTTTAAGCCAGTTGAGTTGGGGTTCCCTGTTTTAAGCAGCAGGAAGCATCCTGACTGATAAAATGGGTCCTTCTCATCACCCACCAGCTTTCTGGAGGAGTAGAGGTGAAGAAGGGCAGAGACAGGGAAGAATCTTTCTCCCTTTTCTCTTCCAATGCCTGATGCTAATCAGCGTTAGGTCTTCCCTAGAGCACAGATATTCCCAGTTGCCTGGATCCTAAAAGACTGAATCCAATAATTGTTCTTGTTCTGGCCCTAGAGGTCTGGCTGTGCTGTGGGGAGAAGGAGAAGGGAGCCAGGGCCTGGCCCATGAGCTACTTAGGTCAGACAGGGCCAGAGTAATGACTGGCCAGCTGCCAGGCTTGGCCAGGGATCCCACAGGGTGGCAGAGACAAAGAGTGGGCAGGACTTGAAGTAGGTGGGCAGCTTGGTGGGCAATCCCAGCCCCTGCAGGAACAAGTAGAAATAACTCCCATGGTGGAAGCGTGTCCCCACGCTGGGTACCATGCTATGGGCTTTGCATGGATTGCCAATATCATCTTCATCACACCTATGAGGTGGATGCCATTACGTGGTTTCCAGACAAAGGAATTGAGGCCCAGAGGGGTTAAGTATTCTGTCCAGAGGCATACACTGAAGGAGATGGAGGCAGATTAAAATTTAAGATTGTACAACTCAAAAGCCCTTAACCACCCTTTGTCAACTTATGTGTCCAACCAGCCAGCCAACCAGCCACTGTCTGTTCCTCCATTCATTCTACAAATATGATCTGATCCCCTGCCCTGTGCCGGGCACTGTGCAGATGCCAAGAATAAAGTGATGATGGGTCCTGCCTTCTCCGTGCCCTGGGTGGGCCGTGGCGCCGTTGGCAAAGGAGGGATGACCACATTCAGGCTCAGAGTCAGTCTTCTCACACCACCCAGGCTGGACTTAGGAAGATACCACCTCCATTCTGACCCCCGTTGGAATGTTCTGAGCCAGGAGATCACAGACCCTGCGTTGGGTCCCATCCACTTATCGTCGGTGTGACCTGGACCAAGGCACACTCTCACCAGGGCCTCAGTTTTCTCATCCGCAGAGCTGGGATTAAAAATATCTTGTGCGCTCTTCACAGGGGTGTTGGGAGCCTAAAGGGAAAGCCTTGTCTTAAAGAGCTTTGTAAACTCCAATGTTTTAGGCAAATATCAAGCAGTAAACCATTCACCCCCCGTTTGAGGAAGTGGTCTTTTCCTTTTGAGTCGATTGGCAAGTCTCAGCTGATAATAACCTTTAAAATCTTATGTGTCATATGTTTTATGACACATGCCATTTGGGAACCCCTGGAGCCTCATCAGTGCCTGTGTCATAGCCCTCCTACCCCGCTGCTGTCAGAAGGACCGTGGGGAAGTGAGGGCTAAGGTCCAACCGATAAGTGCCGGCTGTGTTTGCACAGTGATTTCAAGACCAAGCTCTACTCCAGGGCCCTGCCCAGCACTGCTAGCTGCTTGCCATTCCCGGGAGGGACTGATGCTTCGTCCAATGTTCTTTGCGGCTCTGATTACCAGAAGGGTGTCAGAAAAGAGTATGTTTCCTTCTAGATGTAAAGGAGAACAAATGTGACTCCCTAGTGGCTCTGGGGTAGAGCAAAAGGGTACCTTGTGCCCTGGGTGGGGGTCCATAGGAGGCCAAAGCAATCTTACATTCCTGGAAGGGGAGCTTCCTGTTTTTAGAGAATCTATAGACTCCTAGACTGACAAACCCTATACTTAAAGGTTGAAAATACCAATTTTATAATAAGGTAAAGTTTGTTTTCATTTATATCTATTTACAAATGATTTATTGATTAAAAGGACATGAAAAGAAAATCACCCCCGCCCAAAACCTCATGTCACTGTGATTTATCTGGTATTAAGGGTTAGGATATCCTGAGCAAGAACTGTGGCTTAAAAAGTGCAGAAATAAATTTTTCAATACCGAAGAATCAATAAACTACTCTTGGGTTGAGACACAAAGCAATATGTGGAAAGAGCTCTGGAGGTCATATGACTAAGAAGCTGTGTGTCTCTGTGTGTGTGTGTGTATGTGAGTGTGGGTATGTTTGTGTGTGGGCATGTTGTGTGTATCTCTGTGTGTATATATGTATATATGTTGTATGTGTGTCTCTGTGTATATGCATGTATGCGTCTATTGTGTGTACATCTGTATGTGTGTGTGCCATGTGTGTCTCTGTGTCCATGTATGTGTGTCTCTGTGTGTGAGTGAATGTATCTGTGTGTTCATGTGTGTCAGTGTGTATGTGTATATGTATGTTGTATATGTGTGTCTGTGTGTCTGTGAGTCTGTGTAGTGTGTGCATGTCTATGTGTATTCATGTGTCTGTGTCTGTGTGTATGTGAATGAGTGTGTGTGTGTGACCTTGGACATGTCCCCTGCTCCTGGACTGTGTTCTCACAATTATAAATCAAGGGGTGAGGGCTAAATGAATCCTGGTTCCCGACGGCCACTGGCACACTCAGCTATCCTGCTGGAGCTCTGACTGGAGAAGGTTCAGTCTTCCTCCTGATCTGAAAGTTTACCCACTGACCTTTCATCCTCCTTGCCCCCAAATGCCTGTGCTGTCCTTCCTGCTGTCCCCGCACTGCTCCAGCCCCTCCCTCAGAAGGCCTAGCCCTTTGCCTCTGTTGCGGGCTCAGCCATCTCTCACCCTTACACCAGGTGACCTTGGGACAGCCCCTGCTCCTCCCTGAACCTTCAGCTTTGACGTTCTCGACGCACAAGCTTCCTGCCCCTGGTAAGTGTGTGGGAGCCGGGACGCGGTCCGGGAACTCTCACACACACCATGCCCCCTTCCAGACTGGACACTCCTCCAGGGCAGGGAGAAGCATGCCAGGGTCCCAGTGCCAGCGTGGGGCTTGGCACGGAACGGGGTTGTGGAAGCACGTGCAGGAAGAGGCAGGGCTGATTCAGCTGAACCCGGGCTCCTGGAGCCGCCCGACCCCACCCTCCCCAGCCCCAGATTTAGGACTCAGAGCCCTCTCTCTCTCTCTCACCTTGGCTGCATCACAGAATCACCTGGGGAGCATTTACAAATAATGGTGCCCAGGCGCCCCAGACAAAGTGAACCAGAATCTCGGGCATGAGGTCCATCCATCTGCATTTTCAACGTTCCCCATCACTCTAATGCACAGTGAAGGTTGAGAACGGCTCAACCCTAGTAGCCAGCAAATCCCTGGCACTACAGACTAAACCTCCTAGAGACTACTGAATTAAAGGTCTTCAGCCATCACTCTGCTTCCAAGTTTCCTGTTGAGCTCATAAAGTACAGATTTGAAGACCACCCGAGAATTTCTGGTGATCTAGCCTGGATCTGGACATGGGCACTTCAGTCAGCTTCCAGGGCCCTGGTGCGGACACAGGTGGTCCTGGGTCCCGCTTGAGCCCAGCGGCAGAGGCTTCAGCGGCAGGGCAGCATCAGCACACGTGCACGCCACAGGACGCATTAGAATAAACGTCAGCTGCAGGAAACCCTAGCTTCCCCCTGCCCCTCCTCCTAAACTCTCAGGCATTCTTCGAAAGCCCATCTGATTTTGTTCTTTCCTTAGTTCAATGGCTCTGATGCTGAGACCCTAATCCCTAAGGCAGCACATGCAGACCTGGGGGGCCGGTCCCTGCGGGGGCCACACCTGGAGGCCTCTCCCATGCGGTAGGGCCCTGCAGGTGCGGTTCTCTCTGCTCGGCTCACTCTCGCCCATCTCCCCACCCGGCTGACCTAAACCTCCTGCTCACCTCTCAGTCAACTCCTTCCCTCAGCTCCCAGAGCCCCAGGCATGAATCCCAAGTCCTCCACTAAGCCACAGGCTTCAGGAGGGCAGGACTGGGTCAGATCTGCTCACTACTCTATGTGGAGCCCACACGTCTGCCCAGGGCCTGCCATGTGATAGATGTTCAGTAAATATTTACAGAATGAATAAATGACACAACACACACACACACACGCACACACACACACACACACACTCCTTCAGTCTCAGTGATTCTTATCCTGAAGAGGTTTTCCAGCCTCACCAAGTGAGCAGGCAGGGAAAATGTAATTGAGAATGTTCAGCCAGTGCAGAATGACAACCATATCTTGCGTGTGCATGTGTGTGCATGTGCATGCCTACAGGCAGGCGTATGCGAGCATACGTGTGCACGTGCGCGTGTGACTACATGTGGTGTATGGTACTTAGAGTCTGCATTTAGATGGAACCCACAGGCTTTTCCCAACAATGATGCAAGGGCTCCTGGGGGTCTGGTTTTTCTCCCTGGAATACAGCTCTCCTCCAGGCGCTGCAGGGTTTGGCCGTGCTCAGAGCCTGGGTGCCCGCGGGGAAGGGGCGAGGGAGAGCCTCGGTTGTCTGGGGTTGGACCAGAGTAGGGTTTGGGGATAGCAGAAAGAGAATGGGTCCGAGTCTGACCGGAGTGGGTTCAAATCCAGTGCCCGCCCTTTCCTTGCCAGCTTTGTGATCTTGGACCAGTTCCTCACTGTCCTTCTGGGCCCAATGGGAATAATGTCGATGACCCACCCAGCTGGGGAGGGGGGCGGGAGGGGAGGTTCTAGTTGGAGGGACAGACTGGCTGGTGATGCAACGTGCTTTGCTCTCACCTTCTCAAAGGGGATCTTTCTTCAGACGTCTGTCTCTTCCTCTTGACAGGGCAGGACGTATGGTCAGTGCTTAATAAAATCTTGATGGCTTGATTAAGCATCTAGCCCAGAGACTGGCACATAGTAGGTACTCTAGGTACTCAATACTTGCCTTTTCCTCCTTGAAACAGTGCTAGCCTGAGACTCAGGGGGACTGGCATTACAGCCCAGCTGTGTGTGGGGGTGTGTGTGTGTGTGTGTGTGTGTGTCCTTCCTTCCCTGTGACCTTGAGCAAGCACATACCCATTTTCTGGGCCTCAGCCTCATCCCAAGTCAAAGGAGAGGGCTGCGCCCATGCTGTTTGCCCCCTTCTGTGTTATGTTTTGCCTCATTTGACAGGATTCTGCCCAGGGGTGGTGAGGTCCTGGCTGGGGGCCCTGGGAAGCCAGTGCAGACCGAGGTACTGGCAGCCAGCACCAATCCGGCTGTGTTCCTGGCCTGCAGGAAGCGGAGCAGCGTTCTTTTCTTACCTGTCGATAATAGAAAGCCTCTCCTTCAATTGAGCTGTTTCCTTCTTTTGCCCTAAGCTATGAGGAGTAGATTGGATGAAAATTATCAAGCCTCCTCATCTAGAATAAATATTCTTGAAATGGAGCAAGTTATAAATAAGCAAGCAGCAATATCCTGTGTTATGAATATATAATTTCCATCCTTAATAGCTGACTGGGCCCCAGGGACTGTCTGAAAATGGCCTGTCTGGTCCTGATATTTTATGTTTTTTTAAAAAGACCCCCCAACTTTTGTTTCTTAGCCCTTAGAGAGTTCAGTCTCTGAGGGAAATAATGAGAGTGAACGTCACAGGAAGCCCGTGTACCAAGGGCAGGTATTTTGTTTTTAAAAAGCTTGGGAGAATTCACACAGAATCAGAGAATGAAGGCTGGAAGGGGCAGCAGAACTTGGCTTGTCCCCCCTCCCCCCTTCTCATTTTACAGAATAGGAAGTAGAGGCCCAGAGAGGTGAAGTGACTGGCCCAAAGTCACACAGCAATGAACTACATTCTAGAAGTCTAGAATGCAGGCCTGTCAGATCACCAGGCTGTTAGCTGGCTCTCTCTTCCAAGAGGCTGAAGGGAGAGCCTGGGGATTCCCTATTCTGGCGTCCACAGAAATTGCCAGGATGATTGACAAGGAAGTTTGCTTCCAGTGGCAGCCCAAGCTCTGGACGAGGGGAGTTGCCTTGGCTCAGATGCAAGACTGCGAGGTCCAGTGAGCACAGGGCTGATTTTTCTTGCTTAGACCTGGGCCAAGTCTGCATCTCAGCCTGGCATTCGGGAGCCTCGTAAATCTGTCCTTTCTGCTTCTGCAGCCTCAATGCCAAGGATTAGTGTAGATTCACATCACTCCTGCCTGGCGTGCAGCCAGTGTTGGGGAGAGACAATGGGCTGTGGGGTCTCACAGATCCCACTGGCCATTGGCTCCTCCACTTCCTAGCTCTGTGATGCTGAATAAGCTGGCCGGCTTCTCTTAGCCTCAATGTCCTCATCTGTCAAATGGGAATGGAGACGGCTGTGAGAATTAAATGAGATAATGTGTATAAAGCGCCCAAGATGAGGCCAGGCAGGAACCAGGTGCCATGAATCCCTTCTGTCCTTCCAGGGCTGCCAGCTCTTCTTCCCCAGTCTGCAGGGCTACAGCTGTGACCATCCCTCACTGCAGACCAGCCTCCAAGAGCCTCTGGTTTGGATGAGCCCAGTGATTTTGTGTTTGCTCATCTCGTCTCCCAGGGAGAATGAACCTCCTCCAGAGCCCCACATTCTGCTCCCGGGTGCCCAGCAGTGTCCAGCATAGCGCTGGCCACATGTAGGTGTTCAATTCAGGACACACTGAGTAAGCGCTTGCTGAGTGCTGGGTACCAGGTCTAACGATGACTACCAGCTATCAAGCGGCGACTATGTGTTATTCAGAAATGCATCAACTCATTTAATCCCCATTGTTATCCCCATTTTAAAGATTAGCAAAGGGAGGTTTGCCAAGGTGATTCAGTAACTTGCCCAAAGTGATAGGGCTAGGCATGGCAGGGCTAACACCAACCTAATGCCAAGCCTCTTCTCACTCCTCTCCCTTGTCTTCCTGCAGGATGACCTGCTTTCTCCAGGATCAGAGTAAAACTGGAAAACGAATGAATTCAGCAGCAGGTCCCCTAATGGTGGGAGCAGGGGCGGGTGGGGGAGATAGTAATGGCTATGCAGTGTGCGTGTTAAAATGGAAATGTCCTCTCCCGTGGGTCTTGAGGTACGCTCGTAATTATGAGCCAGCGTCTGAGGTTCTGATTTTGATGGCATTAGTTTTAATGGCTTCCTTTTTTTTTTTTTTTTAAGCCGTTTAATTACTAATCAGTGCTGCCTTGCAAGCTAATGTGAGACAAGCACTTTGCATCTGGGGACAAGGACCCTCCTCAGAGGGCAGCTGAGAAGCCTGCCAGGGGCTGGACACTGGGCCAGCTGGTCTCCCCCCCCCTGAGAGGTCCCCCCACCCAAGTTCCCAGCCCTTTCTGCTATTTGACACTTGTCTCTGAAATCACAGATTCCCATCACATCCGGGAGGAAGCTTAGCAATTGGCTAGCCTGACCCCGCCCACCTCCCCTCACAAAAGGGGAAACTGAGGCCCAAGAGGGGGCATGAGTTGCAATGACTAGAATTTGTGGGGCCCCTTCCTTACTTGCTAATTTATTTCTAGCACATATACTCATTTGCACTCCCAATTTCAATAGTCAAAAACTTTCCAATGTGAAAACCTCATTTTCTGAAGCTAATTTAGGTCTCATTTTCATTAATAGCTTGGCAACAATCATGCAGTGGAAATTTCTTCCAGGTCGAAGGAAGAACTTCAGCCAGGGAATCAGGGTGTCTGCTAGCTCTTGCTGTGTGTCTCTGGACAAGCTGAGTCACCTCTCTGGTCTGTGGTTTTCCTCCACAGTCAAATGAGGGGATTGAGTTATCTCAGTGTTTTTCCAAACACTATTCTGTAAACCACGCTGTAAAACAGAGCATGCCACAAGATGTAAATATTTGTTATTCAGAAGAAAAAAAATTGGGGGGAGTTTACATGGTCTACTAGTAAGTTTGGATAATGCTGGATTCAAGTTCAAGTGTTGTTTGTTTGTTTGTTGTTGTGAAGGCACGTGTACCATGTGCCTATACAATGATAACACAGCACCTTGTGGCCCCCTTAGAGGAGGTGATCTTTTTGTGGCACATTTGTCAATGTCTTTTGGAGCACTAGACTTCCCAGGAGCATAGAATGGGAAGCCCTGTCGAGGATAGGTCCCACTCTGCCCTCACTCTCTGGGGCTTCTGTGATTCTAAGAGACAAGGAATAAAGGAGACAACTCTGGAGACATCCTCTTAGCTTTAAGACTTGGACCACTCACTTCCCCCAATCGTCATCATGCTCTTGTTAGGGGCACCCTCAGACTATGAACCTGGTGTTCTACTCGGAGCTTTGACTTTGCTACTCGTTGGCCAGAAAACCTGTGGTGGCCACACCAAAGCTCACCGGGCCCTGCCTCACTGCCCGGCCAACCCTTGCTTCCCCTGAGCCCAACAGGCTCCTACAGGCGAACATCTCTCCTTCCCAACCCACCCCATTCCCAGGCCTGCACCCACACGAAGCCTTGCTCAGGGGCAGTGCCTTGGGATGAGCCCAGGCTTGGAATCAGAGCCAGTTCTGTCAAGTTCTGTCTTTGCTGCTTCCTCGTTATATGGTTCTGGATAAATGGCTGAAATGATCTCGGTACTGACTGCCTACCTCTGGGGTAAAGAATAAAAGGACCTGCCATTTTGCCTTAACCTAAGTCCGCTGGAAAGCAAACCCTGAAGCAAAGGCTTGTGTCCCACTGCTTTTTCAAGGAGTGCAACTCCAGGGACACGGGAGTGAGGGCAGTGATGAGCAAAGCTGGAGATAGGAGAGACCAAGAGACTACAGGCATACAAGAGGATGTGGGCCACCCAGTGGTGTCAAATGCAACTGACTGCTGTACGGACTATTCATGGCTCCCATCCTTGCCACCATGGACGATGAGGTGGCTGGGGAGAGGATGGCTGACACCCACAGGCTGAGTTGTCTCGCCCTCCCAGTTGTTAAGCGCCTCCCCCATAGTGGGCATTCATGTGAGACCCCAAGACCAGCCCGCTGTGTGTCTGTCTGTTCCTGTAAGTCCTCTCACACACCTTTTCCTCGGACATTCTTAGCCCCAGTCTTCCAATTTTCTTCTTCCCCAGCCCTTGACCAACCAGCCAAGCCATTTACCACTGCGTCTTTGTATGTACTTTCCTCAGGTCACGTTTCCTTGCAGCTCTTCCCACAGGGGGTTTCCCTTCACTTCTGTCCCTTCGGGCCATCCAGATTGGGTCTATAGCATGGTCTGAAAACAGTCTCTTTTCAACTAATGATGACACATGACGCTGACCCATCTGCGAACCAGGCCCAAGTTTTCTCCTTCCCCATCAGGTGATCAGAGAGAAACCCTACCCTTTGAAGTCATAGGTGTTCAGTGAGACGCATCAATGTACTGTGTGCAACAGCCTGGGTCACGTGTTCTTGTAATTTACTCTTGTCTTCTGGACAAGATTGGGCTTGATCTCAAATGTACTGTTTCTGTCAAAATCAAACTACCCAACCCTATGAGTTGGCACATTTAACACCAGCTCATGATGATCAGGTCCCGTCCCATAGTCACTCAGTGTCCCATGCCAATGTCAGGTGGTATCCAGAGCAAGAGTTCTCTGCAATGAGAATAATGGCCTTGCTCTGGAACCCCAGGGTTTCTGTCTTATAGCTCTTCTATGGGTGCTTGCCAGAGTTTCCACCCAGCATCCTTGTCTGCCACAGAGACTTCTGGCACCATTAGACCTTCTAGGTCAGATGGACCTAGTGACAGGCAACTCAAAAGACAGTCTGGATGCACACCAAAGCCCTGTTTTGATCTCAGAAATTTACCTTGCTTTAATCACGTGCAACTTATAAGATCTAGTAGGATATTAAATTTTATTTTTGTTGCTTTTTTAAATTTTTTTTTTAATAAATAAGACATTAAAATAGTTCCAAAATTAAAAACACTAAAAGGGTATAAAAAGGTATACAGTAAACAGCCTCCCTTGTACCATTAATTTCCTGTCCAGCAAAGAACCACTGTGTTTAGCTTCTTGTGAATTCTTCTAGAGACATATTATGCTTACAAAAGTAAATAGAAGCACGTGTGTGCGAGTGTGTGTGTATCTTCCCGTCTCCCACCGTTTATTAACACGATTGATAGTTTACAGTTCTGTCCCTGACTTGTTTAACTCAACAGTATCTTCTAGCCACCTTCACATAGCAGCACATAAAGAGGTTCCTCACTGAATTCAGAACTGTCCAGGAGTCCCTTCAGTGGATGTGCCATCATCAGTTTAACCATTCTCCTACTGATGGACGTGTAGGTTGTTTCCAATCATTTGGAATCACAGAGAGGACCCCAGTGCATAACTCCCTACCCATGGAGGTACAGCTTCCTAGGAGGAGTGCATGTGTAACTTTAAGGGATATTTTCAAATGACTCCACTTGAGATTTGTATCAATTCACACTCCCACCGGTAACACAGATGTGTGCTCATTTTTGTGCCCCACCATTCTCAGTGGGTGTTTTAATCTTTGCCAATCTGACCAGTAAAAAATGTTATTTTGATGTACTTTAATTTGTAGGTTATTTAATTAAACTCTGGCGGTTTATACCTTGTGTCACTAGTCAGATTTAAAGCTACTTGGGCTTTCACAGACTCTGTATTTTATGCCTTGATATATAATCACAGAAATGAGGAGGAGAGCGAGAACCAGGTCTAACTTGTTTGTGGCTCTCTCCCTGGTTCCAAGCACGGTGTGTGGCACCTAGCAGATGTTCAATAAATATTTATTGAGAGAATGAATGAACGAATGGATGGATCGAGTGTGATGCTGGCCCCATCTGTCCAGCAGTTTGTAGATGAAAGAGTACTTTCCCCCCATTTTATCAATTCCATCCTCCCTAAAGTCTAGTGAGGGGGCACTAGAGAAGATGATGATAGCCTACTCTGCACAAAGCCCTAAGAACTAACATCCATAGACCCTGCTAAAAGAACAAGGCCACGTTTCCAAGTTTCATTCCAAGGATTTCCCCAATGTCCTTTGCCTGATTGGACCAACAGGTAGGCAACTGATGCAAAGGTATCTTATTTAAAGACTGGCCAGCAACCTATGATCTATGAGAAATAGCTGGAAAAGCTGGGCTGGGCCAATCAGGACTGGGGAATGGGACTCAATGGAGTGGACTCAGAGCTGAAAGGTCAAGAGGTAAAATTTGAGTCATGGTGGCCATTATGGGTCGTAAAGAAGCCATGAGCTGTGAGGGAGGACTGGGGAAACTCTGAATGAACAAAGGAAGCTGGACAGCAGAGGGAAGGCCACAGATTTCCCAGGAGAAGTGAATTTCCTCATGTGGTCCTGGGAGACAAAAGGAGAGCTGTGTCCATTACTGACGGCTTTCCAGTTGAGTCTCACGATTCCTAGAAATGAATTTAGGATTCTATCCTTAGATTCCATGAGACCCCTGAGTGACCTGACAAGAAACGTTTCTTCACTTGAGTTGCCTGGATTGCGTCTCTGTTTCTTGCCATCAAAAGATCCCCAATTGGCTCCCATTTTGCCAATGTGGGATCTGAGGCTCTGAGCAGTGGAGTCCAAGTTCTCTGCCTGCCATGTCAGTGGGCTCAATGCCTTGCACATGGGGGTAGTCAGTTCATATTTGGCAATTGCATGATTGGTAGATTGACTTCTCAGTTGCTTGATTTAAAGCAACAACAAATCTTAGCAGAATGCATTTTCCGGGACTTCCCTGGTGGCGCAGTGGTTAAGAATCCACCTGCCAATGCAGGGGACACGGGTTCGAGCAGGAAGATCCCACATTCCACGGAGCAACTAAGCCCGTGCACCGCAACTACCGCACCTGCGCTCTAGAGCCCACAAGCCACAACAACTGAGCCCGTGTGCCACTGCTACTGAAGCCTGCGTGCCCTAGAGCTCCTGCTAGGAAACAAGAGAAGCCACCACAGTGAGAAGCCCGCGCACTGCAACAAAGAGTAGCCCCCGCTCACCGCAACTAGAGAAAGCCCACGTGCAGCTTTATGTTAAATAAATAAATTTAATTAATTAATTTTTTTTAAAAAAAGAATGCATTTTCCAAAGATGGTGGCAACAGTAACTCCCATCCCACATGCTCTTGGGCAATGCAACCTTGCCACTCCCCCATCAAGAGATGGGATCTAATTCATCTCCCTTAAACTTGGGTTGGCTTTGGTAACTCCCTTGTGACCAATAGAATATGGCAGAAATGATACTGCATGACTTCCGAGGTTATGTCATTGGAAATCTTGAAGCTTTTGCTTGGTCTCTTGGAACACTGACTCTCGTGATGCCTGCCCCCCCCTCAGAATCTAGCCCTCAGGCTATGAGAAGCCCCGGCCACATGGAGAGGCCATGTGGAGGTTGTGATGATCAGCTCAGCTGATCCCAAACTTTGAGATATCCCAGCTCAGGTACTGGACAAGGTGAGTGAAGAAGCTTCCAGCTGAGTGCAGCCCCCAGCAATTCAAGTCACTCTCAAGGATTTGAATCTTCCTGGCTGGGACCCCAGACATGATGGTGCAGAAACAAGCATCTCCACAGTGCCCTGAGCAAGTTCCTAAGCTCCAGAAGCTAGGAGCTTAATACTATTGGGCTTTGCTTCATCCCACTAGGTTTGGGGGTAGTTTTTTTAATACAATAGGTAACAAATAGATGACTGGAACAGAATTTCTTTCCCCTAAAATCGTGATTTCACTTCCTTTTCATGTCCAGCTAAGGGTTAACAGATGAATTCTAAATCCAGTAGCTATTTCCTTAACTTGAGTCCATAAACAAAAGTAGAGCCCTTCCAAGACTGGGAGTGACTATAAAAAGAAGGTTCCTTGACTTTAAGGCCAGGAGAGCTTTGTTCCTTAAAACTGGTGAAAAGAGGTTTCCTGACACATGAAAAAATGACATCTGTTTCTCGGGCTAAACACACACACACACACACACACACACGCACACACTGTGCACTGCTTCCTGTGCAGACAACGTGGGCTCAGTTTTCCGGGAAACAGTTATCCAGTTAGGAAATTCTCCAGTCAAGAAATGTGGCCATTAGCTCAGGGGAGGGCACTCTGGCACAAAGGCTGGCAGGGGAGCCAATTCTTCCAGCCAACGTCCTCGTGATGAGCTGGAGCCACCAAGGAGCCCCCAACACCGATGTGTCCTTTTAAGTAAACAGCAAGCTCCTGGCCTGCACAGCGCTCTGCAAACTGTGAAGAGCTCTCCAAATGCACAGCTGTGAGCCTGGAGACCAGCCTTTCAGGGAACAGATTGGGGAAGTGGGGGGACTGTGACATCCTGCGGAAAGCAGGTCTCCCTGGCAGGAGGCCGTGGCTGAGGGGAACGACCCACTCAGATCCCCCTCGCTGTGCTCAGCACTTTAGAGTTTGCACAAAGACCTGCCCTTCTTGCATTCATTGGAGCGTCTCTCCATCGAGAAAGACTCATGATTTCCATTTTATTCATGTGAACTTGAAGCTGAGAGGAGCTGAAGGCTATTCTAAGGGTCACATAGCCATTAGGTGGGAGAACCAGGGTGAAACCTGGGCCCCCTTATTCTTTGTCGTGCAGCCTTTGCACTAGAGCTCGTGGCCATCGTTCCTCACATCTGCAGAGTACTTTACTGTTGGCAAATGCCCCCACAGGCAATGCAACCATGGAGCCGCAGGACCTGCGTCGTATCTCCACTTTATAGACAAAGAACCTGCTGTAGAGTGAATTGCCCCAGTCCCGCTGCTAAACAAGTGGAACAGCCGGGCCCTGAGCCAGGTCTCATGGCTCCAAAGCCAGTGGTCCTTCCATGCCGCTGCTTCCCACCACAGAGCCGCGTCAGTGAAACCCTTTCATGTGTGTCTCCTTTCTGCCCTGGCTCCTGAAACACACATGAGCCTGGGCAGGGAGGTCATTGCCAGCAGCCTTTGAGCAGTGATGTTCCTGTGGTCCTTCAACATTTATTAAATAGCCACAGCGTGTAAAGCGCTGCCTAGCCCGTAGTGACTGCCTCCGACTGATGTGGTATTAAAGGCAGCCGTGACTTGGGCACCGAAGGGCCGGACACACCAGTGTCGGGCCTCCCACTGTGTCCGCTGCCCTTTCCCAGTCTCCAGGGGCATCCACACCCACCCCCGACATCAGAGGGGCTGTGAGCTGATCTCCTGCAAGCCCAGGTGTGGCCACGGGGGAGCAGAAACCCTCGGGGCTGTGGCGTGATTAAACTCTGTGTTGTGAGAAAGTGACACTGTGATCTATTCATACCAGTAAATATGTGATTTACATTTAATTCTGAGTAACCTTTCTGGGCTCGGCGAGGTGTGAAGGAATCTGATGGGGCTGGCTCCGTGGAGGGGGAGGAGATTCATATTCATTAAGACCTCCACATCAGCCAGCTGAAGGGTGACAGTGCCCCAGCCCGCCCTCCTCCCTCTTGCCCTCCAGGGTCACGGCTGCAGGGACGCCAGCAGTCATGCTGGCTGCCACTTGGGGTGGTGGGTGTAGGTAGCCGTGAGGACTGGAGGGTCCGGGGGAAATTGGGAGGAAAATAAACAGCAGGTCCACAGGCAACACTGCCCAGGCTGACGGCCCTCCAGATTGCTGCATTAGCTGTATTGATCTCTTGAGGGTGGAGAGGGGTATTGATTGAGGGGGTGGCAGCTCTCAGTGGCCCCAGCCATCTCCTTTGTACGTATTTACAAGGCACTGTTCAGCCACCTCTGGTTCATACAGATCTGGGCGGAGAGAGGAATGCCAGGGAAGGAAGGTTGGGGTCTCGGGGCCTCATCCCCCCTCCAGGCAGCTGAGAGCAAGGGTGGTACTCCTGGCCCCCCAGGACACATGCTTGGGGTTTGATTACCTGGGCTGGGATCACTGCAGGTGCACACCGCCTGCTGAGGTTGGGAGGCAAAAGAAGTGCCCTGAGGGAAAAAGATGTGCTTCTCCTTTGGACAGAAGCCTAGACACTCTGAGACCCTGAGCTTCTCTGTCCTCTTAATGGGAATATCTGTAATGATTAATAAAAACTCTGAGAGCTGCTGTCTGCTGGATGCTTACTGGGTGCCAGGCACCGTGCAAAGCCCTTGTGCATCCTTCTCATTGAGTCCTTACCACAGCCTCTGAAGGAGCCAGTGCTCTTACTTCCAGTCTGAGGATGAGAACCCGCACCATGATTACGATTCGGGATGGTGAGCCCTATGGGATAACGAACAGACCAGAGCGAGGTGGCAGCGGGTCATGGCCTGTTCTACGGGACCCTTACCTTGCTGGAATATGTACCTCTGGTCAGTCCCTCATTGGAGTTGTTTTTTATTTGCATGAGACCTGTTTTCCCAGCAGCACTGGGCCTGATGCTTTGCCTCGTACTGTTCCGGGCCCTTTGAGTGACTAGAGGGAGAGAGAATATGGCCTCCACCCCCAGGGGTCTTTGCCCCCACGGGGACTGGGCCCACCCAGAAGCCCTTCAAGAAGAGAAGGTCTGGACACTCTGTGGGTGCAGATTTGGGTGGAGAGCGAGGCCCCAGTGGCGACGGATGGAACTCTCTAGGTAAGGACGGCTCGGCCCCTTCTTGGCTGCAGACTTGGGGTGGCCGGCTCTGTGAGCCAGCCCTCCCACGTGGCCCAGGAGCTGCCTGAGGGTAGGGCTGTGGCTCTCAGGATCACACAGTGGCCCCAATGCTACAAGCGCTCAGGAAGGTCTTTTGGAATAAGTGTTCTTCAGTTGTCTCACTGAAGCAAGTGGGGAAATGAAGGTGAGTTGGGGATTCTGTCCTAGGTCTCCACTGTGGCCACCCGCTGGCAGTGACGCATCGAGCACCCAGGCGTTTGAGGTACGTTCCTTCAGCACACTGATGCAGCCGGGGCTCAGGACTCTTGGCCAGTCACTGGGGGAGACGGCCACGGGAAAAGGGCATCGAACCATCTGGGCTGCAAAGGGTTGGAGGGAGCCAGTATGGGGGCTGTGAGAGGTGCCTGGCCCGGGACAGAACTGCGGACGGTGGCAGCTCCTGAAGAATTCCCTGGGGCGAGGGACAGCTGAGCTGGGAGCTGAAGATGGACAGAGCACCCACCAGCCAGGCCAAGAGATGGGGGAGAGGGTCCCAGGTGTCCCAGGGGAGAAGATGGGTCATGAGAGAGCAAGAAACCCCCAGGGCGGGCAGTGTTTCTGTGTGGCAGGACAGGGGAGCGTGCACCTGTCCCAGGGCCCTGCAGGACATGTTAGGAGCTTTGAACTTATTCCTGAGGGTGACAGGGAGCTAGTGAAAGCTTTCAGGCAGAAGAATGTTAGAATCCAGGAGGCTTTTTTGAAAGCTCACTCCAGCCGTACTATGGGGAGGAAGGGAGACGGGTGAGGCAGCGGGAGCCGTCAGCCAGGGGAGGGACAGGGAGCCCCACCTGGGCTGGGGGAAGCAGACTGGCAGGGAAAGGGTCAGAAGCAATTGCTGATCTGGATGTAAAGGGGGGACAGCATCCAGGATGGTGCTCTGGCTTCTGGCCTTTGCAATTGGGAGGAAGCGGTACTGATTCCTGGCCCAGACAGGAGAAGAAGAAGAGTTTTGGGAGGAAGGATGATGTGCTCCGTTTTGGACCCGCTGAATTTGAAGCGCCTGGTGAGATGTCTGGAGGGCAGCGGAATGCTGACCTGAGGGGCAGGAGAGGGGTCCAGGTGACAAAGATGTGGGAGTCATCAGCTCAGAGGTGGCAAGTGAAGATGTGGGAGCACATGTGGGAGGGCAGCCGAGAACAGACCTCTAGCAACACCACGTGTCGGGGGGAGAGGATGGTGTGCCTGTGATCTGGACGGAGCTGCCAGCGGCAAGGGGTGGGGAAAGCAGGGAGACTGCGGCGTCCGGCAGCCAAGGCAAGAAAGTGTGTCAGGAAGAGGAAGTGGTCGGCAGCATCAGCTCCCGTCCACAGACCATGGGGGATGTGGAGTTAAAAGTGTCCACTGGATTTAGCAACAAAGAGGTCAGAGGTGGCCGTGAGAGGCCAGCCTCTGGGGCCTGGAGGGGCCAAAGCCAGACTGAGGGAGGTGGGAGGTGAGGAAGTGGGAAACGCTTGTGCAGACACCCCTGGTTAAGAAGTTTGTCTGTGAAAGAAAGGCCAGGGTGGGGCAATAGTTGGAAGGGGCCAGCAGGTCAAGAAAAGGATGTTTTCAAGACAGAAGAGGCTCTTGGCCGGGCGCCAGGAATGAGGCTGAGGACGCAGCAGATAAGGGGCTGATGGGTTGAACGGGTGTCTGAGGAGGTGCGGGTCCAGGCTGGGCAGGGGAAGCGCTGTGGTGGAGGCAGGGAGAAGGGAAGAGGGATGGGCGTGGATCCCCACCCATCTGCAGGTTTGGCGGTGAGGACTTGAGGCGTGGGTACCGCTGTGCGGGGATGCAGAGTCTGGGGACCCCGTGCCATCGGCACAGCCCTGGTCCTTGGTCCCCTTTCTCAGTGCACCCTCGCCCCACCCTTCCACCCTCCCCACAGCCTGCTCACTGCCCCCATCCCAGGGAGGGGAGGGAATGCGAAAGGGCAGTCACCTCGTGGCCTTGGCCATCTTCCGTGCTGGTAAGACCAGCAGACACGGGGCGGGGCAGCAAGGAAGCCTCCGAGGGGGCCGTGGCCCCGGATGAAGTGGTGGGAACTGAGTTGGAGACTGTGGGAGGGGAGTTGGGTGAGCCGAGGGCCCAAGGAGCAGCAGGGATGCCTGGTGTGTGTGTGTGGGTGTGTGTGTGTGTGTGCGTGTGTGTGTGTGTGCGCACGTGCACGCAAACTTGGGTAGGCTGGGGGAGAGCAGTTTTGCTGCAGAGGTTTGAAAAAAAGCACAAAAGCCCAGAAAAAGGAATTTCTCCCCAGGCCCATGAGGCCCAGGCTCTGAGATGGAGCCAGTTTCCTCTGCAGGGAACCTTTAGCGAGGTAGTGAGTAATTAGGGACGATAATAGCAAGACGGACTGGTTTTTAATCTGTGCTTGACATCTGCCATGCAAAATGTCACGGAATGACTGTGTGGCAGAACGAGTACCCAGATGGGTGTCGTCCTGCGCTGGCCTGTCACACCCTCCCCCTGCCCCCTCCCTTCCGCATTGTCCAGAACGAGGCCTCTCTCCTCCCACAGATGCCACCAAGACACGGGGCCCAGTGGGACAAAACAATCCCTGTGCGCAGGGGGCAGGGCCTGACCTGGGTCAGCTGACTGGAGTCTGGGATGAAGCTGCCCTTCTGGCTGTAGCTGTTTTCTGTGTTCACCTCCCAAGGCTGCCCAGGGGCCAGGTCCCCAAGTCCCGTTGCCTTCTCTAGGAAAGAGTTGCTGTGATTCGTGTTTATTTCAGTCTTTTTCCTTTCCCAGCATATGCCAGGGAGAGGGGGCTGAGGTTGGGGGAAGGGAAGAAAGGAGAGCCTCCTTTAGTTTTCTTGAAAGTTCTACTGTCTTAAAGAATTTGGCAGGGGGATGAGGGGGCGTTGGCTGGCCTCCAGAAAGACAGAGGCAGGGCCATGGGAGAAGGTCCTGCAGGGTATACACTGCTCAAAGGCACCCCGGCAGGAGGGGGGCCGCGGTGTAGGGAGGTTAAGTGGGACCTGAAACCCACCCTGGGTCCACTAGCCCAGCCTAAAGCCCTGCGTGGGCTGTGTCTGCAGAGAGAGGGCGCCGTTTTTCAGTTCACGCAAAGGCACTGTGTAGGCTAGCTGAGTGCCCCAGAGAATCTTTCCTGCCCCGATCCCCAGCCAGGGTGACCTCCACGGACAGAGGCGTGTGATAAGAACCTTCTGGCAATCTGGATCAGCTGCTCCAGTGGCCCAGAGGAGAGTTGGGAATTGGAGGATTTTCATTTCACAGGTTCCTTGGAAGGGCAGGTGGTGGGAGGCGTGTATAGTCAGTGGGAGGCGTGTATAGTCGGGGTGAGGCAGGCATGGGCTTGGGGAGGGTCCAGGAGGACAGGTTCATGCTTCCAGGTTAGAAGGGGTTAGCAGGTGACGGCACTGGCTGAGGAGCCCCGGGTTTGGCTACCAGCCCAGCTCTGCCATTGCTCTCCTGGGAGGCTCTTGGCAAATCACTCTCTGTCCCTGTGCCTCAGTTTCCCCATCTGACAAATTCAGAGGGAGGGAGGAGGTAGGCCAAAGCGATGACTTGGATTTGGCGACACGAGAGACAGAGTTCTGGCTCTGCCACCCACCCATGGGGTCCGCGACTTCAGCCAGGTCACTGGACACGTCTGAACTTCATTTCTCAACAGAAGGCCACTGGTCCTCAGCCTCTTGGCCAGCCACCCAGGCCTGGGCTTGGGTTCCCATTGCCCTCCCTCTCTCCCACCCTCCCACCTCTCCTTCCTGGTGGGGAATGAACCAGAATAGGACCTGTCTCTCCTTTAGGGGGGAATGGGTTCCGTTTCCATCAGCCCCCGGGGAGAAAGAGGAAGAGGAAAATTACAGTATCAGCATGGAAACTACAATTGGAGGTGTCTGATTCACCAGGGAGGGTGACTCGTTTCTCTTTTTTTATTTTTAGTTGCTATTATCTTGGCAAGGAGGCCTGCGCTCATTAACCTGTATTGCCAGAGCGGAGACTCTGAGAAACTGGCTGGTGAATAAACCTGCCCCTCCTGTCCTTTCCACTCCCATCGCTTATTTATAGCCTTCCTTCCCTCTGGTGAATTAATTAACTTGTACTCAGGGCCTCGGACACTCACTGTTGTGTTTAGTTGGTGTCCCTTTGAGGCCAGAGTGTGGAGGGACCGGAATGGGCGGGACGGTGGGGCTCCTGGCCACAGCCCAGCCCGGCCCAACCTCCCTGACTCCAGCTCTGAGCCCTTCTGCAAACCATCCCTGTCCCCAGGGAGTGGGACTGAGGGGGGTCTCTGGTACCCAAGCTTCACTCCTTAGAGGCTTGAGCGGTTTGGGGTTTTAAAATCCACTCAATCTATCCCCATTTGCAGAGTTTGAGAATAGACTAAGGAAAAAAAAAAAAAGTCTACGATACATCCCTTTCCCTCAGCAGGGAAGCACGGGCCCAAGACACAAGGCTTCAAAACTCTCTGGGCCCAGAGCAGTACCCGGCTGAGGATGGGGGCAGGGAGGGGGGATTCTGGTGGGTGGTGCAGAGAATGGAAGGCACCCCTCCAGGGGCCCCATGAGCAAAGGTGGGGAGAAGGGCTGCACAGGGGAGCATGAGGGGCCCCTTAGGATGGAATTCTCAAGCCCAGCCTCCTATTTCACAGATGGTGAGACTGAGGCCCAGAGAGAGACAGCATCTTGATCATTCATTCAGCCAGCCAGCCGTTCCTTCCTTCGACACACATTTATTAAGTCCCCAGTTGGTGGACGAAGGCTACCCCATTCTGTCCCCATAGTGCCCACAATGCCGCCTTTGTCTGTTCCCCTGTCTAACTGGGAGCCCCATGTGCAGTGTCCACCGTGCTACCCCTGGCCCGGGTCTGGCACATTGCGGGGGTTAGTTATCGTTCGGGGACTTCTTTGTCCAAGGTTACTCCAGGGGACCAGGCTACAACCAGTGCCACATCCATCTTGCCATCTCCCCACGAGCACACCCAAGGCCCCCCCAAACACACAAATGATGTAGAAAGAGCACCCTGGCCTTGTCAGTGCAGCATCGATGCCTGTCCTCTACATGCTCTCAGCCCCGTCCCCCCAGAAGGACTCCCCTGTATCCCAGAGTTCCCTCCCCCATCTCCAAAACACCCAGGGTCCAGAGAGACCCCAGGGCAGCCTTCTGGACAAGGGCACACACGGGGGTGAGTGCCTGTCACCTCCCACAAGCCCCTTGCAAGCCTGAGGCCCCAGACACCCGCTGTCCAGATTTACACCCACTTGATCTCAAAGCGGGTGGCTGATCCGGGCACTGGTCACACGGGAGAGGCTGCTCTTTGGACACGTCTCTTGTGGGAGGGGGACACCGTGCTCCTTTCTCCCGGCAGCAATGCCGACTCCTAGAGGAGGGGGGTTGGGAGGGGTTAGGCTCGGGTTCCACCCAAGAATTCCAGCAGCATCTACTCCTCAGGCCATGCTGTGCCACCGCTCAGGATAGAGGTCGGCCTTCATCCTCCTCCGGGTCTCCATCCTGCACCCCAAAGGTGACCTCTCAGAGCGGGCTCGAGGTCCAGCCCTCTGTGCCAGCCGGGGAATGGGGTCAGGCGTCTGCCCTCTTTCAGCACCTTGAACGACCTTGCTGAGTATCAATGATTAGTCCTCATCAGCATTGGTGATATTATGAAAATCACTACAATTAAAGCAGGCAGGTTGGCTTTGCTCTGTGCTGCAGCTTCTGTAAAGGGCTAAGAGGGAAATTCCCCACCCTCTGGCCCCAAACCCCACCCCAGTCCACCGCCTTGGGACCTTCCCTGGGCTGGGAGAGGCCTTCACGTGCCGGACCCTGCTGTCTCCAGTTCTCCTGGCTCCCCTCAGCCCCCAGGGCTGAGGCCAAGTTCTCTGGGCGCAGTTGTGTGCCTAAAATTACCTCCTGATGCCTGCAATTTGCCATTTTCACCTTCCAAATAGAGTGCAACTGGCTAATTGCCATGACAATTAGGTAATTGCAGGTGCAATTAGCATCTCTCTAGCAAAGCAGAGGGAGGGAGACAGAGGGAGAGGGGAATCACAGAGAGGAAATGGAAGAGCACGCAAGGAAGACCAGGGGTTGTGAGAGAGAAGCCCGGGGCATGGCAAGAAAGAGAACAAAGTAAGTGGACGAGGAGAGGATGGCTAGAGAGAGGAAAGGGGTGTGTGCCTAGAAAAATAAATCAGTAAGCCGAGACCCCCGTCCTAGAAGAGCTGATGGCCAGGAAGTGAGGATGAGCCCTGAGCATGGCAGGAAGACAGAGGGAAGAACAATGAAAGCTGGCTGTGTCTGCTGGGCTTCCTGGGGATGCTGAGGATGGGAGAAGGACGGGGGTCTCCACACGCAGACAAAGGGAGATGGGCGTCCTAGTAGTGTTCCAGCACAAGGAAAGGTCCTGAAGTGAGAGAGCTGGAGTCTGGGGACTGTGAGACGCTAGATGCAGCGCTGTCCAATAGGGTATTCTGCCATGATGGAAATACTGTATATCTGCACCATCGATGCGGTAGCCATCAGCCACATGTGGCTGGCGAGGACTTGAGACGTGGCCAGAGCTGCCTTTTCATTTTATTTAACTTTAGGTTAAAATGTAAATAGCCACAAGGACAGCACAGACTGTTAGAGGAGTGGGGGTGAGGCTTGGATGCCAGGGTAAGACCCCCATAGAAACTGCCCTCCGCCCAGCCCGAGAGACCAGGAAGGTGGTACCAAGTACTGGGATGGGGAGGATGGAGGAGGAGCTGAAAAGAATGGGCAGGTCCCCGTGTTTGGATGTGGACTTATTCAGTTTGCGTGCAGGCGGGCCACCAGGAGGAGATGTTTAGTGGACCATTGGAAGTTTGGGATTGAAGCCCCTACCTCTGTCCCCACCACGTCCCCATACCCTCAGCTCTGCACGGGTATCTTCCGGCATCCTATTTCATGAAAGCTCCATGGTCTGGGAGGAAGAGAAGGCAAGGGCATTCCCCCTGCCCTCCAGCCCCATATTCCCCAGGCTCAAACCCAACCCAGGACCCCCATCCAGTTTTACAGCAAAACAAGCTTTCAGAGAGGTAATGTGGATTAACAGGGCGACCATACTCACACTCACATGCATTCACACCCAAACGTACAAGTACACACAGGGTTACACAGCCACACTTGGACATGCTCCACACACACACACACACACACACACACACACAAACACACAGGCCAAGGCTGCGCTCTGCGATGATTTCAGCTTGATCTCACCTGTATAAATGACAGGCACAAAAAGCAGAGCTTGGAACTGTCCTTCAGAACCCTGTCTAACTGTTGTACGTTATATAGGAAAGGTGTTAAGAGAGTAAATCCTGAGAGTTCTCATTACAAGGAAAACATTTTTTCTTTTTATTTTTTTACTTTAGATGATGGGATGTTCACTAAACTTACTTTGGCAATAATTCCATGATGTAGGTAAGTCAAACAATTATGCTGTTTTATACCTTAAAACTTGTATGTCAATTATATCTCAATAAAACTAGAAGGTAAAAAAAAAAAAAAAGAACCCTGTTTGGATTCCCCTAAGGAAAATGCATTAGTTGTTAGAGGTTGGGGTCAGGCACACAGGGCAGAAGAAACAACAGTCTGTTTTAAAGAGAAAAGGAATTTATTACAGGATCTTAGTTGGATCCCAAAATCAGTTTCTGGGGGGACCAGAGACCCAAACATGGAGGCCACACAGCCGGGACTGTTTCTGAAGGCTACCCTGCAGGTCTGGCCACGGAGTCACCGCAGTCCTCTCAGCCAGCACACTTGATGTCACCCCTGAGCCCCGCCCACAGCTCCCCCTTGGAAAGGAGACCAGTCCGTTGGCATCTCTGCCGAACAGGGCCTCGCCGCACCTGCTTCTGCGCATGCCTCACTGTAGATTTGCATCTTGTGTGGGAACAGCTGTTGGGCTGAGCCGGGGCCATGGCTGCACCCTGGCTGCAGAGGAGGCCGCAAAACTAGTATGTTTCCCTGAGGAGGCAGAGACCCAAGAGCCAGGATTCCTAGACAGAGGGGAGTTACTGCTAACCCAAGATGGACGGACGGACACTCCGCCCGCCCGAGCCCTCTGCACAGGCCACTCCCAAAACCTGCTCTACCAGCCGCCTCTCCAGCCCCTCACTGAGGACCCAGTCCTGTCGCCACCCTTCACTCCTCCCTCCCGGTTTACCAGCCCCACGTGATCTGCCCCAGGGGGCCCTCTGCCTTGGGGCAGGTTTCTAGGGCTTGTGGGAACGGGGGCGGGGACGGCAATAAACCACAGACTGTGCCTTTCCGGTGACATTTGGCTCAGGCTGGGGCTGAGATCGGCCTCGACACCTCAGATTCAGAAACACACGCCACCAAGCAAGCTTCTGTAAGAAGGGCTCCGAGGGGAGGCACCTGAGCAGCAGAAGGGTCCAGGACAGAGCAAGGGGACCCTGCTGTGTGCTGAGCACCAAGGCGGTGGCAGCGCACGCTTACTGAGCCCTTGCGACGTGCCAGGCGCTGTGCCGAGCTCTCAGCTCTTAAAACCCACGCAGCAACTTGATGAGTTAGGAGCTGCTATCCCAGGTGACAGATGAGGAAACCGAGGCAAAGAGATAACTCACCTGGGGCCACCCAGCTACTGAGTGGCAGAAGTAGGATTTGAATCCAGTCTGGCTCCAGAGCCCTCAGTCACTTTGTTACATGGCCTCTCAGATTGTTTATCCTCTCCGCCCCTCTTACTTCTTCCTCTGAAAGATGGGCCCCAAGGGGTCAACGGATGTGGTGTGGTGGAGGAATCCGCTCATAGTTGGCGATGTTAGGATTTGACACTTGCTCTGCTTTCTCTTGGCTGTGTGACCTTGGGCAGTTACTTAACATCTCTGAGCTTTAACTTCCTCCCCCACAATATGGGACAATGAGGTCTATCTACAGGGAGTCTGTGGGAGCAGTAAGTGGTGGGTGCTTCGTGCCTGGGGCATGGCAAGAGCTCAGGAAATGTAGGACCAAGGGCACTCCAGCCTGAGCCCCTCAGATGGCTCCTGGGATAAGCAAACTTGGCAGTCCCCCACCCCCGTCAATACCTCAGAGAATCTTAGACCCCCAGAGGGGGTTGGGAGATGATGGAGTCCAACCTCCTCTTCCATGGAGCTGTCCTTGCCCGGCATTATGCATATCACCCCACTCTGGGCCCCACTGAGACCACCTCTGGCCTCTGTTCCCATGTGCCTTGTGCCCCCTCATCACCCAGCTCCCTCCTGTTCTGAGGAAGCAGCCATGTGCCCTCTCCACCCCGGGCCCTATGGTCCTAGGACCAGTGCTTCCTTTGAAGGGAAGAAGATGGAAGCAGGCAATGCTTAGCCTCACCAGGAAAATGCCTCTCTCCTGTTGGAATCAAGAATGTTTAAAGGGGGCAGGGAGCACTTTGAATAGAGAATTCCCCTTGAGTCAGAGAAAATAATTCTCAAGATTCTTACTCTGAGAGGGTAACCGATTTTGCTCTTGGCTTTCCATACTGAGCTGTGGTGGCTACCTGGAGCCCTGTGTTGAGAATTCTGGGAGAATTCCTGACTTGGTGGGAAAGAACCCTGTGATGGCTTAGCATCGTCTGCCTTGGGTGTGGGTGAAAGACACACGTAGCCTGTATTTGTCATTCTGGATCTGAATGTCTGCCCATGAGGCCCAGACCTACTCACTTCCCTCCCCTGTCTCCCCTTAGTCTCCTTTCCCCGAAAGTTCCCTAGAACACGTGATCTGTCACTGTTCAAACAAAACTCTCCCATGGTCTTCAACCAGGGTATGGTTGTTTTGTTTCTTGTGCCTTCCTCCTTTTCTCCGAAATGATGAGGGTCTAGAGCAGTGGATCTCAACTGGGGGCAATTTTGCCACCCAGGAGACATCTGGCAAGGTCAGGAGACGTTTCTGGTTGTCAAAATGCAGGAGGGTGGGGAGAGGGGGAGAGGGTCAGCGCTCTTGGCCTCTAGTCGGTGGAAGCCAGGGATGTCGTTAGGCATCCTACAATGCACAGGACAGCTCCCACAGCAAAGAATTATCTGGTCCAAGTTGTCAACAGTGCCAAGGCTGAGAAATCCAGGTCTAGAGAGCACTCGGCTTTCTTGCCCCCACTAGGTTGATCTGTTGGGCTCCTACGCCAGCACCCTTAAACTTCCAAGCAAGAATCAGCTATTCCCTCCTTCTCACAACCGCTCCCATCACTGACCCCACCTTACACCCTCGGCACGGCTCACAAATCCTTTCAGCATCTCCACCCAGCCTCAGCTCTCACCGAAGTGGTTCCACTTGCGATTCTCTGCACCACCCCCTTCTATTCATATAGCAACTTCTGTTCATCCTTTAAAACTCAGAGTAGACATCGTCTCCTCCAGGAAGCCCTCCCTGCCTCACCCTCCAAGGGGACTACAGTAATGTAATCGGCTACCCCTCTGCACTACTTCTGTGTTTGACAAAACGCTTTGCTGTTGTATCATCATGCTCCATTGTATTTAAAATTTTTTATTTAAAGGACCACTTTCATCCTATGACCACGGACTTCTTGAAAGAAAGGACTGGGCTTTATTCATTTCCTTAATCCTAGCTGAGCCCAGTGCCTGGTACACTGTAAGAGCCCAGTAAAGGAGGCTGCTGGGCTGCATGTCCCGTCTTGCCTGGGTGTGACCCCAGGGCTGGCTGGTCCCTGTTGGATTTCCCACAGCAGTGTGGGTAAGAGAGTGGGTTCAGATCCGGCCTCTGCTCCTCACAGGCTGAGTGACCTTTGGCAAGATGCTTCATCTCCCTGTGTCTCAGTTCCGTCTGTAAAATGAGGATAATAATCAAACATACCAATGGTTGTCGTGATGAAGTCAATTAATACATGTAAAGTGTCTAGAGCAGTGCCTGTTACATAGTAGGGGCTCAAACAGAGTTCACACCGATCGTTAGATGACTACCCTATTCACGTCCCGTCATAACCCTGCCTTGGGTGCCCTCTGGTTGTCCCATTTCTTCACAGACGTTTCTGTCTCAGAAGCATGACTGCCTTCCACCGTGGCTGTCACCTAGTTCCTGTCACGATGTCTTCCCGAACATCCAAATGTGCCAAATGCTCCAGGCTTCTAGGCTGTGCTGCCCCGCTTCTCTCTCCTTGGGCGCCCGCAGGCCCAGCTCTCCACGCCCCCGTCTGACCCAAGCCCCCTCATCAGCCCCGCGGTGCCTAGCAGAGAGCCAGGCCTCTTCGATTCACTCGGGAAGTCCTTGCTGGCTGAACGAATGACTGATGGGACTTGTCAAGTGGGAGCCGAGGGCAGCAGGGGAGGGAAGAGGCTGCTGCAGGGGGAGGAGGGAAGGCAGGCCTCTCCAGAAGGCTCAGGGGCTGTTTCCAGGCTGGCTGATTGGTCTTGACAAGCAGGATGAAGGCTCAGCAGCCCCATGTCCTCTGCACTTTAAAAGGCCAGCGCCCCTCCCGGAATCTTTCCTTGGAGACCTGCTAAAATAATACATTTAGACCTGCCAAACCCAATCGCTTCCGTCTGTCAGGCTCCCTGCAAATAGCACTTCTTAGCAGAGCTCAGCGAAAATACGATTCCAAACAGCATGGGGGCAATCATACATCAATCGAAGAAAAACATTTTCCCCCTTCCCTTCCACCAGCCCCCGTAATTGCATTTTAAAACCGTTCCTGTGTTTCTGGGAGAGACACCACGGTACCTGTTGCTTTTTAACTCAGAGCTGAGCGATGCGCAAAATGAGGCTAAACACAGCAAAGTTATTTTGATTTATTTCCTAACGTCGGAATTTGGAGCTTGCTGCAGGGACTCAGCCGTGAGAAGACGAGCTGATGAAAATGTATTTTTCCCTGTCGTTACTCTTTTAAATAGACGGGTGTTTTATTCTTCCTTTTTGCCACTTTGCTGTGCTAGACTGAGCTTTATGGCATCCTGGCGTGCCTGCGCTTTGCTTCTCAGTGTCAGAACGTCTGCCCCCGTCCTCCGTCCTCTTCCTCCCGGTGCCCAGAGCTGCAATACCCCCAGAGAGAGTTCTGCCTCGGGGATCAGCGTTGTCCTCTTCGGGGGCCAGTTTGAGAGTAGACCCCCTCCTGGGGGTGGAGGGGGATGTCCCCAGGGCCTCACTGGAAATGTTTGTAGCATCCTTTCCTCTCTGACTGGGAGACCGGGGTGGGGATGGGGAGTTATTGAGGAGCCGGAGGAAGGAAAGGAGCGAGCAGGTGGATTTGAAGATGAACATGGACAGTTGCCACCGTTTGCCATTGGCCAAACCAAACTGGCCAGTGAGTTTAGGGTCAGGGAACCTTGGCCTTGACTCCTGACTCTACCACTTACCAGCTGGGAGATGGTCTTGGGCCGGGCCCCACCTGCAGAGTAGGGTTAAGCATAACCTGCCTCTCTGCCCTGTGAGATCCAGGCTTAGTGCCCAATAAATACCACGACCAGAAGGAGCTCGGAGCCCTCCTCCAAATCCCAGCCGCCTCCTGGGTGCTAGCTGGGGGCCAGGGGCCAGGCCCTCCGCCTCTGGCTCCCCATGGCCACGGCTCCTCTTCTGGCTGCACGGCGGACCTGGCCGCGGGTGATGGGGCGTCTGGGCGTTGTCCCAGCGCGTCCTGCCCTCTCACCAGCCGCCCCTCTCCCCACCCTCACTGCTGGCTCGGACAGCTCCAGATCCCCTCCCTCCTCCACCACGAGCAGCTCCCCCTGCTCTGAAGGGCTCCCCTCCTGTTCCAGGGGCTCATCCACACGGTTTTCTCAACAGAGATTGTTCTCTTCCCGAGAGGAATTTCAGGGCCAGCTGTAAGGCTGTTTTCCACCTTGAGGATGAAACGAATTAATTAGCAGATAGATGCGCCCAGCCCAGGTCCCTGCCTTTGCAGGCCTCCTGAGCCCCTGACACCCCAGCAGTGGCTGGGGTCACCTCTGACCCCTCGATCCCTCGTGTGTCTCCCCTTGCTCTCCGCAGCCCAAGCCCACCGGGAAGCCGTCGTGGGGCACCTCAGGCCCCACATGCGCTGGAGAGCAAGGTCCATGCTGGAGGTCCATGTGGCTTCTTGAAGGCCGAAGCTGAGGGCAGCTCCCCCTCCCGGGAAGCAGCTGGGAAGAGCACTGCTCAGGGTCAGTCCAGCTACGCCGCCTCCTACGGGTGTGGCCTTGGGGTGCCCAGTGCACCCCCAGAGCTTCGGTTTCCTCACTGGGCCAGCGTCTACGTTGAGTGTGACACCAGCGCCTGCCTAACGGGCATCTCCGCTCTTCTCACAAGGCAAAGCTGGCCCTTCTGTCGGCCCCAACATTTCCCAGCCTGCGTCACCGGCGGAGAGGGCATGCCATGTCCCTTTGCGGATGGGGACAGTTGAGGCCTAAGTGGCACCAGTTCCCTCAGACGCTGGACAGAAGATCCCAGCATGTCTCCTGCATGTCCCTGCGTGTCCCTGTGGAGAACCAAGTGGCTGTACGCCTGACGGGAGCTGTTTGCCGGCACGGTCTCAAGGACAGGCCCAGCGGGTTGCCACGGAGACGCCATTGTTAACAGAGCTAATGGCAGCTCTGTGCGGCTGGCAGCACAGATTACAGGACCCCAGAGCTCCTGCCGCCAGTGGTCCACTCCTGCAGGGCAACTTGCTGCCCCCCACCCTCTGCCCTCCACACCCCAGGAGGGCCCCGAACAACAGGGAAGAGCGTCAGCCTGCCCCGGCTGCCTGCATCCTTGAAAACTATGCGAGCTTGGGCAAGCTTCCCATCCCCTTCCACACCTTAGCTCCCTGCCCATAAAGCGTGGATCCCTCACAGAGGTGTGATGAGGGTTAAATAAAGTCACCTCTGTGCCCACACAAAAGAAAAACTCAGTGAATGTAAGCTAGGGCCATCTAGGCCTATTCCCTCTGAGGCCCAGAGAAGGCAAGAATTCAGGGCAAGAACGACAGGGTCCTCCTGGCTGTCGCTTGGGTCTCCTTCTCTCTGTACCATGTATTTCAAACAAACCTTGGCTTGTGCTGTTGCCACCCCACTGAAGCGCCCTCCCCGCTCTGGTCCCCAAATGATATCCTGACCCCAAAGCCAGGTTCATAGCCTCCAGGAAGCCGTCCACAGGCCCTCAGGCTCACACTGGCACCTCCTGTCTCTGACTGCAAGGGCACTTCATCGGAGCCCCCAGTTTCTCTCTGACTAGTAGTTTCCTTCTTTCCAGGTCTTGACCAGCCTCTCATTGAGATCAGGGCTCTACCTGCCAGCATCCTGGCCAGACGGCTGACCCACCCTTCTTGGGTGATCATGAGCTCACCCGACATAGGGGGGCGGAAGCCTTCTGTAAACAAGCCAGGAGATGAAACTTATTAGGTCACAGATTCTGGCCCCAAGTGCCCCACCTGTGAAATGGAGGTGACACGGTAGCTGCTAGTTATGGGGACTTGCCCTATGCCAAGCCCTAGGCTCTTTTTTCTCATTCTAGCCTCACAACCTTATGTTTCAGGCAAGGAGACACAGGCTCAGGACAGCTGAGTAACTTGCCCAACGTCACACAGCAAGTTGCAGAGCAGGGTCTTGTAGAACTCGGGCCTGCCTGGCCCACATCCAGGGGTCTCAGTGCCTTGGATGCACTGAGAAAGAGAAGCCAAGGGAGTCAAAGGCCAGGAGCCACGAAGCAGGCCCAGAAACCTCTGCCACAGCACCCCGGCCCTGGCTGGGACTCCTGGGACTTGATTAGGCTGATTTTTTTCCTAGAAGAGCAGGAGGCTGAGGGAGGCCCCCTGAGAAAGGTGTGGGTAGCCGTTTCCAGCTACCTGTACTGGGGCAAGCCAGAGAGGACCAGGTGTCCATAGCCCCCACTTCTAAAGGCTTCTGGAAAGTAGGGTGGTGGGTCCGGCCCCAGCAGAGCCTGGGTCTCTTGCCTATGAGAGAAACTGTCCTGGTGAAGAGGGCAGCTCTGGAATTTGGAGGGGCATTTCTCTGCCCCTGCCCCGCCCAGCTGCCCCTCCCTCATCCTCTCCCCTGCTCCTTGAGGAGGGCAGGGGGAGCAGAGGAAGTCCTCAGGGGTATTCTCTGATTAGAGGCTGGTTCCAGCCAACCGGCCCCCACCGAGAGGAAAGTGGCTTGGTCGGGGCCTCCAAGCAAGCCGGCTTCAGTGTGGTTTCCCCCTCTGGGGAGCCCCGCAGGCTGTGGAAACGATGAAGCTGCTCCCTCGTGACAACACGCCACCTTGCACCCTGGGTACCATGGAGGAGCAGAGGCGGTGAGACCTCGGAGACCTTCTAGAACAGGGGAAACGTGAGGCCCAGAGAGGAAAGGTTGAGCATTAGATTACAGAGAGGACCAGCTGGGTCGGGGAGTGAGACCTGCACAGACCACAAATGCAAAGTGAGAAAGATGGGCCAGCACGGGGAGGCGTGGATGCCTTAAATAAGCACCCAGCGCTGGTGTCTGGGGCCAACAGCCTGGGCCCCAGGCAGGTGGGCAACTGTCCATTTGGTGTGGTTTTTGAGAGGTTTCAGGAATTTGATTTCAGTTTTTGAAAAGAGCTCAAGTGAAGCATGAATAGGGAACCGCGGAAGTATTGCAAGAAAATCCCCGCCGAGCTGCCACCTGACGCTCTGGTTCTGGTCCTGGCTGGCCCGCTCTCGCTGGGTGACTTGATGCCCTTGCAAGCTTCTCTGTCTCCTTTATCTGTCAAGTGCAGAAAATAATCCCATTGCATCAACTTCCCAAGGGAACGACAGAAGATCCAGCACACGGAAACAATCAGACAATTAGAAGCCCCACAAACAGAAGAAGCTGTTACTGCTGATACACACACAAGGCAGGATGAGTCTGGTCTCAGAGAAGGGACCAGGATTTGTCCCCACAAGAAAGGGTGTTTTAACAGAGAGGCCACACTAACAGCCAGCATTGACAGAGGACTGCCGGGTGCAGAGTGTGCCGAGGGGGTCACTTCACTCCGTGGACTCTTTATGACCCTTCAAGATGGCTTTCCTTACATCCCTTTTCAGGTGAACCATCCGGGACCCAGAGAGGTGACAGGACTTGCCAACGATCGTCCAACAGGTAGTGAATGCAGGGACAGGAACTTCAGCCAAGGCCCTTCTGCTTCTGGGGCCACAACCCTATGCGATGCTAAGGCTCCGAGGGGGAGGCATATATAATAGACAGAGAATGGGATTCTGGGAGTTGAGGATCCACCTGGAGACCAGCCTTCGGGAGCTACCCAACCAGACGACTCGGAGTTCCCCATCAGAAAGAGGGAAGAGTGGTCTTGGCATCTGCTCTGCCTCATGGGCTATTGTAAGCGTTAACTTACGTCTTAAGCTTGCATCTAAAGCTGTGCATGGTAATCATAATTATTAGAATAAGGACCCGGCTGCTGAAGTCGTTTAGAGATGGTTGCAATGATTTCTCTGCCCAGGGGGGCTGCACCTTGGCCAGCCAGGGCACTGGGACCAGAGACCATGGTCAAGATCTCAGAGAGGCACCTGTCGGGTGAGTCTCACAGCCTTCACGGTCAGGAGCCTACACGCTCCCTTCCGCTGTGCCTGTGACCTGCCTCCAGTCTCTCGGGGAATCTGTGGTGGCGTTTACAGGACAGAGCTGTTCCACCTGGGGTGGCCTGTCACTCGGACCTTTCCTGAAGCCGTTCCAAGCCCTGCTTGCAGCAGCTGTCACCCAGGGCAGGGAGTGTAGCAGAGGCACGGGGTATGGGAGGAGGCTGGAGAAGCGGCACGTGGTAGTGGCAGAGGGTGGCACTACCACTGAAAAGCCAGCCCGGGAGAAGGGGGAGCTTCTGCTCGCCTGAAAGGAATCCTGAAAGTGTTGACTTGAGCAGATGGGAGGGGAGGCAGGGACTGAAATTGCAGGCAGGAGCAATGGCGGAAGCAAGGGTGGAGATGTGGCAATGAGGCGAGAGGATGGAGGAACGAGCTTGGCCTAAAGGGTCAAAGGGCATGGCAGATCATGAGAGATGGGGAAATCAAGGCTGCACTTAGGCTGGTCCCGGGAGGAAATGAGGAGCCAGCCTCAGGCTCTCGGGCAGGTGAGGGGCGAAAGGAGGGGATCCGGCCGTCCTGCCAGAGACTGCTCTGTTACTGCGGCATAAGGGGGGCCTGGAGGGGAGGCAGAGGGGCCCCAGGACTTTTCTCCCCCCACAAGTACCAGGTGCTGCAGGTCACGGAGGCAGTCATGTGACCCCCAGAGCCCCACCTGGTGTGGCTTTCGTGGTCTGCCTTGCAGCAGAAGACAGAGCCAGCCACAGGAAGCTCCACCCAAGGTCATCCCCACAGTGACCCCAAGCAAAGGTGGCCTCAGCACAGAGAGCGGCCCATGCAAATGAGCACGGAAAAAGTGACAAGGGCACCTGGGAGTAAGGCTTCCTTTCCCAGGCCCCTGGTGGGACATAGGCGGCGGGAAGCCAGCAGAGGCTGGGGGTTAGTTTGAACATGGCCGAGTTCAGCCCCTTCACGTCATGCACGCAGAGAAGCAAAGGCTGTGTCTTCGGGGCCTGGATCCCACACACCAAGCCACCTGGGCAAGTTACCCCTCTCTGGACCCCAGTTTCCTCAAAACCTGTAGAGAGAGAGGGGAAGCCTCAGCGGTCCTCCTTATGTACTGGACAGACTTTCTGCTCTGACCCAGGAGACCTGACATTTCCACAGCGGGGTCATGAACTCGCATGCCCGCAGTCCCCAGCAGGTGACAGAGGGCACACAGGACAGTGGGCGTGAGGCCACCTGATTTGGAGACCGAACCTAACCGAGCCTGGTTCCTCTGACTCTAAAAACTCTAAAAACTCTAACCCGTGTGGGCCAAGCAGACAGAACGCAGGCACGTCCCAGCCCAGGGCCGCTGGCAGAAGCCCCTGCTTCCACGCTTGGGAGGTTCCGAGGGAAATCTGGTGGGCTTTGAGAAGGAAAAAGCCCTGGGCATACAGAACACTTTCCCCTCGGCTTGCTTCCCCTGGAGCGAGCAGTGAGGATGCTGGGCTTCTCCCCGCCTGCTGGGGCCTCCACCTCCGGCTGACTGTACCTCCCACTCTCCTCCACTCTGAGCCGGGCCACCTGCTTTCAAATTCCATACCTCTCAGTGCCTCAGCTTCCTCATCTATGAAATGGGACCAACGAGCCTTTCTCCTTTAGGGTGGCTACAAGGAGAAAATAAGTTAATCCATGTAAAGCAGCCAGATGGTACCCAAACGGGACCTGATGGTGTGGTAAGTTGGCGATTCTTATGCAGACAGGCCCCTGGGGAAAGCTCAGCCCCTAGCACCCTTCCTTCTCCCAGGGATCGCTGCAGGTTAAGTCAGGTCTAAGTCAGTGGCAGCCAAGGATTGGGCCCAAATTAATACCATTTAAAGAGGAAGGAGGTAGGCCAGGAAGTGGTTTTGTGCTCCCCTAGGGCTGTCATCCTCTTGCCCGTGAACTAACCTGATCACCGCTTCTTCAGTAGGTCTGACTGGCCCAAGTCCATGCTGGCACCTCCTGGACCAGGAGTGTGGCCCTCTGGAAGCTCATACTCCCTAGGAAGCAGGCACATCGAAGTTTGGGAGGAGGCGGCATATGGCAATAATCTACACAGAACTACCTGCCGTCCAAGGCCTTCACGACTCAGAGATCCTGAAACAAGATATTACTGATCCCACTTCACAGATGAGAAAACTGAGACTCAGAATGGGGATGTGACTTGCCCAATGTCACTCAGCCGAGGAGCTGGTTTAGGAGAACAGGTCTCCCCAGACAACTTCCACCACAATTAAGGCTGAACAGCTCTGGGCACGGCTGCCTCATCTGCAGAACGGGCTTGCAGCATCCATCCTGCGCCAGGCAAAGGAGGTGGAGGAGGGCAGGGATTCTAGCCCACAGCTGGACCACACAGCCAACTGTCCCTTCCCAGGACTGCCAGGAAGACAGGAAATGGCTTACCCAGGCTTCTCACTCGGCCCTCCCTTCCAGCATCAACTCCTAGCCTGGCAAGGGGCTGCTCTGAGCAGTCGCCAAAGTATCCCTTGAAGGCAGTGTCTGTGGCAGGGACCACGAGGCCATGGTGGGCCAGACACTGAGGACAAATAACAGCACTTGAGAGGGCTGGGGACCCTCTGCTATGGCATTCTAAGAGTCTGAATCCTGCAGGTCAAGTCAGAGGAAGGATCTAAAGACACCCAGATGATGACAGAACAGGCCTGGTGGGGAGCTGAGAGGAGTTGGTGTTCCAGCCAACACCAGCCAGAGGAGTTGGTGCTCCCCAAGGGAGGAGGCCAGATGACATCACAAAGACCACAGGAACCGAACCGAAACTCCACCCTGTGTGGGCAAGGCCTGGGGGCTGGGTGGGAACCATCCCAGGCCTGGAGTCCAGACCCCAGGCCACACCCCTTGACCCCATGACTCCACAAAAGGAGGACTGCAGCCTGGAGTTCCTACCCAGTGTGTCTCTGCCTTACCCTCAGCAGCTCTGCCAAGAGCCCATTTGATCCGTTAATTAGTGCAAGTATGTATATCTTTAGAATAGATGATACAGACCTGCTGTAAAGTATCAAAAGGTACAGAAGGGGACTTCTCTGGTGGTGCAGTAGATAAGACTCCACGCTCGCAACGCAGGGGGCCCAGGTTCCATCCCTAGTCAGGGAATTAGATCCCACATGCATGCTGCCACTAAGAGTTTGCATGCCACAACTAAGGAGCTGGCGAGCTGCAACTAAGGAGCCCACCTGCCACAACTAAGACCCAGTGCAACCAAATAATAAATAAATAAATTTTTTTTTTTTAAAAAGTACAGAAGGACGTGCCATGAAAACCAAGTTCCTTCCCTCCCCTGGCCCTCTCCACCAACTCCCCTCCTTGGAGGCCTCCACCTAGACTAGTTTCTCTAAAGCCTTCCAGATACTGTGTGCTTTTGCAAACACAAGTGCACATGCATGTGCGTGTATGTGTGTGTGTGTGTGTGTGTGTGCGTGCGTGTGCATAGTCTTTTCCTCTCTTTTCATTCAAATAGTAGCAGATATTGCAGCCCTTTCCTTATAGGAACACATAGAAGCCACCCTTTTCTTGCAGTTTAAAGAAGAGTAATTATTTTGTTACATTTTGCTCTGTGGGTTGAGATCCGGTAACATTGGGAGGGCGCCTGGTTCCACGTGGTGTGGCCTAGGTCCCTCCTGTGCTGGTTCTGTGTAGAATTCTCTTGTGCGGACAACGCTGTTTATTTAATGGCCCTTATTGATCATTCAGCTGATATTCAACCTTTTCCTTTTATAAATAACGCCACAGTGAATGGCAGAGTACACACTTCACACATTTATCTGCAGCATGTCGTCCTGGAGTTGGGTTCACTGGGTCAAGGGAAGAGCGTGTGCAGCTGTTGACAGGGTTGCCACTTGCCCTCCCCAGAGGCGGCCTTGACCCCTGTTCCCGCCCGCACTCCCCGCCTGCGCCTACACGCTTCATCCGCACAGAGCTGCAGACTTTGATCTTTCCCATCTGATGGTTGAAAGAAGGTCTCCCCTTGAAGTTTTCATTTGCATTTCTCTTACGAGGAAGGCTAACTTCTCATGTATTTAAGAGCCATCCATATATTCTTTCAAAAACTGTCTTCCTATCCTGGGCCCATTTGTAGAATTGGGGCATTGACGTTTGGTCCTTGCTGGGCAGGAGCTCCTGGTCCCTTAAAGACATCAGTCGTATCTTTGCAATCTGAGCTACAGGGCTTTTTCCTCAGTTGACTGTTTGTCATTATGCTTGGGGTCACCCACTTCCTATCCTTCGTGTCCCCCTTTAAAGTGCAAAGGCCTTTGGGAGGGGGAGCAAGTTCAGTTCCTAATCCCCAGCGTGACTCTGGGCTAGGGGCCGGGGGCCTTCCCAGGCTCATGTTCTCATCTATGAAATGAATGGGGCTTCACCAGTCTCTAAAGGCCCTCCCGGTCCCACTGGTCTGAGATAGAGGTCTAAGCTCTGAACGATCAGACAGGGAGCCAAGGGGCTCTGAGTGCTGAGAGAGCGGTGGGAATGGGCTAGAACAGGACAGGGCTGGAAAGAGGAAGAGGGCGGGCGGAGACAAGCGGCTGGCTTCAGTGCTGCCGTGGGCAGGCTTGCGAAGCCTTCTTTTCCCAGTGCGCAGGGAGCAGGGGGCCCAGAGCACCCAGCCAAGATCCAAAGGGGCCCGGATCTCTGGGCTGTAACCGTGGAGGCCTCCGCCAACCCTGGGCTTCAAGAGTCCAGCTGGGATGGGGCAGGCGAGCCCCTGCTCCTGGCAGGTGGCCTGGGAGACCCCATTCTGGCCTGGCCAAGCTCCAGGGACCCAGGCCCAGGCATCATCCTGGGAGAGGGAGGCTGAGGCCCAGACGCCCAAGGGATTAGCCCGAGGCCCCCAACCAGAAGGGCAGCTGCACCACGTGAACCCAGGGTTCCCAGGTGTCAGCGTCCTGTTCCGCACCTGGGCCAAGGCCCTGGAAGGCTCTAGAAGGAAAGCAGCGCTCCTGCCAACGATAGGAAGAGCTCCTGTTCACAGAGCTCTCCCTTGTGTCCAGCTCCGTGCAGGCACTTGACCTTTACCCTCCACCTCATTCTCTCCAGCAGGTCTCTGGGGGCTCCGTTGTGCTGCTTTCTGACAGATGAGGAAACGGACACACCCAGGGGAAGCGGGGCGGGAGGAAACAGCAGCTGTTGCTCAACAGAGAAGCCCAGTCTGAGCCCCGGGGGCCCCCACGAGGGCACTGCTTGCGGCGCAGGCCCCCTGTAGGCTGAGCACAGGGGCCTGGGCCTTCCTTCCCAGGCTGGTCCCTGACGTGTCCTTGAATAAACTCTGAGAACAGCGCTGTCTTCCTCATCCCCACACCCAGCCGAAGGCCTGGCCCCGGCCGCTGCTCTGTTACTTTTGTCACGTGAATCAGAAAAGTTTTCTGGCCCAGGAATCATGGAGTGGGGGTAACAGCACTGCAGAAAGGGGCGGAACTCTGGTTGGGGACTTGAGGAGGCCCCTTGGACAATCTTCCCCTCCGGCCTTGGCTGCTCATGGAAGGAGTTGGGCCAGATCAGGCGTATGGTCCTTGCGGGTCAGAGCGGTGCCATATCCTGGAAGCGAGGCCCCCTCCCAGAGCACCCGACACCCCTTCATCTCACCCTAGTCCACGGGCGCTGGTTACTCTGTGAGGTCCAGGAGGGCAGTGACCAGGCGGGTCCTGTTTAGCTCTGAGTTCCATCACCCAGCACACACGCGTAGATGTCTGTCGAATGAATGAACGAGTGTACATGACACCGCTCTGAAATGGCTCACTGTGACCCAGTGCCTCTTTGATAACAGGTGATGGGGGACGTGCAGGTTGTCCCCTCTGTGAGGGGGTCAGAGGCTCTAGAGAGGGGAGGATTGCTCAGCAAGGAAGATGAACTTCACTGCTCTGCCACAGGCCACATCCGGACAGCCAATAGGGAATGCAGTCGTGCTGATCTGTGCCCGTCCCCAGAGCAACACCTTCCCTGCTTCAGGCTCACCCATGGATTCTTCCCTGAGCAGAAACATTTACACTTCACGCCCCAGAGAGGAGGCCAGGCTTGGTAGAGGGTGGGGAGCGGGTGGGAGTGGGTGGAAGCAAGCAGAGAGACAGTCTTACGAGCTGAACGGCTCGCAGGTTACCTCCCTCCCCAGCTCCCGGCCTCTGTGCCTGAGAAGATGCCCTGCTCCTGCAAAGTCAGCAGCTCCCTGCCTGTGTCTACCAGGTTACTCGGCAGGGAGGGAGTCCTTACCTGCTTTAACCCTCTCCAGAACGCTCACTGGGGGAGGCTAGGTGGGCAGAGCTGGCCTCGTGCCAGCTGGGGATGAGGGAGAAGGGGAGGCAGGCCTCCACTCCCAAGTCTCGTCCTGGCTGCTCAGATCCCACCACGGCTGGCAGGCTTTTCTGGTGGGTTTCCTTCGTCTCCTGTCTGCTGGGGAAGGAAGATTAGAAGCGGGTAAGCGTCATGGGCTAGGCAACAGCTGGAGGCAGACAGCAGGAGGCACTAGCCTGGAAATCCGGCCTCGGAGCCAGACAGCACTGGGGGAATCCCACCTCTGCTGTTTCCGGGCTGAGTAGCCTTGGGCACGTGACTTAACCTCGGTGGCTTTAGTTTCCTCATGTAAAATGGACATAACCATGGTAGTTTCCATTTCATAGATGAATGAATACACGTGAAGCTCTCGTCGTGAGCTATCTGTATTAGTCTTGGCCTTCTCTGATATCTTCTGCCATTCCATGGGTCAGGTGCCCACCCTGTGACAGGGCCTAGGCAAGCCATTTTACCTCCCTGCCAACTCCATGAGATGGGGATTATTGTCTCAGTTTCCCGGATCAGGAGACTGGAGCTCATGGCTGTGTCATTTGCTCAAATTCCAACAGCTCATAAAAGGCAGAGGTAAGGCAGACCCCAGGTTTGCCATCTGGAAAGATTAGGTTCTGTCCATGAAGCTGTCGTTTCCCTGCCACTAAACTCCCCATGTGACTGTGTGTGAGTCACTGGGTCTCTTGGGTCTCGATTTGTTCATCTGTGAAATGGCCTAGGTAGTGCCTCTGCTATCTCACGCTTAGGAGATCTGGTTCACTTCACTTCTGGTTGCCTTGTCTGTGCCCCACGGGGTGCATGGGCATGTCCCTCAGGGGAGGGGGAAGAAGGAGAGCAGGTTTAGACCCTGATTTTCCCCATCTTGGTTGTGAGGCCATGAACAAATCCATTCCTCAATAATTCAATAAATACCTAAGTAATGCTGAACCTAATTGAAGTGAATTGACTTTGAGGCCAGATTGCAGGCTTCATCAGAGCCTGTAGGAATTTGTTTTTTCTAAATGCTGGTCCATAGATCCAAAAGGCCAGTTTTGACCCCTTGTATCCATTTCCTTCTTGGGAGGAAGTGAAGGGGTGAAGGAGGGAGGTGGCAGACAGAGGAAGTGGGGTTCAGTGATGGCTTCCTTTGGAAAACATCACCTTCCAGCAATACCCTCCCACATACTCTTTCCAATTCAAGCTGAAAGATGCCAGAAAGGCTCATGCCCAGCAGCTAAATAGAAGCTATGTGCAGGTTCTTCCTTTGTTCTGATTGCAGGTGGCATCCGTGAGTACTGGCAATGTCCGATGGCTAAGCTCTAGCTCAGGGACAAAGTGGGACCTGCAGAAGGACATTGGGGTGTGATGGGCAAGGAGAAGGTTGTCGGCATCCTGTGAGTGAATGACAAGTGTGCAAGCTGAGAGGCCGCCGTGACGCAAGCCAGACATTTTTGGTGTCCACTTCCTTGACCTCGCGGAACCCGGCAGAGGTGACCACTTCCTCCTGGTCAACCGCTGAGCTCTGAGGTCTGTGCATCCTTCTCAGTCTCCTTTGCAGGCCAGGCCTCCCCATGGGCGGTGAATGCTGGCCTCCCTCCAGGACTGGGAGCCTCTCCCCCGCCTACCTCTTCAAGTGCATCCCATTCACTTCCTCCTGGTGGGGGAAGGGCAAGCCCCTCATCAATTGCTTCCATGACAATGGCTCAGTGACCACCCGGACCAGACGACTCAGAGGGAGCTCTCTCGGACTCCACAGACACCCCAAGACTGCAACCCAGAGAGCCACCCAACTGTGTGCCTCGCAGGCACCCTCGAAGTTAAAATTTCCTAAAGTGAATCCATTAGGTAACTCCTCCTCCAGCCCTCCCCATCTCAGTAATCAGCAACAGCGTCCACCAAGGTGCGCAAGCCACAAACGGACAAGCCAGACATCTCCTGCTCCTTCCCCCTCCACAGTCAAGCCACCTCCAAACTGGTAATTTTACCTTCTAGAAATCTCTTGGATCCCCCTACTCATCTCCATCCTGACAGCCTGAGTCGTCTTTTGTCTGGAAAAATACAGTAGCTCCTAACTGTCTTCCTACACCCACTGTTGCCACTTCCAATCTGTGTTCCACAATGCTGCCGGAGTGATATTGCCAAATGCAAATCAGATCATATCAATAGTCCATGGCCTTAAAACCAACAGTTGTTTCTCACTGATTTGGGGTAAAAAGCCCTGCTCATTAATATGCAGAAAAAAATCTCACTTACCCTTTCCAACTGCCCCCTCTGGGTCCCTAGTCCCTGACATGCTCCCTTCTGTCCTGCCCAGGACCTTTGCACATGCTGTCCCCTCTACCTGGAATGCTCTTCCCACTCCCCTTCCTGGAATTAGCTTCTATTCATCCTTCAGGTTGTGCCTCCAACATCAGGGAAGGCTGCCTTGACCTCCGGATCAGGTCAGGCGCCTCTAATAAAGGCCTTGTCACACTGTCTGTCGCTCACGTCACTGGCCCCAGCTGGAATCTTGCATTTGTTGGCATGGCCATTTGATTAGCATCTGTCTCCTCCTCTAGACTTGAAGCTGGGGAGGTTTCTGCTTTCATTCACCATCTTATTCCCTGGAGCCAGCCCTGTAACTTACACAGAAGGGGCTCAGTAATTAATGAATGAATGAGTGAATGAATGAATGCAAGCGAGCAGAGAGGGCTTGTGTCTGAACACGTGCCCCTTCCACAAATGTGAGGGTCTTACTACAGCCAGGCTGGCCTCTTTACTACCCACGAGACAGCTGCCTCAGTCCCACTTCCTGGGCTTCGCTCATCCCCCTCCCCCTTCCTGTCAACCCCTGCCCTCTTCCCAGCACCTAGCTAAATTCACCCCTCTCAAGTCTGGGCTCATGTTATATTCCAAGAAACAATCATGAGACGGTCACCAGGAGGATGGCTGGGGGGGGACATTGTGTGTTAAAATGTTTTTCTACCCATATTGAAAATTGACTCAATTCCCTCCAGCCTGGTGATCCCTGGTAGACCGAACCTGAGTGATAAAAACATATGCTTTGGTCATATTTCCAGAGGCAGAAACTTTCCCACTCGCAGTGGGGGTGAGGTCTAAGAAATCTCCAAATGCTGTCAGCCCTGCTGAGAATCACATCTCACTTCACCAAAAAGCTCTCAGGAAATCAACTGGAAAACTCACCAAGCATGAACGGGGGAGGCTGGGCCCTGGCTGGGGGCGGGCGAAGCTACCCAGTATGATCCGAACTAAGCCAAGCCCTGGAGGTTCCCTGGAGGAGCAGGGAGAGGCGTGGACTTCCCCAGCACCTTAATGATACCAACACCTCATTTACAGAAAGGACTTTCAGAGGCTGAGCTCATGAGGGGAAGTCAGGCTGGGACTGGCTTAGAAGTCAAGCACCTCTGAGGCCTCTGAGAACTTAGGCAACGTTTAGGGCCCAGGTGTGACACCAAAGATGAGAATCGGGACAGTCCCTGCAGTGAGGATAGAGAAAATATCAAGCCCCACATCCTGGCCATCATTTTCTGAGCACTGAGGAACAGTCCAGCGCATCAGCAAAATCTTCAAACAGCAGGGCCAGAAAGGGCCTTAGAACTCATCTAGTCCAATCCCCCATTTGATAAATGGGGAAACTGAGTCTGGAGAGGGCAACGGACTTGCTCAAGACAACTAAAAAACTTAGTGGCGTAATTAGAGCCAGAAACCCAGTCTCCTAGATTTATCTGCCGCATCCAACTACGTTCCAATTTGGATGGCTCAGAACTGTCACCCTGCCCGCCTGTCGCTTGTGCACACTGACAACCGCCTGGGAAGGCTGAGGAGAAGCTGATGGACAGATGGAACTGGCCTCTCCTGAGCTGGACACGTGTTGAATGAATGCAGGAACGGGCCAAACCCAAAACTAACATTTGCCGAACACACATCACATGCCAGATACTGTGCTATCTGTGCAGAATCTCATTGTGGTGGACTAAAGATGGCTACAATTTTTTGCTTCTTCTTCCATCAAAAGGTGAAATGTAATCCTTCAATCTAGGCTGGCCTTAGTGATTTGCTTCACCAAATAACGGATCACTAGAACACAATGGAAGTGACGTGTCAGGACTCCTGCAGCTAAGCCATGAGAGGCCTTGCGGGTTCTGCCTGGGTTTCTTGGTCTCAGGGTGCAGCCTCTCAGAACCCCATTCTGTGAGAAGCCCAAGCACATGGAGAGGCCCCGTGTGACCACTCGGGTGGACAGCCCCAGCCAAGGTCTCAGCCGAGAGCCAACATCAAATGGCAGCCATGGGAGTGAGCTAAGGCTTTCTTGAGAGATGCAACCCCCAGGGAACAAGAGTGAAGAAAGCATGGAAATGAGGCAGGGAAGGAGGAAAAGCAATGCAAGGTGGGGTGTAGCTGAGCTGGCCACAGCTCTTCACAGTGTTTCTCAACCACGTCGTATGTCTTCCATGTGTGGAATCACTGAGCCTGAGAACAGGCCATTGGGGGCAAGACAGGAGGGATTTATCTTCTGGCTCCTACCCATCTCCTGTCTCCCGAAGGCCAAGGTTAGCTCTACAGGAAGCTAACACTCCCCTGCAAATTTGGGTTGCATTGGAGCTTTCCAAGCAGCCTCTGGGAAAGCCAGATCCTACACCCCATGGCACAGCACTTCATCTGAGCGCAGAGTGATGGGACCTGTTCCACCAGAGAGTGGGTCCACTCAGTGGACACCAGAGCCACCACGGCTCCCACCACAGTGGGCATGACGGGGTTCATGTCAAAGCCAGACCCTCACCCCAGGGGAGGCTGAGACGGCAGGTGGTCTGAAGAATAAGATGCTGGGATTTTCCACTGAGCACATGCCAAGGCCGGGAGGCATGGCAGGACTAAGCAGCTCTGAGAAGCATACAAACTAGATCTGGTGTGAAAACAGGTCACCACTCAATACCTGGGAAGGCATCGTTCCTGGAGAACAGAGAGGCTGCAGGTGCTAAGACCCTACAGAAACACCAGGGCCAAGGGCGAGCAGCCTCCCACACCACGTGCAGCCCATGACTGTCTCCCTCCCCCAGGGCCCTGTGCATCCTCTCTCTCGGCTCACGTTCTCCAGAAGCGGTCCCTGAGATGAGGAGTCATGGGAAGGCAATTGATTAGGGCAGCCCTCACAGGAGAAATCAGTCAAGGATTGGGGGAAGCAGCACAGGGTGGGGAGGAAACCAAACCAGAGTAGAGCATGACCTTGGCAGAGCCCTGCAGAGGGGAGCCTCAGGCTGATCCCGCAGGGAACTCCGCCATGTGAGTCGCTCCTCAGAGTTATTCCAACCCAGACAAGAGAGCTCGGTTTCCATACATCCCCACCATCCATCATCAGTCAAGAGCCACCAGTGGAGGACTTAAATTCCCAGGCACTTCTGGCTCTCTGCTAACCTCTGAAAAAAGAGCTGCTGGAGGATGAATGCAAAGGCTTGCCAAACATGGAAAAAAAGGGATGTGAGGGATCCCACTGAAACCCCAGCATCTTGCTGTTCTACAGAGTGTCCTGGCACACTGTTCTGAGGAAAAGGAAGCAACAGTGTTTTCATAGACTGCAAGTACTGCTTGTGCAAGCTGTGTTTTCAGAGCTCAAGGGTTGTTTCTGAAGTGCAGTGTGGGGCTGTATGTGGTACCCCGTACTTCTGTCCAGGGTTTTGGAAGTCCACCTGGCTTTGGTGAGCAATAAAAATACTTGCTGTGGCCTAAAATCCCGCAGGTTTGATGATATGATGATGAAGAGGAGGAAGAAGTGTGTTGGTGTTTAATTTGTCCAATGTCCCAGGCTCCTTATGTGTTTTCCTGACTTTGGATTTCCAGAGTCAACATCTTGGGCTATAACGGAGGAATTGGATCTATGAGTAGATAGTCAGTCTCCCCCGGGGCCCCATAGAACATTGAACAATGCCACAATTATTCAGGACTGTATAAGTGGTGATGTTTTACTCTTCCTCGCCTTGAAAGGTTTCTCTAACCAATCACTAAATATTGATTGTAATTGACAGTACTAACAACATCAGTCATGGTAACAGCAGACAGTGATACGGCACTTCTAGGTGTTTTTCCTACATTAACTCACTTGATCCTCACAACTACCCCAGGAGGTAGGGACTGCTGTGGTCCTCATTCTACAGAGAAGGAAACTGAGGCAACAGCACAGTAAATGCACTTGCCCAGTTACACAGGCAGGCAGTGGAGGGCCCAGGATGGCATGCCAGGAAGCTTGGTTCCAGAGTCCACGCTTATAACATTCCCTTTCCCACCTCTCCTGGTCACAAAGCACTTCACTAGATTGGTGTGGCAGAATATACTTTCCAAAGATGGCCAAAGCAAAATCTCCCATCCTACAGGTTCCACTTACAGCAGGACTTGGACATTCCTTTCAGTAAGCGGAGGAGTCTGTGTTCATTTCACATAAATAATGTGAAACCTTTAAAAAAAAAAAAAAGAAGAAGAATGTGGCCCTGAGGATCGTGTAGATTTGATTGACGGTTGCCCACAATACTGCACCCTTCCCTGTATCCACATTCTTTGCAACATGACCTTGCAGCTCCTCCCTCCAAGAAGTGGATCCAGCCCCCACCCCACCTTGAATCTGGGCTGGCCTTGTGACTTGTTTTGGCCAACAGGATGTGGCAGAAGTGACAGTGTGTGGGTTTCAAGTACAACCCTCAATAGGCCTTATGTGCTTCCGTGCTTTCTCTTAGTACCAGACACTTGCCACATGAACTAACCCGAGCTAGCCTGCTGGAGGGCGAGAGAGCTGAGGTGTCCCACCCTAGACCAGCTCATAACCAAGTGGTCCCACACGTGAGGGTGTCCAGCCTACATCAGCAGAGCTACCCAACTGCAGCTGACCACAGGTGAGATTAGATGAGTGCCTGTGAACCTGTAGAGTCTTGAGTGATAATGAATGATTGCTTTAAGCCATCAGGTTTTGTTTGGAGCGGTTTGTTAGATAGCAATGGTTAATTGATGGAGATGCCAAAAGGACTTTGGCAGCTCAAAACTGTCATTACCATAGAGCCTCACAAAAATCCCATGGATTCAGATTTGGCATCCCCACTTCAAGTGTGAGGACACTGAGATTCAGAGAGGGTATGTGATTTCTCTTATGCCCATAACTAAATCTGGAATTTGGAGCCGGCCCACGGGACACACATCCTGTGTTCTTTCTACCACACTTCACTGAACACTGGGGATTCTTAGGCGATCCAAGGTCTCTTCCTTCTAGCTTCTGTCTGGCTTCATGCACTGTCCTGCCCCCTGTTATCATGTCAGTGAATGGAATGGCAAAGATGAGGCCATGTCTGTTGGCCAAACGTCCTGAACCACAGACAGTGGGGAGAATCTCACCTGCAGTGCCTGGTTCTTCCTCTTTGCTCTCTGCCTTGCTGTGGGTGGGAGGCATGCTTGGAAATACCATCTGAGGAAAGTGTGTGGTTCTCAGGACACTAGGGAAAGTGAGCGGTTCTATGGAAAAATCTGAGAAGCCACAGTGACCCTGAGGAACAGAGATGATGACCCAATGGTCGGGGTGGAGGAAGTTCTCCCTCCCAAGACCCATACCCAGGGAAGGGTTCTGGTCTGAGAGTGCCAACACCTGGTCCTGGGCTCCCCCCGCCACCAGCTGGCTGAGTCTCTGACCAAGTCCACCTCCTTCTCTGAGCCTGTTTCTTCATGTGTAAGGGAGTCCCCACCATGTTTAGGATTCTGCATAGCATGATCCTGGAGTTGAAGATCCACGAGGTTTCACAGAAGTTACATGAGGCCAAAACCATTGCCAGATTTTGAGGCTCACGGTATATAAAGAAAGGTAAAAATGTCAAAACAGAGTTACAAAAATGATGGTGCCCTTTAATGCTTACATGGAATAAATTCATCCTTTAAACCTCTCACCCCACCCAACCCACTACATTTTTGCTAACCACCAGTGACAACAGTAAAGAATCTTAAGTTGAGGTCATTTGTGAGTGGATCCTGAACTTGAAGGTGAGAGCCACCTTCTACTGGTGGCTCAGTGACTACCAGGAACTGGAGGAGAGAAGCTCGACACTCAGGCCTCAGTGATGTGAACTTCTGTTTGGCCGCCTTTCGGGATAGAGGCCCAGCTGGGCCCAAGGCTAACGCTTCCGTGGTCTTGGATCCCTGAGAAGAAGCAGTGGCCGGCTGTAGGCACAGTGAAATGCCTGAACTGGAAGTGAGTAACGCTGCAGAGCAGATACAATAAAACAGATCATGGAAAATTTAATGGCCCGTGGTCGGCAATCATTGAATTATTTATGCCATCTCTGCCTCTTCAGAAGTCTCAATGGCTCTGCCCCCAGCACTGCAGCCCTGGCCGTTTGCAGGCTGCAGAGTAACAGGGCCTGGAAAGAAAATGGGGCCCCATAGCCAAGAGGCTGGAGGTTTCTGGGTAACCTTGAGCCAAAATTACTTCCCATCTCTTGGCTTCATTTTCTCATCTGCCAAATTAAGGGGTTCTCTTCCATGAGCTAATAACAACTTAAATTTATGCCGCTTCTTTTGTTCATAGATGACTCCTGTGTCCCTTCATCCTTTCCCAATCCCTGGAAGGTAGGCAGGACTGATATTACTATCATTCCCATTTTCCGAAAAATAAACTGAAGCTCAAAATTGTGAAAAGCCTTGGCCAAAGTCAAAAGGACAAAAAGTGGTGGAGAGAATTCCCAATTTGACATGTAGACTGAGCATACAGAATTTAACTTCTCTCCATACCAAAATCCTATCGGGAAAAAAAAGTCAGGAAGAAAAGATATTAAGAGAAAGAGTAAATCCATGTTAGAAAATAAGAAAAGATGCTGTCAGTGGACCAGAAATGTGGAAGAATTTCTGAAAGGTAACAGGAATATGGGATCCAACTGATGAGAAACTAGAGGAAGGAAACCATCCCTCATTGTAGGCCGAGGAGAGACTTGTCACTGAAGCCAGAGCCTCAGGGAAATAGCAACAAAAACAAGGAGGCCTTGGGGCAATTGAAACTGCTGGATGCATAGCTGGGCCAGTTGTTCCAGCTCCTTCTTAAAAGTACAGAACCACTGGCCTGGGCATTCAACCCCAGGAAAAAGTCAAGGACACTCTCAAAATGGGGGTTCTGCAGGCATTTCTGTAGACTTGCCCTTCCTGACCTCCTCCACAGACTCAGAGGAAAAAAAGGAAGGACAGAGATTCCAGAGAGGGAAAAAAACATGGTCTGTTCTGCTACGATGTGTGTCTCTATATCTGCATTAGCACATCCATGATTGATACATGGGATCACGATGTCAGTACAAAGTGGAGGTTGCATTGGTTCATACGTGATTTTCCCCTGCATACTATGTTTTGTGCCGCCAAGTAACAGCAGCTGAATGCAATGCAAGCTGAACCCAGAAGCACACAGCTCAAGACGCAGTCACATGTACCCACACTCTTCACGGTCACTGCGTTGTCTTGGGAGGGTTTATTACACGGTACTCCATGTTCTCTGGGTATTTTGCTCTCGTTTTCATAACTCAGAAGCCTACAACCTACGTCATACCTCCTTCTATCATGGTACTCTTGCTTTTTTTTTTTTTTTTTAAGTCAAGCCCTATATTTACTGTAAAATTTTTTATTTATTAGAAGTTGAACATGTATTTTTTTAAACACCTGCATTTTAACAATTAGGGTTGCTATTACTTTTGTGAATGGTCTGATGATAATGTGGCATGACTTTTGAGTAGCTTATCCCTACCCCTATTTTACCCATTAGTCCTATTCTTTTTGATGTGCAATTTTGAAGAATTTAAGGATTTTCAGGATCTCATATATCAAAATCCCTCTAACTAAGTAAGGCTTTCCATGCTCAGAGGAAAGTCTTCTTACTTCAGCAATGGTGGCAAGTCATGAGCTTGCATTTCTGCTCCCCGTCAGCAAGCCTCACCCAGACACTACCAGGGCCCCAGACCCATTTAGGAAAGAGGCCTATTCCAGAAGATCTATATAACCATATACCCGCACAGAGGAAAGTCCCATCTGAGCCAGGACTGATCAGTCTGGTTTGTTATTCACACACTCTAATGGATACCTGAGAATTACCAAGTTTTGAGGAAAACAAACCACAGAAAAGAGAAGGATCAAGGTGAGCAGAGCAACTGAAAAGGAAAAACAGAGATGATGCAGCAAACAGAAAAGAAATGGGAGGATGTTGCATCCATAAAACAAAAGCAGCTTGCTATGAAAAAAAAGTGGGGGGAGACAAGCAGAGAATTAAAAAGTTCTTAGAATGAGAAACACATTGGCTGAAATGAAAAGCTTAATAAAAATAAAAGGGCTAGGGCTTCCCTGGTGGTGCAGTGGTTGAGAATCTGCCTGCCAATGCAGGGGACACGGGTTCGAGCCCTGGTCTGGGAAGATCCCACATGCCTCGGAGCAACTAGGCCCGTGAGCCACAACTACTGAGCCTGCGCGTCTGGAGCCTGTGCTCCGCAGCAAGAGGGGCCACGATAGTGAGAGGCCTGTGCACCGCGATGAAGAGTGGCCCCCGCTTGCCGCAATTAGAGAAAGCCCTCGCGCAGAAACGAAGACCCAACACAGCCAAAAATAAAAATTAATTAATTAATTAATTTTTAAAAAAACAGTAAATTTGTGAGAAGAATTTTAAAAAATAAAATAAAAAATAAAAGGGCTGGATAATAGAATGAAAAAACAAATCAGACAATAAAGTCTAGGAAATGTCTCAGAATATATATTAAAATGTCAGAGTGGTTTTTAATATAAGGAAAGATAAAAGAAGATGGAGTCTAGATCCCAGAAATCCAGTACCCAACTAATAGGAATTTCAGGAGAGAATTGAAGCCATGAAAGGCAAGGACGAATCAAATAGCTCATGAAAGACAGGGATTTTTTGGTTAAAAGGGATCACTATATTATCAAGATTCCTTTGTTTACCTATGATGGAAACTCAAATCAAATTGTGTAAAGAAAATAAAACTGAATGTGTTGTCTGATATGACTTCAGTCTCACCTGTATACAGAGGTTCACAATTCGAAAATCATTCATTCACTCATTCTCTCTCTCCCTTTCTCTCTTTGACTCTCCACCCTCCTCTCTGACTTCCCTGGCTTGGGTTCACGCCCAGACAGGCTCTCTAGGTGTAGTAGCTAAGAAAGACTCCAGAAGCTCCAGTCTTACTTCATCCTTGTACCAAACCCAGAGAAAAGATCATAATTCTCTCTTTCTCAGCATCTAAATCATCTCTAAAAGGTACTCTGATTGGCCTGTGATTGGCCCAAGGGTCATATGTCCATCCCTGAACCAACCTCCTGGCTGGAGAGAAGGAACTCTCTGATTGGCCGCCCCAGGTCAGGAAAGGAGGGCCCCTTCATTAACAGAAGTTACATGGAGTGAGTGACTTAGTGGCAGTTCCCAAGGGAAAAGGAAGCAGGCCAGACAGAAAAGCAGTAGCCATCTACTATTCTCACCAAGTACAGAGCAGGTGCAGTGAAAAAAGACACACAATTTGCAACAAACTGGGAAAGTTTCTGAAGTCCAACCATCAAGAGGAAATCTTAAAACTTCTTCAGGAAAGAATGCAAAATATCTAAAAAGAAATAGCAGTCAAACTAGCATTAGATTTTTTCATACACGATAGAACTTTCTAGAAGGCAACAGAACAGTGTCTACAGCATTCTGAAAGGAAATCATGTGGAATCTCTTATTTATGTGCAAAGGCACAGTAAAGACATTTTTAAATATTCAAGGACTCGGATTTACTAGCTTTCTAACTCCACCTATGTTATACACATTTTCTTCTTTTTTAACATGAAAACAGGAATGCACTTCTACTAATCTACAAAAAAAATTTTTTCTAATGCATATCCAGAAAGGTCTTATAACACAAGGAGGCATATTGCTCATTAACAAGGGGTTCTATAAGAAAAGAGCTTCCTAAGTTAGCAACTCTGAGAATGACCAGGTCAAAGATGAATTAAATGCCCGATTTCAGGAGGGATGGGCAGGTTTAAAAAAGGAAAAGCTTGAGAAAACACTTACTGATAATACCGACCTTTCTTCATCATCTACTGCATTTGACAGAAATTAACCTTTTAATATTTTTACCCATGACACTTTCAGTAGTTTAATTGCTTTGTACACATGTACAATGTCAAAAGACTGCCTTCATCTTTCATCACAAGTGTTCCACACACTCTACCCCAGTGCCCATGGCCAGAGCAGAATACTTCAACAGAGGGAAGACGTAAGAGTTCTGTTCAAAATCTCACGAAGGCTAACACACTAATTTAAAAAAAAAAAAAAAAAATCTCACTACGAAATCAAAAAGACTGATCCGAAAAGTTGAACTGTTACACTCATGCATTATGATATACAGTACAATGTTAAGTAATGAACATGGGTAGATAAATTATGATGCATTCAGTGGCAACGTTTCATGAAGGAGGCTGTACCCTCTTCATATCTGAAACCAGTTGGCAAGTGTCTGCATTTCCTAACCTCAGAAGCTGCAGTCTTCTTAAAGACAAAGTCCTCTCAACAGTTTAGTGCTCAGTGTTCTTAGCCCAACAATGCAACTTAATTCACAAGGTTTTTTTGGTTTTGGTTTTTTTTTATTTTTGGCTACACTGGGTCTTCATTGCTGCGCGTGGGCTTTCTCTAGTTGCCGTGAGTGGGAGCTACTCTTCATTGCGGTGTGCAGGCTTCTCATTGTGGTGGCTTCTCTTGTTGTGGAGCACAGGCTCTAGGCGCGAGGGCTTCAGTAGATGTGGCATGTGGGCTCAGTAGTTGTGGCTTGCGGGCTCTAGAGCGCAGGCTCAGTAGTTGTGGCGCAGGGGCTTAGTTGCTCCACGGCATGTGGGATCTTCCCGGACCAGGGCTCGAACCCGTATCCCCTGAGTTGGCAGGTGGATTCTTAACCACTGCGCCACCAGGGAAGTTCCACAAGGTTTTTTGGCAACTCTTAATCTGAGCAAGCATTGAGGCTTTTGAAAAATAAGGCTTTAAGAAAGCTTGTCATTTTAGGGCTAAACTTTAGTAGAATGTGAAAGTTTGAACCCTTACACTTTAAACAAAAAAAACCTAGAAATTACTGATTGGTTCAAAATGGTTTTATGGAAAAACTAATCTGTAACAAAAACCTGGCACTGAGTGCGAAGGCTCCACGGTTTGAGCAAAGCATAAACAGTCTCCCAGGGGACGGGACAGGGCAGGAGAGGGCCCGGACGTTTACAACAACAGGTGTTTTCTCTTCCTCTTCTTGACAGGAGGTGAGCAGAGAACCACTCCAATAGCCTCCTCAAACACTGTCTTGTGGCCTTGCTGCGTGAGCGCCGAGCACTCCAGGGTATCCTACAGCCCTGGTCTCCTTCGCCATGGCTAAGCCCTGCGGGTAGGTGATGGGAATCAGCGTCTTCTCCTTCAGTTTCTCAATTGTGTCTTTATCATTCCTACGATCAAGTTTCATCCCCACCAGGATGATAGGAGTCACATGATGGGACAATGGTGTCCCACTTCAGGATACCACTTTGCACATTTTCCCGTGATGCAGGACTCACAAGAGAAAAGCAAATGGAGAATACATCTGTTTGTGGATAGGACAGGGGACGTCATCTGTCAGAATCTTCTCGTCCAACTGTATCCCATAAGCCCAGATTCACTAGTTTTCCATCTACCATGACATTGGCAGAATAGTTGTCAAAGATAGTGGGCATATATTCTCCAAGAAGTGCAATGATAACTGATAAGTGATCCGTAGGCAAGTTTTCCCTGTAGCTCGGTCTCCCACCGCCACACACCCGATGGCCTGCACCTGGGCTGCTCGCCGAGCTGGGTGGCAGCCGCGCTGAGGCCAGAAGCAGCAAGCTCGGGGCATGGGACTGCAGGCAGCGGGGCGCAGGGTGCCCGGTACCGCTGGCCACGCAGCCTCACCCTCCCTCTGCCGACCAAAAGCTGGAGCCCAGCAGGGGTCACCACCCAAAGTTGGGGAAAACTGCAGAGAAACAGGAAATGCGGAGCACTCACAGCCAGCCTCCCCTCCCCCATGCTGGCACCCACTGCTCCCAGGTTCCAGGGTGGGGCTCCACATTTTCTGAAAAAATTCCTTGAGCATGTGCCCCAGCAGAAGGAAAACAGAATCCAAGAAAAAGACAACAGCTTCAAGAAGCCATAGAACTAATAGAACTAACCCAGGAGAACAATGAAAAGAAATACCAGTAGCACAGCTGTGTAGCTGGCCTAATGAGAAATTAGCCCCAATCAGAATGAGAAATCAGAAGAGTCTGTGAAGAACAACCTCGAAGAAATCAGCATTACCCAGTCCTCTGAGGAAGATGCTAGGACGCTAAGTGCTGTCGTGGAATTAAGGCGTGCAGCACTTCTGAGCAACAAGGATCTGAGCAACAAGGATAAGAAAGGTAATTAGTGACTCTGGGAAAAGCAGTGAACGGTGCATGAAAGTCACGGCCCAGATAAAATGTGAGCTAAATTGTGGCATGATTCTGAGCCACCAAAGAGGTATAGGAAATTGTGCTTTCTGATCCCACAGAGCCAACCTGCCGTTGGTCAGGTAATGTGGGAAGAAGCAGGTAACTATTGAGTGCTTGGGGCTCACACATCATCTGTTTGGGTTTGCGTCAGGAGTAAGTGATAATTATTTCCTCATGCTGTGTTTGTTCTTTTTGAAAGTGATTGAATACTTCAGTAATTTCTCTTGACAAACTATCCTAACAGTAGGCTTACCTCTTCTTTAAAAATTATTTTTAATTTAAAAATATGTATGTAGACAGATGAGTTTAGTCTGTTTGTTTAGAGATAAGTTGTACCTTTTGGTTTTTCCAAGAGAAATGACTAAGTTCTACCTAAACTAACAACCATTAAGAAGCAGATAGTTAAAACATCACAACGTCAACCTCTCAATCCAAGTTAAAAAAAGAGAGAAAATTATACAAGGATTAATGTCTCTTATTTTGAAGAAAAATCTACTTGAAGTCCCGTAGTGCTTTCTAATTTTAGTGTCTTCTGTTATTGTCCAGTGAAAGTAAATTTTATATGTTTTCCTCAATGTTAATCATCATCTCTGGGTAATGAGATTTTAGGATACTGGCAGATTTGGGTTTTCTTTTTTTATATTTTTCTGAATTTCCACATTCAGAATCTACCATAAACTTGTATGATTTTTATAGTAAAAAATAAAAAAGAAAGAAAAATGGGAAGTAGAGCTATATACATTTTGATGCAGAAATATGTCTAGTATATATTTATAAACCAAAAAAATCAATTGATGAGCATGACGTAGTGTGTGTGCATGTGTGTGCATGTATGAAATCTGGAAAGATAATTGTTGTCACTAGGGAGTGGGGTATAGGCGCCGGCAGGATGAGGGGCAGGGGGTCTATCATATTTATTTAGTTTTTGTTCTGAGCTGTATATCTTTTTTACAGTGTGCACATAGTAATTTAATAATTAAAGACATTTCTAAAAGCAGTGGTGGAGGGAGGCCAGCCCCTGAGCTTCCAAGTACACAAGAATGCTCATTCCCCTCCCGCTCTGGTGAGCAGTCATGCTGGGAAGAACAATCTCTCTTTCTTCCTCCAGGCCAAAGAACCCTCCAGAAGGAGAGGCCGTTCCATGGTAGACAGAGAAACACATCCAGGCTAGACCCACATAACTGCTGCCCAGTGAGCTCTGGGCGAGGGGACCCATGGCAGGAAGACCTGATACAGACAGAAGATGCACCCACGTGCTTGGCCAGAGACGGGAGTCAGCCTGGGAATGTGGTCCACGTGTGAACCGGAATCCGGAAGGGAGATGCCCGCTGTTCAGGTAGGCAGTCAGCGATGGGGCATCTGTCAGAAGATAGCAGGCTCACTCTTCCTCTGTCTGCACACCCTCCCTGGGCCTTCCCATCTACTCCGAGGGGTTGGTGGTCATACCTACATCTTCATCCTCAGCGCTTGTCGTCTCTCTCTGGGCCTTCAGACCTAGATATCAAAGTATCTTCTGAACGACCCCACCTGAAATCCCCACAAGGCATCTCAGACTCAACCTGCCCTAAACTGAGCACGGCCTCCAGCCTCCATGCCCCAGGCCCATCCTCTCCCTCTGTGACTCGATCAGTGCCACCTCCGTCCCCCCACTGCACAGGCCAGAAACTGGCAGTCATCCTCTCCCTCTCCCTGCCTCCCACACCCAGTTACCCACTTCTAATTCTCTCTCGTCCTGGCACAAACCCACTTCTCCCCCCGCTTCCTCCAACAGCGTCACGGGGCAACTGCCAACCTGGCACACGGTCCTTCCACGCCCACCCCAACTGCAGTCCCATCACTGGCTCCCTTCCTCCCACCTCTTCTTCCCAGAGCGCCCTGCTGAATCAGGCAGATCTGCCCCTGATGGTCTCCTGCTCACAGGCCCTTTGAAGGCACCCCGCAGCTCTCAGTTCCCAGTTCTCTCCTTGGCTCGACAAGCAAAGGTCCTGCATGTCTGGCCCCAGCCAGCTACTCCAGCCTCATCTCTTACCACCTCCCCTCACATGAGATCAGCCAGGTGAATGTCCTTCATTCTTTTGAACCTTCCACACACTCACTCACCTCTGGCGTTTGGATTGTATCCTATCTGCTGTTCTCTCTGCCTGGGACAGTCTACCCCTTTCCTCTCTTCTCTTCACTATTCACCTGCCAGATCCCCGTGCAGGTGCCTTGGGAAGCTTGGCTGGATCAGGTGTCCCTCCTATGAGCCCATAGTACCTTATACATTTTCCCCTGGTGCACAGATCACAAGGTATGATGACTGACTTCTTAGTACATCCATGTCCCACGCTAGACTGTTGCTGGGGGCAGCCTTCATGAGCGCTCTGTTGGATGGATGAGTGAGTGGATGAGTGGATGGGCGAATGGATGGATGGGTGGTATTAGATGAATGGGTGGGGTTAGCTGAATGGTTGAGGTTAGATGGGTAGGTGACTGCACGAGTGAATGAATGACTTAATGAATGAATGTATACCCAGGAACTGGTCAGACCCCTGCAGAGCTTGGTGAGCCTGAGGTAAATGGCAGGTAACTAGAGAGGCCCATGAACAAAGGCGTGGATCTAATTGTTAGATTTACCCAGACAGTGCTGTGTTTCAGAACCTACAATGGTGGCTAATGAACCACCAACTTGCCCCAGTCTCATACAGATCCTAGGGACTAGGAACTAGGGTATGCGGGCAAGTGCCACATTTACACATGGAGGCCAAATAGGATGAGATGACATGGAGTCAAATCCCGGTCCCCAATTTCTCACTGAGTTCCCTGAGTGGAGTTACTATCCCCTCCAAACTTCAGTTTCCTTTCTGGAAAAAGGGTGGTAATTAATCCTACCTGTCTGATGCCAGCTCCCCAGAAGCATACTGGGAGCCAAGGAATAATATACAAGTGATTTATCAAGAAAGAACTCCAGGGAAGACCAGAGGGCATGGGGGTCAGGGTGGGGAGGGAGGAAGGCAGGCAGGGTGGTGAGTTCCAGCAAAGTCCCACAGAGGAGGTGTGAGCTGGGGGCACAGGGCCACGACCCACCCCCGCCAGGGATTAGGGGCTCTCTGCACCCAGGCAAGGTGACTTCAGTAGCTCACAAGTAGTTCTCCAAAGATAGTCACGGGTGCTGGCACTCAAAAAAAAAAAAAAAAAATGGTGACAAGGAACCTGAAGGTCATCAACAAAATCCATTGCCTCACTTCACCTCGCTCCCATAGGGAAAAATGAGATGAAAGTTGTAAAGCTTTATCACTGTACCTGGCACATGGCAAGCAACAAAGTATAACTATTATTATACAAAAACCCATAAATTTACCAAGTGTTTAGTGAGGGGCATGTCCTTGACTAGTACTGGGCTGAGGAAGAGGGACCAGTGTCTAGAAGCCCTCAGAGAAGCCCTGCTGGAAAATGACAATCTCTCTTTTTATTTGATGCAGTAAAAGACCCAGAATTGTCAGAAGCCGCTGTCAGCCAAAAAAAAAAAAAAAAAATTGTATATGCAATTAATTAGGCCTCTGCTTCAGTGCTCTGTTCTCTCTGTTTGCATTCACCAGCTTAGTATCCAATTTTTTAGCTGAGAAGGCGGGCAGCAGGTTTCTGAGATATTTTTTGCTAATGGGCTGAAATATTACACCCATAATTATAGCTTGGCTGCATATTTTTTTCTTTTGCTCATTTTGTTCAGCATTGCAAACATTGTATCTGATTACAGCCATTCATGTCTTCTTTATGAAATAGGGTTTATCACACTCGGCAGAAGGGATCAGTGGCTCTGGAGAAATTATCTAGGCTAACAACACTTCCCGAGTCCCTGTGGGTTGATGCTGCTGGGTGCTGCCTCCTTGGATGAGGCAAGGTGGGAGGGAGAGAGAGTGGGACCAGAAGGATGGAGACAGCCCACGCCTGATACCCTCCACCAGCCTGTTCATTTTTCTCCAGGGCCCCAACCTACACCCCATCCCCAGCACCCTTGGCCTGCTGTATTTTTTTTTCCCATAACGCTTGTCACTTTCTAGCTTCCCATTCATTGTCTGTCTCCTCCCAAGAAGGCCAGGGGATTGGGAGAGGGGAATGCCAGTGGTGGGATCTGTTTTATCCACTGATGTGTCCCAAGCTTTCAGAAGAGTGTGGTTCCCAACCGGGGGTAAGTTTGCCCCCAGGGGACACTTGACAGTGTCTGCAAACAATTTTAGTTGTCACAATTGGGAAGGGGTGCTACTGGCATCAGGTGAACAGGGGCCAGGGGTGCTGCTCAACACCTCCCACTGCACAAGGCAGTCCCTCCCACTCCACAACACAGAACACCCCTGTCCAAAGCGCCGATAATGCTGAAGCTGAGAAACCCTGTAGCAGACAATCAATAAATATATGCTGGGTGGGAGGCTTCAGTGAGAAGAGAATACCTGCTAGAGGGGATCTATTTCACAGGGGGTGCTCATGGGAAGCCCCTCTGAGATGCAGACACTTGGTTGGAGAACTGAATGAGGTGATGGGGCCAGCCATGTAGGGGGTCCAGGGAAAGCACTTTCCAGGCAGAGGAGCCAGCCAGTGTGAAGGCCTCGCATCAGAAACAAGGTCAGGGTTTTCAGGATGCCACGAGAAGAACGATGTGTCTAGGAATGGTGGGGGGGAGGTAACGATGCATGAGGTGAGGGAGGAGAGGGGGGCAGGGACCAGACCGTGTCCACTGCAGGCCACAGAAGCAGTCTGCATGTTACTGTAAGTGAAGGACGAAGCCATGGGGTGGAGTAAGGGACTAATATGAACTAATTTTAAAAGAGCACTCTTGTCCCACATGGGGTAGAGTGGAAGCAGAAAGACCAGTTAAGAGATAACCACAGGGCTTCCCTGGTGGTGCAGTGGTTGAGAGTCTGCCTGCTAATGCAGGGGACACGGGTTCGAGCCCTGGTCTGGGAGGATCCCACATGCCGCGGAGTGGCTGGGCCCGTGAGCCACAATTACTGAGCCTGCGTGTCTGGAGCCTGTGCTCCGCAACAAGAGAGGCCGCGATAGTGAGAGGCCCGCGCACAGCGATGAAGAGTGGCCCCCCCTTGCCACAACTAGTGAAAGCCCTCGCACAGAAACGAAGACCCAACATAGCCATAAATTAAAAATAAATAAATAAATAAAAATTAAAAAAAAAAAAGTTTAAAAAAAAAAAAGAGATAACCGCAGTGGTTCAAGCTGGAGATGCGGGCCTGCATTAGAGGGGCAGCAGAGGAGGGGTGAGAAATGGGCGGTTTGGAAGGCAGAGCCACGGAACTTGGATGTGGAAAAGGGATGACCCTTAGGTCTGGAGATGGAGAAAGGTAGAGAGGGAGGGAGGGGAAATGGATGATCCAAGGTTGCACAGTTAGTTAGGAATAATCCAGGCTAAATTCCAGATATCTTGGTTTTCAGTCTGATGTTCTTTACCCCTCATCACGTGATTCTTGTGGACCAGCCAACATTCCCCTTTAAATCCCCAAACATTTGGTGTAAACCCTGTAAGGGATATGAAAAAAACCCGGCCCCACCTCCAGGAACTTATATGCTAGGGAAGGCGACAGACACACAAACAACTGGGACAAGAGATGGGCTATGAATGTTATAACTGAGATTAAAACGATGGTCATTTGAGGCACAAGGAAACAGGAGATGGAAACCCACTGGGGAACTGGGAAGTAACTTGGCTGGGAAGGATGGGTGGAATTTAAGGATACTCAATGGCCTAAAGCTTCTGAAACAGCAATCACCTCACTCCAGAGATTCAGAAGTTTCAGATTCCTGATGACCCTGGCAACATCTGCATGGGCAGTGTGACAGTGAGTCAAATATTTATGCATTCCACATCTCTCACAGGATAGCTGAAGAGTTCCAGAGGAGAAAAGACCTAACACAGTTCAACTCACAAGTCGGAACTCAGTAGATGATGGTGATCACAACGGTAAGTAGATTGACATCTGTGATGTCCACTTAATGGGAGATGTGTACTTTTTATTTTAGTTGTATTGGGACAGTGAGGGTGAACTGAGGATGGTGACGATCGTGATGATGCTATTGAAAATGTTGGCAGTATCAGTAATTCTCTGTGGATGGTGAGGTTAGCGATGGCTCAGATAATTCTGCTTTTTACAATATTGATTATGATGTGGATGTGGACTGGCTTGGTGACAGTGACCATAATATTACTAGTGACCATAATGAGGTTAGCAGTGACGTCTGTATTAGCAATGACTCCTAAAAGACAATTTTGACGGTACTGATAAGTATCATTTATGACAGCAGTATGGACTATATTGATGGTGACGGTGACAGTATTGCTAATGATTAACGACGGCGTTTATACTAAAACAACATTGGCAATAGTGAGATTGGCAATATCGATGCTGATATTGGTGATATCAACATTAGCAATAATGTTGACTCTGGTGATGATATTGGGAGTGATTAGAAAGATGATGCCGGGTGACTCAGTGATGCCGATGTAGAAGATAATGGTAATGCGGACAGTGACGAGAATACTTGTGATAACGATGCTGTTGATTCACAGAATGGTGGCTGAAAGCTTATTTTGGAGCCAAACCTACCCTAGTTCAAATCCAAAGTCTGGCATTTACTACTGTGTGCCGCTTTGGGCCTCAGTTGCCTCATCTATTAAATGAGGATAATTATAACGGTGCCTATTTTCTAGGATTGCTGTGAGGATGAACTCACATCCTGCATATGAAATGTGGCATATAGAAAACAGTCAGTGAAATGAGCATGATGATGAGGACGGTGGTGGTGAGAAGCTCCTGGACATAATGGCATTGATGAGTCTCTTGATGGTGCAATTAAAGATCATTTATTGGTGATATTATTTCAGTGATTTGTGATAAGGCAATTGATGGTGAAGAGACTGATCGTTTGGGATTACAATTATGATTGATGGGAACGGCATGGGGAAGTGTTCGAAGCACCGATCTTGGAATCAAACAGCAAAGGTTCAGTTTCCAACCCCGCCTCTGACATTCCATGTAACCTTGGCTGCATCTCAGCAGGTTAAGGCTGGAAGGCCACCTCCTCATCTGACAAATGAGGCGATTCTGGCCCAGAGAGATGAGGTGACTTGCCCTTGCTCCTCCAGCTGGACAGTGTGGCAAAGCTGGGGTGGAAGCCAGGCCTCCTGGCAGCCAGTTCAGTCCTTTTCCCTCCCCGGCATATTCAGTCTCTTTGGAAGGGAGCTTAGATTCCTCTACTGTGTGGGTGTATGCACGCATGCGTGGGTGCACACGTATACGTGTGTGTGGATGTGTTTTCCTGGACATTTTCCCCAAAGCACATAACAGCAGAGCCACCAGCCCAATTTTCAAAGAGTCATTTTGTGAGAATCAGGCTCCAGGTGTCCCCCTGTAATCTTTTTCCTCTCCCCCAGCGGGCAGAGGATTGGTTCTGGCTCTGGACAAGGAGCTGAAATGGGTGATATTTGCCTAGTTTTTAATGTCTGGTGTCTATAGCTTGCACTTCCATCATTCTATTATATTGATGACAGGCAGGCCTAAGCCACAGAGAAGAAACAAATTACCTAATAAATCAAGACCCCAGGATCTAAAGTGGACAGTGTTATTAGTCGAGGGGAGAGAGGAATGCTAAGCGATAGGTATGGCTGCCTGTGAAAACGGTCCAAGCAGGGAATCATCTGTCTATTTCTCCATAAATAATTACACGCAACTGATATGCATCTGAGACAGAACATGATATGTTATTATTAACTAAACAGTGGGAGGGAGACAGCGGCAGGAAGGGAGAGGGGGAGCGTGTCGAGGAAACCAGAGCAGCGTTTGTGATGCTGGGCTTTGGCAAAGGTACGAGGGATGTGATGACCTCAGAAACTGCAATCCAAAGGGGCCGGGACCCTTATCCTGGACAGAGGTGGGAAGCCAAACAATTTGGCAAAGAGGATGAGGGGAAGAGTGAACCAACAGATATCGAGTCCCTACTGCATCCCAGCCCCTGTGGCTCAGTTCTGCTCATCCATGACTTCTTGGTCTTCACAATGGCCATTTAAGAACACAGCTTCTGGGGCCATATCGCCTGTGTTCAAAATCCCAGCATTGTGGGGTCCTGGGTTAGTTACTTAACCCCTCCAGCCCTCCACTTCCCCTTCTGTAGAGTGGTACAGTCATAAGAGCACCAACATCACAGAGTTGTTGTGAACATTAAATGAGTTAATGCTCGCAAAGCGCTTAGAACAGTGCCGGATGCACAGTAAACACGATATTGTAAGCATGTGTTAAATAGATGGTCATCCCTATTTTACAAATGGAAAGCATGAGGTTCAGAGGGGAAGCAACATGTCCAAAGTTATACAGAACAAAAGTAAAAGTGGCATTTCAACCCATATCTAGTCAACTCTGAAATTCATACCCTTTCCCCTACCTAGGGGTGAGCAAACTTTGTAAGGGGCTAGACAGAAAATATTTTAGGCTTTGTGGGCCAGAGAGTCTCTGCTCAACTACTCAACTCTGCTGTCGTAGCTTGAAAGCAGCCCCAGGCAATCTGCAAAGGAATAGGTGTGACTGTGTCCAATAAAACTTTATTTATAAAAATGGGCAACAGGCAGGTTTGAGACCCCTGCCCAACACTGTTCTTACAACTTACCTAAATGGTCTCCCTCTCCAAGGAGACAGTTGTAAATACCTGAACTCTGTACTAAAGGGGTAGGCAATTTTCTCACCCTACTCATTCCAGGCCCTCCTGCAGGCACAGATCACAAAGGGCTGGGCCCCCTCCTGCCCCATACTCACCACTAACCCCTCCCATTGGCTCCTTTGAACATCCTGTGTGTTGGTGGCGGTGGGGGGCGTCCCCGGGGCCCCCCAGCCAGCCAGGCAGAGCCCTTCGGCCTGGAGAAGATTGAGTTTTCAGAGAGCAGTGCCCGGAGCCAGGAAGCAACCCTGTTCCAAACCTCTGTGGGCTTCTCCTAGAGCCCCATGATAATCCTTTGTGGGCTGTTAATAAGCAAGTTGAACCCCATAATCACCCACTGCTTAGCTTCCTGGCTTTAATTTCCATGGAGGCTGAAGAAACAGTGGCTAAGGGTTTTGCTTCCAGACAAAAGCAGCAAACATTTACCCCACAGACATCTCGAAGCAGGGCTGGCACTGCCCCACATGGTCCAGGCTTACGGCTCCTGCACATGCCCGCTTAAGGGGCCGGGCTGAGTGAGGGCTGCACACACTGCCCCAGAAACCGGCCAGCAAGCTCCAGAGACTTGGGAACAAAAGCAGCTCTGCGGGTGCTTCCAGAGTCTTCTCAGGAAGACATCTCAGCAAAAGGCTGGGGGCTTCCCCAGCTCCCCTCCTCCCAGAACTCACTCCTGCCCTTTCTGACGCTCCTGTTTGGGGACCACAGATAGACCCCTGTGACCTCATCCTTTCCCCTACATTTGAGACGATGCTCGTCAGGCAGATAATTTAGTATTGATATTTCAGCAGGGCCAAACTGCCTTCGGGCCAGCCTCAGTGGCCCGGAGGCCCCCTGCTCCATTAGGAAATCTCCCTCTGGTGATCTCTCTGCAGTGGGGAACGCCACTCTAAGGGGGGATACTTGCATATTCTTTTCAGCCCTTTTACAAAAACAAAAACAAAAGGAAACAAACAAAAAACTTAGTGGCTCGCTAGTTCTGAGCCGTGGGCAAGTACCTGAGCCTGTCTGAACCTCTGTCCCTTGTCTGGAGTGCGGTTGGATCCCAGCTCTGCCACAGCCTGTGTGGTCTCATGTCAGTCACTCTGCTTCTCTGAGCATAAAGCCCCTCCTCCTTAAAGTGGGCTGACGACCCCTGCCCTACCTACCTTTATACCTACAGTCCTGCAAGGATGAAAGAGAGATTGGGGGTAAGATAGCACTTTGTAAATATGTAAGACAATGTAGTGAAATCATGGCTTCATAGAATGAATGTAGACTGTGGCATCAGCCAGGAGTAGGTTCAAATACCGGGGCTCCTCCACCTCAGCTGGGAACCTGAGACTAGGTGTGTGGCCTACCTGACCCTCTCTCCTTAAACTGAGGGTAAGTGTACCTGCCCCATCAGGGGGTTTCGATCAGTTTCTTCAAGGCAGGATGCCCCGCGCGGGCGACAGTCCTGTTACTACATACGTCGTGGCCAGGTGCAGGCATTGGAGATGGCATTGGGGCTGAGGCTGGAAAAAGACATCCTGTCCCTTCTGTGATGGCTCAGCAGTGGGGTCCAGCTGACCCTGCAGAGTGGCCTGCAGTCATGGCGTAGACATCAGGGGCTAGTAAATGGCTTGTCAGACCCCAGAGCAAGGAGCACTGGACAGGAGTAAGGAAACGGCATTACTGAGCCGTCTCTCTCTGGTCTTCAATACTCGTTTATTCCTTCATCCAACAACTTGACCTGAGCATCCGTGGTGGGGGTAGGCCTTTGATCGAGTGCCTGGGAAATCGAGAGAAATATCCCCGTTGTCTGCTTTCGGGGAGGCAGGTAGACAAGTATAACAAATGCCATATAAGTAATACCATAAAAAAAAACACTCCGGGGGCAGAGGGGGCACTGGGAGCAGAGGGGAGAGAGGGAGGGATTAGGCACCAGGGGTGGGGAGAGGGCACTGGACCCATGACACTTGATCTCAGCGGCCCTGGGCACCATCACTCCCACTCCCTGGGCAGCCGTCAGGAAAGCAGGATTGCTCACGGCAGCCCCGCCTTCTCCCCTAGGGTGTTGCCAGCATCCACTGAAATAGAGTAGAGGTGAAGTTAACAAGGGGCGGTGTTACAAGCAAGAAAGTCACTAGGCAAATTTGAGAAGCAGACGTCCTTCTGGCCATCTGGGCACCCACAGCCCTTGTGCCAACCTTGGCCTCTCAATGTTCCGACACTGCCAAGCAGGTCCCAAGCTCTGAACACCTCTTTCTCCGCCCACCCCAGTGTTCAGATACCACCAATGTAGAATTTCAGCATTCAAACCAATTCAAGTATTGCCTAAAGGACAGTTAGTTGCCTTAGTCTAAATGCTTGGGGAAAGTGGGGCCCCATGAGGGTGAAGGACTTGTCTTAGCTCGTTCATCCAGTCAGCAGTGGGGAGGAGGTTAGAATCGGGATTTCCTCTCCCCAACACATGCTACTTCCAGGGTGCCCCTTCTGTCCCTAGCCATCGCCTCCTGCCTGCAATGAATTGAATTGTATGTAACTGATAAATTATGCAAAAGGGCACCTGGCAGTTTTCTGAAATGTTGGGTAGCTTCAAGGCAGCCCCTGGGGACACAGCCTAATTTTATGGAAACCTCACACTCTGTCTGGCCTGTTTTGTGTAAGTCAGATTGATATAACAAGACTCTAGGGAGTTGACTTGATTTCTAATTTTATTCTCTAGGTGAGCTGAATGAGATAGAACTGTAGTGAGTGTGTTGTCTGGGGTGGGCAGCGTAACAGCAGTGAAGAAAAATGTCTTTTCATCTGCCTAATGGATCATTTCTCCAGTTGGACTTCCCTGCTTCAAAATCCAAGCTTCTCTCCTTTGGGCAGAGGGGTCGTGTGTCAAGTACAGGGAGCAGGCAGTGGAAAGGGAGACTCTACATCCCTTCAGCAGATAAACCCAGAGCCTTGCAGGAAGGAGGGACTCTGGACCAAGGGATACCTACTATCCTCCTGCTGAGGACACCCCAGCCCAGCCCCAGGGATAGGCTATAGCAACTTTTATTTTTGAGGTTCCAACTCAAAGAGCCTCCATATCCCCTCCCTCAAGTCTCCTTGGCTAAGCTAAGTGATAGACCAGAACATTCACGGGGACTCTACTGAGAATTAAAGCCCAAGGGAGGAGTGAGCACTTGTGATGAACTGCCTTCCTCCCACCGTCCAGGGGTGGGATCCTGTTACCTCCCAAGAACCAGCAGGGATTGTTGCAGCCCACGAGGCAACACCGGAAGCAGGTGAAAAGGAGCCATTGTGTTGAGCACCTACTATGTGCCGGATACTTTAATATTCACAACAGCGCCAGGAGGTAGATGTGATTATCCCTAGTTTACAGGTAAGGAAACAGGCCCTACAGGATGGAGTCTCTTCCCCAAGGTCACAGAGCTACTCAGTGACAGAATCTAGGGTTCCAACCCAGGTCCCTCTGACACCAAAGGCCACGCTCAGTCTTCTGTTCTGCATAGGCTCCCTTGGGGAGAGGGACTGCTCCTTGCACAGGTCAGTACACAGCCTCTTCCTCGGGTACCCAGCCAGCTCAGGGGTTAGCCACGCCCCTTCCAAGCGAGGGTGTGGCTTCTTCTGAATTCCCTATGATGATAATTGTGGATTCAAAGAACAGCTCCCTCCCTCCGGTCTCCCTTCTCCTCCCAGTGCATGTGTGCGCGCACACACACACACACACACACACCCCACCCTGACATCCCCCAGCCAGTGAGAACCCAAACAGGGTACAGCGTGTCATGGCCTAGGAGTCAGGAGACCCAAGCTGGGACCCAGGGCCACCACTAATTGTGCACATGCCCTCCAGGCACTATTCTGCCCTCTCTGAGCCTGTTTCTTCACCTGCTAAATGCAGGCAACCCCATCCCACCTACTCCCTGGGGTTGTCTGAGGGCCATGGGGTAGTGGGCGTGGCAGCACTTTAAAAGCCATGGCATCTAAACAACCTAACCTACCACCTGAAAGAATTAGAAAAAGAAGAACAAACAAAACCTAAAGGCAGCAGAAGGAAGGAAATAATAAAGTTAAAAGTCATAGGGTCTAATCGCAAAGCAAGAACAATAACAGTGACGCACGTCTTTGCTGTGCACCTGGCCCAGGCTGCCCTGCGTGCCTCTGAAGTGTGACTCTGTCACTGTGACTCTGTCACTGTTGTCCGCTGTCACTAACCACTTTTTAAGGCCTTAGTGCTTTGTTCCACACCCCTACCACTCAGTGTTCATTTGGGGGGTCAAGGAGGCTAATAAATAACACTCCCCCATCCCCTTTCAAGTCCGGAATCCATCAGAGAGGGCCCAGGAGGCAAGTGATGGAGACCAAAATGTCTCAAATGGCAAAGCCGGTTGTGGCTTAGAGGGGTGGCCACAGTGTTTCCTAATACTTCCTTCTGAATGAACCCCCTAAAAAACTTCAGCCCCTGTGCCCGCCTGCAGAGACAGCCCCAGCCCAACTAAGGAGATCAGATCACAGGCCCCTCCCCACAGGCAGGCCGGGCTGGAAGCCAGGGCCGGAAAGGGCCAGCCGGGGATGTACATTTCCCTTCCAAACTCTCCAACTCCCCAATCTGGCACGTGCTCACTCTCCAAGGAAACAATGGCCAGACAGCGGTGGTCCTAGAAAGACCGACCATTACAATTCGCCCAGGACTGTCTCAGTTTTAGCACGAAAAGTCCTACATCCCAGGCAAGCCAGAGCAGTCAGTCATCCCAAGAAGTCCCGTAACATTCTAAGGACCCCCCATGAACAAGCTCTCACCAGAGGTTTTCTGCCCGGCGGTTCGCAGCCCTCCAAGGGTAGTCTAGGTCGGCTGCTGGACCAGGCCACCCCAGGCTTCGAGAGCCCGGTCCTCCCAGAGTGGCCCATCGTGGCTTCTGACCAATCCCTGGAAACCTGGGCAATGTAGACCCTGCTCAGGTCCCAGCCCACAGGCCTTCCCTGGGCGGTACCCAGGAAGCCGCTGTCCAGCACGGCTCCCAGGCCTCACTGCTCTGGCCAGGCTGGTCTGCTCACTGTGCCCTTTGGGCTCACATCATTCTTGCCCAGGCATCTGTCGCCCTGCCAGCCTGGTGGCAATAATCCTCATCCCCTCCAGCCTAGACAGCACCTCTAGGGTGACACACCTCATCTCCTGTGAGCCTCCTGACCACCCCGGGTGGGACAAGACAGGACAAGGGTCATTGTCCCCTTGGACCAGAGAACAAAGGGAGGCTTGGCCATCGCCCTCGGTGTCACAGCCACTTGGCACAGTCGGGCCTCAGACCCCAGCCTTCCTGCCTCAGCGACTCCTGTCCTCATGACCCAAGAACAAGGAATGGGAAGGGAGAAAGGTGACCAGGGAGATAGATGGTTTAGGGAGGGAAATCAGTCCTTGACTTACTATCTAAGCAAAGCCATGAGCAGAGAGTACAGCCTCTCTGAACCTCACTTTCCCTGTCTGTAAAATGGATCAGTGTCCCACCTAAGGAGGCATCCAGGAGTACTGGAGATCTTTGCCTGGGACTCGGCTCTTCTTGACAATAACCCTGGGTCCTTCTCAGTTGTCCTGCCTCTGGTCCCCTCAGGCTCTCCCAGACCACATGCCCTCCCAACCCACCCCACCCATGGGCCCTTCCACCCCAGATCACAGCTGGATTGAGAGCCAGGTTCCAAGTGTGTGAGATCACTGGTTGTGTGAATTTTACAAGTCACACACTGTATTAAGACACGCAAGGGCTCTAGGGGAGTAAAGGCACACCCCCTCTGGGAAGGAGGGGAGATAAACCTGGAGGGTGGCACCTCTGTCATCAGTCACCTGGGAGTCCTGAGGTAGGTCTGAGAGGAGCCGCTGGCATTTAGGAGCTGCTACCTGATGGCATTGAGGCTGATTTATTGGTTGTTTTCCCCTCTGCATCCAGCCCAGGGCCAGGCTCTGGGGAGTGGGAGGGAGGAGGGGTTGTCAGCCAAAATCATTCAGCCACAAGCCATGAGGTGCAGTCTATGCACTCACTAGGCCTCAGTGGAGCAGGGTCGGGGGATACAAGACCCAGGGGATGCGGTCTCCGTCCTCAGGGAGAAGCCCAGGAATGATGGAAGAACTTCTGGGCTGGAGGCTTCCCACAGGAGCCCCCAGGGCCTCTAAAAGGGTGTTGAAAAGATGTCAATCTTTAGAGGATCTTTTGCTGTCAGAGCCGAGGGGGTTTCACACAACATCAACCTAATAGCCATCTGCAAGGAGGCATGTGGGGACTTTAACTGGGGCGGGGGCGGGGCAGGGTGGTGTTTGCACAGGGACCCTCAACCCCATCTGGAAGGGGAGGGAGAAAGGAGAAAGCGCTGGACCAGATATGGTCCAATGTGGTAGGGCCTAGCTGTTTGTGACGTTCTCAGTAATCTTATTCTCCATAGATTTTATATTGTAAACCAGAATCTGCTTCAACCCCTTCATGGAAACCAAGATAGGGTTGGGACGGGGCTTAGATCACACAGGGGCAATCTGGCACTTGACCCAGACCTCTCTGACCTCAAGCCCCCCTCTCAGCACACCCCACTGCCTCTACTTCTCTGTCCTAACGATGGGGACAATCACGCATCCTACAGATTCTGAGCCATCACACTCACTGGCCATTGCAGTGGTACCCACACTAGGAGCTGTTGAGCAAACGGTGCTGGAATCACACCTCCGAGGGCTGGGCCACCCCTTACCCCCCTGAGTCAGCAAGAAGGTAGACTTGAGCAAATATAGGAGAGGGGGCTTCAGGGAGACAGCAATACCCGAGCAGCTGACGCCTCACAGCTGGGAAACAGGGTGGGGCAGAGCTTGGTCTCAAGCAAGAACCCTGCTCCATGCTTCAACGCCTTACAGACATCCTTCTTCCTCTGCCCCTCCCACCTCTTGTTTTACACTCGTTTTCATATTTGGCTCTTTACCTCCAGAATCATCAGTTATCTCCAAAGCCAGAGAGCATCCATCATCCTCTCTCAAGGGGAGGCCCCGATCCACTCCCTCCCCCTCCCCCTGGCTCTGGGCCCTCCCCTCCTCTGACATCTCTGTGAATCCACACAGGCTTTGCAGATTTAGCGTCTTCCGGCCCAGATTGGATTTCTCCTGTCCCAACCATGCTATCGGAGTCTAGCTGCAACGCTGTCCCTCAGCTTTCTGGCCCTCCTGCCGCCCCCCACCTCAGCAGCTGTGGCCATTGGCTGAGCTCTCCCTGTGATGCCCTGCAAGCTAACCTTCACCTCGGAGGAGGGAGCAGAGGCCTGAATGCTTGCAGACCGTCATGCTGAACCAGCCCTCAACCCCAGGCCCAACTTCACCAGCTCCCGGGGGACTCTGGTCGAGGGGCAGGCTGATGTGCCCCCAGCCACACGTGCCCTCCTGTCTCGGCTTCCTGACCCTCGGAGGTCAAGTTCAGACCTAGGGAGGTGTCCCCCTCCCCTAGTCCCACCCACTTCTGCAGCTGCGTGTGAAGAGTGGAGAGAGTCCTGGCACTGGAGGCCAGCTCGGACAGGCCAGGGGAGGGGAAAGGAAACCCACACGCGTCCAGGGAAAGTCCGGAGGCCCACTTGAGGTGAGGCAGCTGCTCTAAGAGCGCCCTAAGTGAGCTTCAAGAGGGGGAGCGTGTCCTCTGCATGTCCGGCCCATCTGAGAGTGGGAGCGCTCCCCACGGGGAAGGGACAGGGATTTCGGGGAGTCTGAGGGAAAGAAGCAGTATTTTTGGTGCTTTTCCCGGGAGCGTGGAACGTCTGGCTTGGGCAGAGCCCAGGAAGAAGTCAGGAACCACCCACCGCATGTGCTTTACATGGGAACTGATCCCATTTCTTGGTTAATGATGTGATAATCCTAGAGAGACGCAAAGACGGCCTTCTCATAAAACAAACTCCCAGCCCTCGGTGAGATCCAAAGGTCAGCTCACACGTGACCAGGGAATCCTTTAGGCTCCAGCCACCTCCTTCCTTTTCCCGGCCACATGGCATGCATGGGACAGTGAGTCACCCCGCCTGCAGCAGGGAGTGCAGCTCCCTGAAAGAGCGCTGGGCTGAGAGTGCGCCCAGAGCTCTGCTTCCAGGCTCAACACTGCACACCCCGCCCCCAAACGACCACCGCAACCTCCCAGAACGATTCTTAGTTCCCCCATCAGAATGCCACAAGGATCGCACTAGGTGACTTCTAAAGACTCTTCCAGCTCAGAGAGTGCAGAATCTGACCCTGAACTTGCACAGCCCTGAAAATGATGCCTCACTCACCTCACCCTAATCCCTGCCTAAAGGTCCTGTCTGTATTTGAATTTTGATGTTTTGTTCATCATAGATTGTTTTTGCTTCGATTTTGATTTTGTTCAATTAATAGACTTCATTTTTTAAGACAGTTTCAGATTTACAGAAAAATTCAGTGGAAAGTATAGAATTCCCATGTACTCCCCTCTTCCTCTGCAGTTTCCCCATTATATTAATCTTACATTAATGTGGCGTGTATGTTACAACTCATGAATCAGTACTCAAACTTTAGCATTAAAGTCCCTAGTTTACCATACGGTTCACTCTTGATGTTTTACCTTCTATGGGTTTTGACAAAGGAATAATGACATGTACCCACCATTGTAGTGTCATATAAGTGTAGTTTCACTGCCCTAAAAATCCTCTGTGTTCCACGTGTTCATCCGTTCATTCTCCCCCGACCCCCCGGCAACCACTGATTTTTTTACTGTCTCTATAGTTTTGCCTTTTCTAGAAGTCATATATTTAGAATCATACAGTACGTAGCCTTTTCAGGCTCGCTTTTTCAGTTGGTGATATGAATTTAAGGTTCCTCCATGTCTTTTCTTGGCTTGAGAGCCATTTCTTTTTAGCCCTGAATAATATTCCATTGCGTGGATGTACCACAGTTTCTTTATCCGTTCACTTAGTGAATGCCTCCAATCCCTGTCTGTATTTGAAATTTCAATATTCTCTTCATCACAGAATTTTTGCATTAATTTTGACTTTTTACAAAAAATACTTCATTAAAATTGTATTTATCTTGATTACTGAGTTTTGGGTGCCCTTTCAATGTTCTGCTGGGGTGAGTGCCTGACTCCTCTCACCCAAGTCCCAGCCCCGCTCTTACCTCTGTTTGGCTTGAGACCCAGGAGCTGGGAGAAGCCAGGTGAGAGCCAAGGGGAGAGCAGACGCCAGAAGGTGTGGTCCTAGCACAGGCTGGCACTGCGGGCTTGAAGTCCACTTACTGGAGTCCTGGGAAATGTTGACCGGGGCCCTTTCTTCTCCATCACCTTGGCCACCTCCACATCCCTCACTGCCTCTGGGGTCCTCTCCCTGCCCTCTCTGCCCCAGTCCCTCCTGGATATCCAGGCCAAGCCACATTCTCCCAACAGCTGCTCTCATCACCTCTCTCTCCTCGAGATGCCCCGACTCCTTGGTGCCTTCTGCACCTGGTCCAGGCTCTTCAGCACCCGAGGTCCTTGCACAGCCTGCATCCCCATCCCGCTGGGTTCTCCCAGGGCCTTTCCACACCTGGCAGCTTTACTTGCCTCCCCCTCCTGACCCTCAGGCTTTCATTCATGCCAAGTCCCCACCGTGAGGTGCCGTCTTCAAAAAATGGCGAGGTGTGGTAGAAGGTTCCATCTTTTTCAAACCAAGGTCTCATTCTTCAAATAAAACAGTCCTCAGAAACCTTATGTGTAAAAGAAATCCAGCAGATCCACTCTGCCTGGAGCAAATGGACACGCTCTTTATCCCTGAAGTACTATCCCTGAAAAGTGAGGGAGTCTGGAAAACATGGGTGTGACAGAAAGAACTGGGCTTTGGTGTTGAAAATCCTGGGCTCAAGCCCTGATATCCCACCTGCACGCTCTGCGGCGCTCCCTTGAACGGCACAGACCCGCCTGAGTCGGAATTTTACTTCTGTGCATCTGCCTTGCTCGTCACACTCAGAACTTTGTCTGGTTGCCCTTCCTTCATCCAGCCCCCATTTACTCAACTCGCATTTATTGAGCACCTACTAGTTCCTCTACCCACGTGCCAGGTATTTTTCCAGGCCCTGGGGATGCAGCTGTGAGCCAAATGGACAAATCCCCACCGTCATGGAGGTGACAGTGCAGTGAGGGGAGAGAGATACGAAATCAAGTAAATAAGTAAACTAGAGAATAGTTAGAAGATCATGAGTGCTCTGGAGAAAACTAAAGCAAGCAAAGGGCAATTGAAATATGAAGGTCAAGGAAGCGCACCTGGGGAGATGACACTGGAACCAGGACTTGAAGGAGCCATGGGCACCGCCGGGGATGAGAGTTCCAGGCCCGTGGAGAGCAAGGGCCAAGGAGTGTGTCCGGGTCACTCAGGGACCAGCAAGGAGGCCGCTGCAGCTGGGGCCATCTGAGAAGGAGGAGAGCAGGAGGAAGTGGAGGCTGGGGCAGTACGGCCACCCAGTGTAGGGCCTGGTAGGAACAGTAAGGACCTTGGCCTTTGCTGAGTAATGAATAGACGGTTTTAGGCAGAGAACCAACAAGCTATGACTCAGTTTTTTCAATGAATGCCTGTACTGGAAATTCTCCATTGACCGCTCAGACCTCTCCACCTTGCTTTGAGTCCCACAAGGCTGATGGTTATGCGGAGACAGATCCAGATTTTGTGGGGACTAAAGCTTAAACAACTGGGGAGTCTTGTTCAAGAAAAATGACACGAAGTTATAAACACGTGACCTGGGCAGGGGCCCACGCAAGTGACAGCCCTCAGGGCTCAAGCTTCCTTAGCATCGTCCTAAGGTGGCCTTTGACTGTATCATGGGTGCTCCTTTGCCCTCTGGCTTCCAGAGCACCTTGTAGCCCCACTCTGCACACATAGCCACGTGTATCCTGCAAACCCCATAAACTTGCTGACCAGCGCCCCACTATTTTTTTAACTATCTGGCTTGACTTTTCTAAGTCTCAGATCCCTTGTGGGTAATATGGAGATAAAACACACCTCCCTTGAAGGTATCCTGGAAGCACCCAACCTGTAGCAGATGCTCAGATGACGTTTTCTTTTAAGGTCCATTTGGTGAGTCTCCATTTTCTCTGGACTCTTCCCTGATCAATCCAGCCACATGGAATGAGCAATTGCTTTCAAACCTTCTGTTGCTCCCGCAATCAGAATCAGCCACCTCCAACCTGAAGCTTTTGCCCATTTTCTGTGATGCTGGTGTCTGGTCTCCTCAGCTCAGTTTTAGACTTTTGCAAACCAGGAACCTTGTCATCTCTTAAACTCCTCTCGGAGCCTAGGTACCATGACATCAGTCTCAGCAACAGCATTTCCTGAGCACACATCACATACTAGGAACTGTCAGAAGCATGTTAAGTGTTAAGCGTATTGTCTTGTTTAATCCTGGCCGCCAGCCCACATGTTAGAGACAGGGAAACCGAGGTGCACGGTAGTTAAGGAACCTGCCCAATATCACATCTTGCGAGCAGTGGATCAAAGATTCAAACCCAGATCCATCTGACTCCATAGCTGGCCCTGCTAATCGCTGCACTATGCTGTCTTTTATCTATATAAGCATTCAAGAAATATTTACTTATTGATTAATTGGTAGCCTCTGAGCATTAACGCTTCCAAGACTGTCTCTTTGTATGTCAGTCTGTTTTTCCCAAATGCCAGCTCCACTGAAAAATATATTGATCATTCCCTGTAACAATTTGTCATCTGGTGGTGGTGACTTACAAACTGCCAATTGGCCAGAAGGAGGATGAAAATTGGGGCTGTTCAAATATCTTTTTTTTTAAGGAGTGGGAGTTCTTAAATGCCCCCATTGTAGCACATGTATCTTCTCCTGCTGCTGGGCATGTGTGGAAAGGGACAATCCTGCCTGATTATGGGAGATGATCTGGGGCCTTGGGACCCTGAGTCTGGCTGCTGGGCTCTTTCCCTCCCCTCTCCCAACCCCAGAGCCAGCTGGCTGACGGGCGGTGACAGTATCTCAGGATAGAGGCCTGTCAAGTGGTTCTCATGTTGTGACAGTAGGCAATTATGATTTATTTCACAAGGAATCAACAATAAAGTTAGGCAGAGGGGGAAAAAAATCAGAGAACTTAGGATAACAAAAGCACTTGAAGGAATTCGGTTGATGGGTTTTTAACTAGAAGATAGAAAAGGGAATATTTTGTAGGAAGAAATATACACATAAACATAGAATCACTTCCTTGCATCTCTGACGGGCAAGAAATTCCCATTCTTCTAAAGCCCTGCTGAAACCTCACCTCCTCCAGGAAGCTCTCCAGATTTCTAAGCCAGACCGGATGACTTGGTCCTCTGAGCCCTCCCTCCCCACCCCCACCCATCTATCCCTCTGTGGAGGCACATACTGTTCACACATTACCTTGAAGTTCCTAGTGAGCTCATCCCATCTGTTCTGCTGGATTGTAACATCTTTCAGAGATGAGGCAATGAATTGTTTATGTGTGGTAGGTACAGACCTATGGGGTATTTTGCACATAATACTTACTGTTTAATAAATAAAATGTGTGTGTGTGTGCACAATGTGCACACACGTGGGTGAGGATTGGTGTCCAGTGTCCCCAGAGTAAAGCAGCTGTAAATAACCCCACCTCAGGGGGGAATATTTCTGTCAGCTTCATTCCAGTGGGAGAAGAAGGAACAAATAAACCCCCAGAGGCCTCTCTCTGTTCAGTTCTGCACCGTTGGTTCAGAAACCTCACCCAACAGGTGATTCCCTGTCGTGTCTACACCCGAACCTCCCCCCCCATCTTTCCTCTCCGACATCAATTGTAAACACTGTCAAATTTTGCATTAAAAATGCTTCTCTTGTACCTAGATGTTTGACCCAACTATAAATAGAATATAATTTTGTTTAAGAAGTCAAAATTAGAGAACCAAAGCATTCTAGTATCTTAGTAACCTAAGCATGAAACCAAATTGTGAGGAAAGAGCTGTTGAGGGCATGAGTTTAAATCAAACAGGCCTGGTTTCAAATTCCAGTCTCACTCTTTCTAAAGTGTATGAATACCAGAAAGTCACTCTGTTTCTTCCTCTGTAAAATGGGGATAATAATGCTTGCCTCTGGGGATTGTTAGGGATTAAAAGGATGTCAGTCGTAAAGCTCTAAGCACGGTCTATCTCATAGTGAGCACTCAGTAAAGAGAGAGGATAAGGTTTGTTGGAGGTGGGAAGCTGAGGTTCCCATCTGTTGGCTCCTCCATGTCTCTCTTTGGGCCACTGCCCCCCTTCTCTGGTCCTCAGTTTCTATACTAACCAAACAACTGACTGAGATGGTCCCTTGTCCCTTCCACTTCTAAATGTCTATGAGTCAGGCCCAGGGAATACACAGCATGGCAAACAAGAATGTCATCAGAGGCAGGCAACAAATCTTGGTCCCAACCACTTCTGGCAGCGTGGCTTTGAGCAAATTATTTAACTGTTCTTAGCTCTATTCACTTCATCTGCAAAGGAAAATAATCCCCATACAAGCTTTATAAATCCAAAGGCCCATGTCCTATTTAGCAGTCAAAAATAATTTACAAGGAATTCCATTTGCACTAGAAACTCTCAAATAGTTCACAGTAATATTTTTTCAAATCCCCACCCCCCTTCCACTCCCCAAACCTCTTGTCATCTCCCTAGTTGCTCTGGAGCATCTTACAGAGCACAACCATGAAATACTCCCACCAGCCTCAGCTACACAGGGTTTTTTCCCTCCTCTTGACCACCCCTATCTTCCTTCCCATAAGAATCCATCCTTTCTAGGAGAGGACTGGAGGAAGAAAACTCAGAGAGCACAGACAGAGTTCTCTTCATCAGGAGCAGGTGGGGTCAGTGGGGGCTGTGAATATTCCCAAGGAAATAAATAAGTAAGTTTTGTTCTGTCACTCATAAGTGGCTGTGGGAAGGCTGAAATTAGATTATTTGTATTAAGCAGTCAGTTCAGCATCTGACATGTAGGAAGTGCTGGAAATATGAGAGCCATTAGTGTTGTTGTTTTTGTAAACCTGCTTTTTCATGAAGACTTATCCCACTGCTGCCACCACAAAGCCCTCCCTCCCATCTCCCTCTTCCGTCTGACCATCTCCCTCACTCCCATCACTGAATTTCATTCAGCTCACAAGTCATAGCCATGCCTGTGCCTGGAACAGCCCCTGTCGCTCCCTCCTCAGTGACGTCATGGCTCCTCTACCAACCTTTCAGTGTTTTAGGCCCAGGACATACACCCTGGCCCTTCTGCCGACTCCCACTTGCCTCTCCCATTGCACAAAAGGCCTTCCCACCATTGTTGCCAAATGTCATCCCATCTCAGAGTGTAGCCTCTAGTAGGACAAGGGCTACATCTGTTTTACAAGCTCTGTGGAGCATCTGCACCCAGATAGGGACTACTTGAGAGAGAAGCACCTATGTGTCCAGGCCTGTGTGAGGCACAGAGAAGAATGCAGGAGAAGGTACGGAACTTAGAATACTATAAGGAAAGCAAAACCTACAGGAAGCCATTGGGTTGTACAGTAGGCACCCAAAGGCATAAGATTTACTGAACACTGAGGGAGCCACACTGGAGCTCATTTAAGGCAAAAGAGTGAAGTCTAACTTTGTGCCCTCTATTTTGTCCATTTCCCCACCCCAGCTCAGGACTGGAGCCTCCCTTTTAGCTCCTACTGAAACTTGATCTTAAAAACCTCAATTTCTCCATATGTGGCATAAATGACCAGGAACAGTGTGACATAGTGTGACATCCTCCCTCCTCCATTCCTAGGGTCATGAATGTTCTAACCAGGATTAAAGCTTTACAAAATCAATGACGTCCCAATGGAGAGATATCAGGCATCATCTTGCAGACAAGAGAGGATGGAGGGAAGCCTTCTTAGACCCCAGAAATCCCTCCAAGTAGGAAAGTCAACCACTTCACCCTGGTGAGTGACTGGAAGTAATGCTTAGCAGAAGAAGACACTTTCAATCTTTTCTAGCAGGAAAAGAAAACCTCAAAAAGCACTTTTTCAGCTGGATCCATGGTCACTGTTGAGGTTCACATGGGGAATTAGTGGCACATGTGAAAATAATTTGTAGGTTTGGGAGACCTGGCCACCCATTATATGACCAGTGAGATGAGGCCATCAGACCCCAAATGAGGCCACAGTAATAGAATAGCATCCACTGTGAATGAGAGCCCCACCTAACTCTGAGCTGCTCAGGACCCACAATGGAACACCATATTGAGGAGAAACAGGGAGCCTGACCAAAAAAGAAGGTCTGCAATACCTACTTCAGGAGGATTCATGGAAGGAATCCAGGGAATTTTTCCAGGAGAAGACAAGACTGCTGGTCTTTGGGGAGGGACGAAGCTTGGGGAGGGAGGAGAGAGTTTTGTAAATGAGTTGACAAGAGAGTGAGGTTCAAATATTTGCAGAGCCGTCATATACACCAATGGGTAGAAGTCACAGAGACACGTGCTTTCATGAGGACACAGATTTTCACAGGAAGCACTCTCTGTCAGCCAGACCTGACCAAAGAACAGGAGGTCTTGCTGCACTCTCCACTTGGAGAGTGTAGACTAGCAGAAGTGAGGGCTCTGTGGATTGTGTAGTTGGATGGATGGATGGATGGATGACAGATGGCTGGATGGATGGATGGTTGGATGATGGATGGATAGACAAGCAGATGTATGTATGTATATTTGGTGAATTGAACAAATGTGTGGTAGGATGGATAAACATGTATGAAAGGATGGATGGAGGGAAGGACATACAAATGGATATATATAAGGTTGTATGGGTGATAGATGGACGCCCTCCGAGGTTCTACAGTTACATGGTAATTTGGGTAAGGGTTACCTAGTCTTTGGGATTTCACAGACCAATACAATACAGGGGATTGACATAACGTTACCAGCTTCTCATTTTGTCACGTTAAGAACATCAGTATAATAACTACCATCTATTGGAACAGATGAAACAGAATGAAATAAAGAGCAGTCCTTCCCAAGTAGGGATCATTGATAATCTCTCTCTTCTTGTCTCTCTCTCTCTCTCTCACACACACATATATGTGTGTGCTGGTATGACATTCATTTTACGCTAATATTTTTAGATATTATATTGTCCATATTTTTCTTATTTAATGACCATATTATTTTCAACTACATTTCCTGAGCCACAGACTCTAAGGACCCTGAAAAGGGTCAAAGGGTCAAAACTTCATTGCCTTTGAGACCAGGCAGGTTGAAGTGGGTGCAGTGCGGACTGTGGGGATGGGACAGTGAAAGCCTGGAGAAGCCCCACTCGTCCAGAGACAGCAAGGCAGCCTCAGCCCCAGCTGACCGTCACCACGCAGGAGGGCAAACCCAATGCGGCCAGCTAGATTTTCTGACCTACTGAGAGAAGCTGGACATATGACTTTTATGATGAATCTCTTGATTTAAAAGTATTTGCAACTAATTTTTAAAACTAGATCTGTTTTGGGGTCATCACCCTTGAGCCAATCAAAACACACACACACACCTGTGGGGATCCAGTTTGGCCTGTGGGCCATGGATTTGCAACCTCTGGTTTAGATACCAGAGTTGGGGTGGGTGGTGATGGAAAAAAGCACCAAAAAGGACAACCAAAGGGCTTCTCTGATTAATAGGAGGGTCGAGGAGGGGCACCAAAAAAAAGCCACCGGATTCCTCCGGGTGAATAATTTCTCTGCAGTCTATTTCCGAAAGAGCTATAATTCGGGCTCTGAACAACCTATGATTTACATCCCGGCCGGTGTAAAAGATATTGTGCTGAGCCTTCCGAGTATGCTCTGTGTGTTTGTATAAATCTCCCTACTCAAAATATCTCCCACAGTTGACTGACAGCCCATGTAATTTAGCAGAAGGCTAAAAATTAAAATCTTCGAGCCTGCTGAGGGAGTGAAAGAATACAGTAACACTACGGCACCACCCCCTCGCCCGGCCCGGGCTCAGCAGATGCCAGGGCTGTTCATTTTGGAGACGGAACAAAATATTTGTATTTAGATTTATTAAGTCATTATTCCACCATTTGTTCCAATGCGCTTTATTAAAACCAGATCTCATCTCTGTTTTGAAAGTATTACCTGATTTACATAAGCTGGTCCCAGCCCTAATTACCGCTTCCTTTCGTGTCTTTTCATTTCGAGGGAGGTTTGCTCTCCCCTCCTGTTTTTGTCGCCTGCCTTTATGGCCCATATGTCTGCCTTGAGATAGCAAGAATCTTCAACCTATAAATAGACGGTTCAGAACAGCCCGGCTGCCAGTTATCTGTCCACACATCAACATTACCATAATTGCAACAGTGAATGTGTAATCTCTCTAATCACACGTTCCCGTCGGAAAACTGGATTGGGTTTCATAAATTGTATAATTTGAGGCTTTCCTGAGCTAACCACTGGGCGGGTAGACTGCTGTGGGTCATCAAGGGCTTGGTCATGCCCTGCAGCCTGGCCCGTCCTGCCCAGGGTGGCGTAGCGACACACACACCTGTGGATAATGGCAGTGCCACCCTGGCTCTGGAATGAGGACGCCTGGGGAATATGAGAAGCACAACTTTTTGAGACCTATTATGAGCCTGGCACTTCGCACATGCGCTCTTTTAATTTTCATTCCATTAAACTTCTAGGGGAAATACCATAAATACTCCCATTTTACAGATGATACCAAGGCTCAGAGAGGTTAAGTGAGTATCCAAGGGTCACACAGTAAATAGCTGAGACTCAAATGCATGTCTGAAATTCCATACGGTGCTCTCAGTTAAGCAGCTTTCATCTATGACACGGCACAGTTGAAGGCTTCAGTGGATTCCATTTTTTGTTCCTCTAGGATGCTTTCATTTCTGTCATTTTAGCTAATCTCCAGGACCAACCGAAGAAGTCTTTATAGATAACAAAACTGAGACTCTGAAAGGTTAAGTACACTGTCCAGAGTCACACAGCTGGTGAAGGTAGAACTGGGATTCAAAGCCAGGCCGGGTCCCACACCCGAGTGTGTTCTTTCCGAAGCCTCCACAGCCCAGGTCTTTCCTTCCTCTTTGAGAGGCTTTGTTTTCTTTGCCAGCCTCTCAGAAGGATGCTGTAATTGGGCTGGTGTCAGCAGGCAGAGCCCTGGGGGCAGGTGGAGAGAAGAGGGGCCAGCCTTCTGCCAGCCTCTGCAGAATCCCTGGGGACAACTCTCTCCCAAGCCTGGTAGAGGCTCAAGGAAATTGCCTCTGAAGACCCCCAAGGAGCGCTGGGAAAAGGGCTTCTTTTGTTTTGTGTTACCAGCTTCCTCTGGGCAATGTTATTCAAGCTCAAGGTCTCCAGAGTGTAGTGAGTAGGCTGACGACACCCTGATAGATGGGCTGCTCCCCACAGGCCGAGCGCCGCTCCGGCTGTGCCCAGTAATTGCACAGCCTTGCTAAGTTTCAGATGTCTATTAGCTGCTTTGAATTGGGCGCTAATCAGATGATGGCCTTGTTACCAGAACGCTCCTTCAGGTCTCCCTCCCTCTCTCCCCCGACCCTCTTTCTCTCAAAAGGAACCATCTAATCCAACCTGTTTAATTTTTCCAGATGAGGAAACTGACACTCAGAAAGGGGAAGAGATCCAAGGTATAAGTACATCCCAAGTTCTTTTTTGTGTTGCCTGTTGAGCTGCGTGCATGCACACACACACACACACACACGCTACACATCCCCCCTCACTCCCATCTCTCCATTTATTAACTGGGTTTCCAAGCTCCTTTATCCCGTGCTGAAGAAGCACTCCCTGCCAGCATTTTAGGCAATAAATTGGGGACCAGGCTTTGCCTTCCCAGCCCTGTCCCTATAGTGTCCCCATGCCCCAAGGAGTCAGAAAACTTAGTTTTCAGGAGGCTCCATCGTGGCCCCTGACCCATGGGTGATCTACCCTGAGCCTCCCCTCTATCTCTGGGCATCAGAGCCGGGCCCAGCTGGTGGAGATGAGGACTCCCTACTCCTTCACTTCCCCCGCACAGGGGCTCTGGGCACCAAAGACAGTCCCAGAAACGACAGGGCTGAGCAGGCGGAGCTCTGAGCAGGCCACCGCCCAGGGCACGGCACGGGAGTGAACCGGATCACTACCTTCGGAGTGTGGTCCACAGACCTCAGCAGCAGCCCCTGGAAACTAGTTTGAAGTACAGATCCCCAGGCCCCAGCCAGCCCTACTGAATCAGAATCTCGGAGTTGCCGGGTGGGGTGGGTACTGTGTTTCAACAGGCCCTTTGTGTTTCAGTGTAAGTTTGAGAATGGTGGGTCCAGATCAGCCCATCCCTGGAGATCCTTCCCAGATGAAGAGTCCTTGGGGTTCACCCGCACAGTGATGGTTCAGGCCCAACTCAGACATTCACACCCAGCCACAGCTTTTCCTTACCGTCCTCAACAGAATTACTTTTCCCCATCTCACGTCTTCTGTAGCATTTTAAGAATAATGCTCTTCAAGTGCAAAACCTGCTGCCTTCTGTTCTGTTGTCTCCCCTGCTGGACCCTGAGTTGCTGGTTCATCTGCAGGCTCTGCGGCTCCCCGTAATGCCCGGCACACAGTAGGTATGCACTGCATGTGTGCGTGTGTGTGTACTGAAGTCTAACTGCACTGACCACTGGGTCCCCAAGGACCCGGCTCTGTGGCAAATTACATGGTTGTTCTAGACCCACAAGGAGACTTCATCATTTTACAGCCAGCGAGGCTTTCTTCACACTTTTTCCCTGGGGCTTCTGAGGGCTGGTCCCAAGGTGATCTCTCAGGTCACACCGGCGAGCTCACCTCTCCTCCGCTGCTTCCCGCAGCGCCCACCTATGCCTGCCTCTGGCCAAGACCACCCTGTTGAGACATATCAGGCTTGGGCCTAACATATTAGTCATGCCGGGTGGCGGCTTAGCTCAGCCTAGGAAAATGCCTGTGGCGACCTTCTACATTACTCCTGACCTAGATTGGGAGAGCTCGTCCAGGGCTCACAAGCCAGCTCTCTGGGGGAGGGGAAGGGCTCCTCCCCTCTGTGAGAAGTGACCAAGCAGTTTGGGAAAGGGGGGCCTGCCATGCCCTGGGAATCCTGGTCACCTCCAGGCCCCAAACTAGGTCCACCTCCTCCAGGAAGCCTTCCTTGGTGACCTGACCTAGGAGGCAGGAGAGGTGTGTTCTCTCATGTGTCCCCTTCCCACACCCCAGCAAGCTCCTATTCTTGGTGCTTCAGGACCTCAGAGTCACATGGGATTGAGACTTACCTGCCTGAGGACTAGCAAGTTGCCCCAGATGGCCTGGCCAGTTCCACATCCTGAAAACAATGTCATAAAGCTGGAATCCCATTCCAACCCCCGCAGCAGCCCTGCCTCCCCACCCCCGCCTGCGGGAACGCTTCCCTCTCCGGAACTCCATTCACCCAGGTGGCACTCACGTCATCAGCTCCCTGTGCCTCAGGGCCCTCCCATGTGCTCTTCCCTCTGACGTGATCCTCCTTCCCCCTGAAGCATTTCAAGCACAACACCGAGAGCTAGGGGCTGGAGTAGCAGATGCAGGGAGTTGGCCGGGAGTGGGATGGGGAATGCAGGACACCTGTCCAGTGAAATGGCATGGGAAAATAAAAGACAACAAAAATCAGGCCCTGCCATTAACCAGATGTGTGCCTTTGCATGAGTCCCTTGCCCAGTCCGGGCCTGTCAGATAAAAGGCTTGGGTTTTCTACTGCTGCAGCACTCTCCTCCAGTCATGGGAACTAACTTGGTGGGCTGTGTGTGCACATGTGTGTGATTCCCCCAAGCACATATCAGGCCCATCTAACCAGATTCTGCTTCACGTTCTTCTCTTTAATCCCCGGAGATGTGACCTGCTCAATGAACCACCTCGAGTCTTCCCCAGGCACCCACCGGGTGTTGGGTCCTCTGCTGAGTCCAATTTCCCACAAAGAGGTTCCTCCCCTGATTGGCCAATGCCTAACAATGATTAGCCAAGTGTGCAAAGAGCTTGGGAGGACCGTCCTCCTTAGATGGTTTGGAGAGCCCCTGCAGGAGAAGGTGCGTCACTAGGGTGCAAATCAGGAGGCTTAGATGGCAGATAAAAGACCTGCTGGCTTCTCTGGCAGGCCCAGCCGGAACGGTGTCTTGTTACCGAGTCTCGAGTCTCGGAGCTGGACGCTGCAGCCCTGGAATGTGAACGAGATGAGCCGGGAGATTTCTTGTTGACACTTGTCCTGGTGAGAGGGTCCCAGTTTCGGTTCTCAGGTTATACAACACCTGGGCAGGTTGACTCTTCAGGAGCTCCTAGTGCCCACGGGGAGGGGAGGCCTCCGTGCCCTCAGGTCCAGGCCTTCGCCTGCCCCCTGCCCACCGCCCGAGGTGAAGACAGGAGGATCCCTGGTGGGCCCTAGGAGGTTGTGATGTGATCTGGGCCCCTCCCCTGACCCTCTGTGGAGGGGCCCTGGCCAAGGATGACACGGACCCAGACCAGGCTGCTGTCCCTTCCTCGGGGGAAGGCCTGGAGCAGGGCAGCTCCTACCTGGGGCCCTACTGTGTGTTGGGCAGTATGTGAAGAGTTTTCCCATATTCCCTTTCATCCCCACCATGTAACTGAGAGGAAAGGTAAAATGAAGTGACTCGCCCTACATTAGAACCATGCCTGTCTTTTGCCAACGTCCAGGGCTCCGACCTCTGGTACAACGTCCCGTCCACAGGGGCGCGTGCCTGGCCCGAACTCCCTCAAGAGCTGACAGCCTCGGGGCTTCCCTGGTGGCGCAGTGGTTGAGAATCTGCCTGCCAATGCAGGGGACACGGGTTCAAACCCTGGTCCGGGAAGATTCCCACATGCCGCGGAGCAACTAAGCCCGTGCGCCACAACTACTGAGCCTGCGCTCTAGAGCCCTCAAACCACAACTACTGAGCCCGCGTGCCACAACTAGAGAAAGCCCGCACACAGCAACGAAGACCCAACTCAGCCAAAAATTAATTAATTAATTAACTTTTTTTAAAAAAAGAGCTGACAGCCTTAAATATGACAAATGTTTGACAAATATGCCTCAGCTCAGTGATGCAAGGGGCAGCCAAGTCTAGAACAGGGGGGTTGACAGCCCAGATCACTCAGGGCATCCTGAGGCCCTGGCTGGGAACACCCTCCGGCCCTCGGTGGTGGCGGTGATGGTGTCCAGCCGGCGGGTGACTCAGCAGCCCTCATTCCCACAAGACGGGCGGGTGAGCGCCCTCCCACGGCTGTCGGTTTGGCTCCATCGGCCCGTCTGGGGGTGCCCCGGCAGCCAGCCCCCTCTCCCCCCATCAGCACGGCCCTGGGGCTAGGGCCAGCCTTCCCACAGCTCAATCACAGGGTCTGCCCTCTTTTCTCAGCCCGCTGGCCTCTCCCCTGAGATCAGAGGCCACTTCTAAATTCCTCTGGCCCCCTCAGCCCTCCCGTCGGCCAGGCTGTGGTGATTTCCTTGGCTCCCATCCCAGAGCCCCCGTCCTGCCCCCTAGAGGAGCTCAGCTCCCAGAGCAAACAGCTTGCTTGCCAGGCCCCGGGCCCCCCCCCCAACCCCCCGCTGGTTTAGAGCCAGTCCTGTGCCCTGCGAAGAGAGGGATCGGGGCCCAACCGGGGCATGGAAGCCAGGGAGGGAAGTGGATCTTGGCTGCACTTTCAAACAGGATGTGTGGGAGGGCAAGATACAGTTAGCTTGTGCAGGTAGGGCACAGGACCATCTGCTGGGCCCAAGGGAAACGCCACACCACACGCTGCGGCTCCCACCCCAGGAGGCGGCGTGCTGGAGCGAGCTGCACTGTGGCCTTGAGCGAGGCTGGTTAGGCTCACATCCTCTTCCCACGTCTGTAAAATGGGCAAGACAACGCCTGCTGGCCAGGGCTGTACGACGCAACACATACAACCCTGTTCATAAAGGGTCTGGCTGGCAGGAGGCCCGCTCCAAAATGCTCCAGACATGGATATTTCTTTCCATTCCGTGTGTGAGCCCAACGGGCTTTGTGCAATCTTTTATGGCCCTCGTTTCACGTTCATCATCCTGGGAGCCTGTGGGAAGGGACGTACGAGGCACTTCGCAAACACTGCCGGGCACCGCAGGCGTTGGCTGTGCTACTGTCCTCCCAGCAACTCCCAGGGGAGCAGGCAGACCTTACCCCACCCCCCCGTATCTCCCCGCCAACACACACACTTGACCCAGCGAGGAGCTGGAGATCACAAACAGGAAATACCTTGCTGACGATCGGTCCACAAGTTAGGACGGCTAAAGAAACTAACTTTGTTGAGCACTAAGTAAGTGCCAACCAGTGGGGGCGGCACTTGAGGACACTGAGATGCAGAGGACACAGTATCTGCTGAAAAGTCCCAAGGGGCAGGGGTGGGGATGCGCCTACCTCCCAGACAAGCGGAAAACAGGCTGTAAAGAGGTGTGGACACCTCACCTACAGGATCCCGTTTCGGTGAGAAATCAGCGTGGCTCGGGCTTCCTGGAGAATGGCCTTTGGGCTTCTGAAGGAAGAGCAAGCGTTTGCAGGGTGGAGAAGTGAGAGAAAGGGCATGGAGGCCCCGTGCCTGGACTGACCAGAGGGTTAGGAGGCTCTTCCAGAGCCTTCAGGGGCAGGGAAGGACCTCGCTGCTTCTCTCGGGTGACTTTGCAGGTGTGGGGAGACCCCTGGGGGACGTCAAGGCACACCCACCGAGGGACAGGTGAGCAACCTGTGACCCGGCCTAGGCCCTCCAGGAGCTGGTTGGGCGAGACGAGGCTCACCCCTGGTATATTTTGAGAGCAGTGCTGGCCAGCAGGCCTCCAACTGTGGGTGTGGCCCAAGAGGTCTGCGGTCACTTCACTCCTTGGGTGACCCTGCCGAGCCCTCGGCAAGCACACGCACGTACACAGTTTTGCACACTGTTTCCAGGGACTCACAGATATCCCCCCCACCATCAAGGAAGCCCCGATATATCCAACTCCTGCGTTCCGCAGATGAGGAAACTGAAACAGAGAAAAAATGTGATTTGCCGAAGGTCCACATGAGTCAGGGCAGAACCGGGCCTACACTCCTGGCTTCTGCGCGAGGGTTCTCCCACGGGCACCCAGCTGCTGTCGCTTTCTAAATATGTGTCCCTGCCCAGCTGCAGTCCTCAGGGATCTATCTCATGATGGAGGGGAGCATGCACTTTCCAGCCCTCCCGGGAAAAGCCTGCTTCCAGCCCGAGACTCCTCTCTTAGTGAAAACTTCTCACTCGGGTCCCCCGTGCACAGCCCTGCCGGTTTGCTGCATCCCTGCGGCAGGTCCCGCCGTCCACCCAGTGACCCAGGCTGTACGCGGGCATCCTCTTCCCCTCCTCCCCCCGCTCATCCTCCACAGCCACCACTGTCTGGATTTGACTCTCATTCCAATCCAGTCTTCTCTCTTTATCGCCAAGGGTCCAGGCCCTCCTCATCTCCTGCTGGGGCTATTACCACCGCCAGAGAAATATTTCTAAAGCACACAAACAGGTGACTTTTCTGCTTAAAATCTTGCAGAGCTACCCAGTGGCCTTGAAAATTAAGTTCAAGCTCTCGGTATGGTCTGCAGAGCCCCCTGTGGCCGGCCACATCTGCCCAGCCATGCCCCCTCCTGCCTCACGCCCACTCCCACCTAGCCCGCGGCTGGGCAAAGGCTCCCAGTTGCCTCTAGACCATTTGTTACCACTGATCTTTCTGTCCAGAGGAATAAGATGTGCTTGGGCCAGCTGAATACCCTTTGACCTCAAGGTTGGCTCGCATTCTTGGTTTTTAAATTCAGTTCCCTTTTGACAGAAATGTTCTCAAAGGGCCCAATCCACTTTCCCGCTTCAGGACTTTGGAAAACCCTCACACACAAGAGAATCATTTGTAAACATCCTTCCATGGCGGTTTCCTTCCCTAGGCTAGCACAACTTTTTTTTTATGTTAGGGGTATTTCTGGGGATTGAAATGAAAGTCAAGAGAAAGGGTCATTATGAGCATCGATGTCTAGCAATGTGCAGTGACCCATTGGCTGATGAATAAATAGCGTAATCAAGAAGTTCAGCCCATGAATTCAACAGGAACAAGGGCTGATATTCAAAGTCCCAGACAGTTCAGTTGGAAGAATAATAAAAGCGCAGCTGAGATGGGAGCTTGGGACACCGCCCCCCTTCCCCAGCCCCTGCCTGGGCTGAGCCTGATGGCAGACCTCACAAAAACACAGCCCAAACGAGCCTCATTCCTGGGCTCTCATAACTGGACTTTCAGCTTTCTAGAACAACACTTCTTGTGTTATGTCTGCAGTTTGTAGGATCTGATAAGAGACTTGCTTAAAAGTTCAAAAGGGACCACACTTCGTAAACAGTTTCAAAGAGAAGCCCTATTTACGCTGGGGAGGAGATATACCGTAGGAGATGAGACAGCCTTTAAGTCAGACAAGGTGAGGGGGAGTCCCACAGCTACCTCTGTGGACCTGGGCTAACTGCTGAATTTCACCATCCCGGGTGTCCTCGGGACAGAGTGGGGATCATAATGTACTTACCTCCTTGGGTGGGAGTAAATGATATCATGCAAATTAAGCACAGAGGATGTGCTCAGTAAACAGTCCTTGTGGTGGTGGTGATTGCCAATGAAACCACCAACGTGAGCAGAACAGCTATATCAATACCTGTTGAAAATAATTTTTGGCAGAATGAGACCATCTTGGGCTATGGAAACAAATGGTATAGGCCACCCACCTAGAACTGCAGCTCAGGAAGGGAGAACTCAACAGAGCCAAAGCCTGTGGGGGCAAGTGGCAGGTGCAGTGGGCTGAATAATGGTCCCCAAAGAGATCAGGTCCTAATCCCTGGAGCCTGTCAATGTGACCTTATTTGGAAAAAGGATAGATGGAGATGTGATTAAATTAAGGACTTTGAGATGAGGAGATTACCATGGATTATCAGATGGGTCTTAATGCAATCACAAGTGTGTTTTTAAGAGACAGGCAGGGGGAGATTTGATACACAGACACAGAGGGGAAGGTGATATGAAGACAGAACAGAGAGATTTGAAGATGCTGACCTTGAAGATTGGAGTGATGGGACCATAAGCCAAGGAATGCCAGCAGCCACCAAAAGCTGGAAGAAGCAAGGAACAGATTCTCCCCTAGAGCCTCCAGAGGGAGTGTGGCCCTGCTGACTCCGTAATTTGGGCCCAGTTGATGCTGATTTCAGACTTCTGGTCTCCAGAACTATGAGAGAAAAGATTTCTGTTGTTTTAAGCCACCAAGTGTGCGGTGATTTGTTACAGCAGCCCTAGGAAGCTAATACATCCAGGATCATAGATTCTAGGCTGAGAAAACAGAGACTCAGAGAGCAGTAGTAACTCACCCAAAGCCACACAGCATGATAGCCTCAAGGCCAGGACCAGACCAAGGTCTCCAGATCCCTGCACCACTGTGCTCCCTCTTCCCTCTGCCCAGCTTTCTTCCCCGGGAGGCCTTAGACCCCTGCCCTGGGGAATCCTTGGTTGCCATAGTTATTTTATCTTTACTCACCCACTGCCCCAAGGTGAGCCCAGCTAGTACCAAATGCTGTCCCTGTGGTCACGACTGCCCCCAGCCTGAATGTCCACCTGTCGCCTGTTTCACAGATTGGGTTCTTTGGAGAGGGAGTTTGGGGTGCCAGAGCTTTATTAAGGATCTACACCAGTGAAGGAAGGGGGGGGATGTTGGATCGGGAGGAAGGAGATTGAAGTCGAATTGCCATGCCGGCCTGACAAAGCCCCAGCCAACCCCACAGGGAGGTGTCCCGAGTCCAGCTGAGGCAGCCAGGACCTCATACCCCCATCTGGCTCAGTCACCAGGTGCTGGCTGCCCTGGGGAGGGCCTGGCCTCCGGCGAGGTGGGTTTCTGCAGTGAGGCCGACCCTGACGGGGCTGACAGCTGGAGGTCACCTGCTGACCGCACTCTCTGCAGCTGGGCAGTAAAACCTTCCTTGAAGGAGGGCCGGGCACAGGCGGACCACAGCCCAGTGCTACCACGCACTCTGCAAACAAGAGCTGCATCTCAGCGGGGCCTGGACGGTTTGCCAAACAGCAGCACCACCCTACAGTGACCAAGACCCTCCCCACTCAAAGTGGGATGTGTGGACCAGGAGCCCCGACACCACCTGGGAAATTGTGAGAAATGCAGACTCCATTTTGGGCCCCATGGTCCATCTGAGAAGCATGCTCTACCCCAGGGGTTGGATGACTCCAGGGACCAAATCCAGTAGCTGTCTGTTTTCGTAGGACCTTCGAGGTAGAGATGATTTTTGCCTCTTTTATGAAGACGAACAGGTAACAGAAACTGTGTGGCCCCCAAAGCCTGTTTATTTATGACGTGGCCTTTTGCAGAAAACTGTCCCCAACCTCTGCTCCAGAAAGGCCATCCAGCAGGGGAGACCCAGGGGGCTGAGATCTTTCCCCGGAGCCCTCCTAGTGTTTGCGGCCAGCCCTCCGCCCCTTCCTCCTGCATCCTGACTTGTCTCCTTCTTTGCCCGCCTCCTTCTCTTCTCTTTACCCCACTTTCTTCTTTGATTTCCTCGTCTCCCCTCCTGACCCCTCGCTTCTCTTTCTCTCTCTGGGGCGTGCGTGTGAGTCTCTCCCTGTTGGAACGTGTGCGTCTGAAACTCTTGCTCTCGTCACTGAGACCGGCTTTGTGTCTGCGCATCTCTGTCTGTCTCGCCCTGCATCCCTCCCCCACACTCCAGCTACAGATCAAAAGAAGCATCCTCACGCCGCACGCGGGGTAATCAGCTTGGGCTGCTGTTTGGAGCAGTCGTGGGCGCTGCAGGCAACCCCCAGACCTTTCTATCCTCAGTCCTGCCACGTCCACACCTGCTCCACGAACGCCCACGGCTTCTGGCATTCTCTTCTCGGCTCTCTCTGCACCATCATCTCTCCTTCCCCCCAGATCTCCCTTCTCCACGAGGCCTTTAATCTTGGCAGCTTTTTTTCCTGCAACATCCCTGACTCTCTTGTGAAATGCAGATTAATTAGCGTCTAATTACTCACCCGGTGCTGCATCTACAGCCTTCTCTTGTCAGGTTCCTGGAGAACATCTCTCTCATCTGCTGAGAACCGGGCCCGTGAGGAGCAATTCCGGTTTAGGGAGGCAGGCAGCCTCGAAGAGGAGGCTTTGTCAGCATCCACCTCATCAGTGGATCCCAGGAACACAGTCTGGGTGCGGTGGCTCCGCCCACCACTCACCCTAATCGCCAGCATCATTCTGGGAAGTGACGGGCCCGAGGGCTGTGCTGGGCCAGGAGTGAGACCCAGCCTCTGCCCTCAAGGAGGTGACCATGGGGCTGAGGAACCAAGCGCTGCTTGTGTAACAGGAGTCCCCATGCATGACCCTCCAGGCGGCAGGTGATGAAATGAGGACGTACCCGAGGACCTGGTCTAGTCTTTCAACTTGAACAGGCTGAGTTCAAATGTGGGAAGTGAATGGCAGAGGACTTGAGCCCATCCTAAACCACAGTGCACAGTCTCCAGTCCTGGAGAGGCGGCTGGGGCAGAAGGAAGAGAACAGGGCTCCAGTACACCCACCCCCTGGGAGACTTTAGGCCTTGACCCTCCGAGCCTCAGCTTCCCCATCTGGGAACTGATGTTAACAGGGCTAGCACGGTGAAAAGGAGCCTCTGGCTGCAAAGTGCTGGGCACAATACAGGTGTTCCAGTGACTGTCACTCGCGTTTTTCTTTGCCTTCGTGATCCCAGGGGCCAGGAGTGGATCCGTGCTGGATGGAGGTGGAGCTGGATTTTTGTCCAGTGTGCAGTCCCCACCTTGCGTCCCTGTCCTGTCCTCCTAGCCTCTCCCAGTACACGGTCGCCACAGTTGCTCCCAGCGGCTCCATCCTATCCCAGCCAATCCTTACAGAAGTTGAAAGGTATCTTCCACCCACTAACTGGAAGAAGGTGATCACCCTTCACCGGCCTGAATTCAGGAGACTCAACCACGAGAACTGGACTCTAGAACCCATCACCCCAGGGCTCACCCACCAAGGCTCGCCCTGACACCCCACACAGCCTGCCTCACCGTGTCCTGGAGATCCTCAGGCTTCAGCCTCGGTCCATCTATCCCATCCCAGTCCCCTCCAGTCCTGCTACCTTCACTCCAGCTGGCTGCGAGCAGCCTAGCCTCTTCCCGGCTCTGATTGCTTCCATCCAGACGGAGCCCTGTTCCCCGCAAACCCTCACCTCCCTGATGCTTACGGTTCACGTGAGACCACCAAGCTCGGAATTCTCCATTGGTCACTATTTGTATCTCTCAATGGTCTGAGTAGGTGTGAGTGTGGTCCTATTTCTCTAGCAGACTGTAAGCACCTTGAAGGAGAGGACCACACCAGACCCCCAAGAGCACCAAGCACAGCACAGTGCTGGGGCCGTGGCATGCCCAGCCAGCACATTGGGGGATTGATTGGATGACCTGATGTACATCTTCAACCGACTCGCTGGTGCCAGGTCAGCAAATGTGTTCAGTGGAGACTGGAGAATGTAGGGGTGAGACGGAACAAGAGTGCCTTGAGCAGCCACTAGGTGCTGGGCACAGATGCTAGTAGTAAGGCCTTCCAAGCCCGTGCTGTCATTTCATGCTCATGACAGCCTTGTAAAGTAGATATTGTTCTTCTCCATTTTATGGTGGGGATCTGAGCCTGGGGGAGCTTAAACAACCAACCCAAGGTTATACAGCTACAGAGTGGTGGGACCCAGCCTACACCAGACCTGCCTGTCTCCAGAGTTTAAGGCCCCTCTGGTTGGCCCAGTTGCTCAGAGCTCTGTGCCCTCTCCCTCTGGCCTGGGTTGGCAAATGCTGGCCAGTTGGCTCAACCCAGTGCTCTGCTGTTGGCCTCTGGAGCCCTGGTGGCCTTTGGTCCTTCCTTCCTGGCCAGTCCCTTGGGGCTAGAGCTGGATATCTGCACTCCTGGGGAGGCTCAGGCCACCCTGTTATCTGGGACACTGGTGGGGGCACAGGCACTGCCAACCGCCAGGCCTGGGGCCCACGGAGCTTGTGACCCTGCCTGGGGTAACCAGTCCCATGCGCGGTCATCACCTGGGTGCAAATGGCTGCTGCCGCAGCGGGCTTCTCTGTTCAGCGATATCACCGGCACCACCCCGTCACTCTACTGATGGGGAAGCTGAAACCAAGGGAGGGAGGCAGCTTGCTCAGGACTCCAGCAAAGCAGGGCCTGGGACCAGGTGCCCTGATGCCCAGTTCAGGGCTCGTCGTGCCACTCCCAGCTCAGTTTCACAAACGTGCAGAGAGGACAGCAGAACTGGGTGCTCTGGGGCCACACAGAGAGAAGCCTGGCTTCCTCTCCGCTTCCTTCAGGAAGCTCCACTCTGCAGGGGAGCACGCGGCACAGGGACAGAGCAGCTTGGCCCCCAGGCACTGGCCGGGAGCGCTGCAGGGGGAGGTTGGTGAGTGCAGTAAATTTTCCTGGAGGAAAGGCCGTGAGGCGGGTAAGGGCTGGCTCATCACACAGGCCTCCAGAGACGCTGGCTGAAGCCAGGAAGGAAGAGGGCTTTCCAGGCTGAGGAGAGAGACAGGCCGAGCGGTAGGGCGCAGGGAGCTCAAAGGACAGAGAGGACCCCAGGGGTGCTCCGAACACTCTGCCACAGGATGGGGCTACAGAGGCTTGGCTGTCCCTTGTCCCTGTGCTCCGGGGGATGTCCCCGGTGCTCTGGTGGCAATCCAAGCCAGTGTTTCCCAAGATGGCTGTTGAGACACTGCCCCACCCCGCCAGGACAGCCCTGGGAGAGAGCACTTTTCCCAGACCTCACCTCGCCCCACCTCACCTCGCCTGAGGAGCTCAGTCTCCTCCCACCCTGGGAGCCAGGCCTCGGGGAGGTGCGCTTCCGTTTGCTCTCCTCCTCTGCGTGGGCCTTCTCCACCCTCTGATGGAAAGATCACCATGTCCGCAGAGCACGCGTTCGCTGCATTGCCCAGATGCCTTCCCCGCCAGCAACTTCAGAAAGCCCAGCCCAGCCCTGCTTCCATCACTCCCTCCTTCAGTAAGCCCTGCGGAGCCTGGGCAGGGACGCTGACCACGAATGAGACAGGTCCCGCTCTTAAGGAGCCGGCAGTCGATGGAGCAGGGAAAACGTGGATGTAACTCACTGCAACGTGTGCTAGAAAGTGGGCGCTCCCGCAAAGTGCTAAGGGATGGGGGAGATGGCTTTCCGAGGTGACCCCCAGCTCGGCTTCCTGAAAGAAGTGGCACATGTGTCCTAGAGACACATGCACGGGGCTCAGGACCACGTGAGAGCATGATATATTTGGAAGGTCTTGGCTGTGCAAGAAATCTGTCTGACGGGCCTGGAGATGAGAGAAGTGAAACCGGGGATGAAGGACCTCGGGTGGCCTGGTAGGGAGCCGGAGAGGGGCAAGAGGCAGGGAAGTCATACCACCAGATTTGGGGAAATAAACCACTATGACTACAGGGTCAAGAATTGAGGGGTGGAGGTGGGGACAGGGGGGTGGGTAAAGGGCAGCTGCCTGGACACCAGTGAGGAGGGGACTGCAAGGGCCCAGGGTAGAGAGAGAGGGCCCAGGCGATGGTTAGAAGGGTACAGGGAAGGAAGCAGAGACCGGGGGTAGGTAGAAGGTGGGAGTGACAAAATCAGTGACAGGAGGGCGGGGTTGGGGGCAGGAAAGGGCAAGATTACAAAGGTAGGAGTGCTGTCGGGCCTACCTTTCTTGCTGGGGTGTCTGGCTGGCTGGAAGTGTGTGACCCTGGAGGGGGACAACAGGGAGAGAAGCAGGCTGGGGAGCTCAGGAGGGAGGTCGGCTCTGGAGATGGTGACTGGGAGTCATGAGACAGAAGGAGAGCCAGAGAGAAGATGAGGGGCCTAGAGTGGTGGCCGGGGGAATGACAGCAGAAGGGGCGGGACCTGCGTATGATGGACCCAGCCTCCCCACGCCCAACCCCAGCCTTCTCTCTACTCCTGCTACCGACCAGGGTTCTTGGCCTCCTTAAGCAATAGAAATTGACCAGAGTCCAGATAAGAAATTCAGGCAAGACTTTATTGGGGCCCCTGCTGCAGCAGAGGGGAGCGAGAATGGTTTCCCTTGCTTGCTCGCTCCCTGAGGCGGGGGCAAGCTTGTTCCCTATATGGGGTGAGGGTAGGGGTGTGTCCAGGGTTGGGTCAGAGGGGTGGCTTAGGTCTTTTGCCCACCCCTCTGGTCGTGGTGTGTGCAGGCGGCATGCTCAGTACCCTGTTTTTGCTCCCGACACCCTGTCTTTGCTCCAGACTCTTCAGAAGTGGCGGTTGGGTTTTTGTGGTCTCTTTGTATCTTTGGGGTCCAGAATTTGCCCCAACTGCATGCATACAGTTATTTTTAGTCCCGTACAGTTTCTTTGTATTTTGTTGCTTGAGGAGAGGTACACACCTCCCCAGGTGCAAGCATTGCAAGCACTGCAGCAAAGGGGCCCAGGTGCCAGCCTGTCTCACTCCCTTCAGCTCAGGCCTCTGCCTCTCAGAAACTGTCTGCTTATTTATGAATGCACCCCACCCCCAACCCTGTTCCCATGGCAACACCCCTCCCCCTCAGCCGGGGTTGGGTGGGGTGGTTGTCCAATCCCACAGGGGAGCCCGAAGCCCAGTGGCTGGCCAGGCCACTGCAGCCATGGCCGAGACCAGGAGGCTCACCAGCTCACCTCATCCCACCCTGCTGGCCTCCTGTGCCAGCATGCTCTCCCTGGGCACCAAAAAACATCTCCCTAATCTGTCCCTTCTCCCCAACAACCACCCTCAGCCATCCCTCTGTGTCCAACCCAGGGCAGACCTCACACAAACAAGAACCCCCCCCCCCATTCTTGTGTTAGGTCACTGAGCTGTTGAGCCTTATTTGTTACTGCACCATCGCCCAGCCTATCCTGACTAATACAATCCCTGTGCTGTGGTGGCACCATGCCAAGCAAGCCACTTATTCTCTGCTTCCCCCAGCCTGGACAGTGGGGACCATCACCCCCTCCTCCCTACCCCAACCTTTCCAAGCTGCCCTCTCCTCTACTGCCCCAAACCCCAGCAGCCCTCCCTACACTCCCTCACACTGTCATGTCCCCCGACCTTTCCACCTCCCCAGCTGAACTGTGGGCCCCTGAGAGCGAAACGCAGGCCTGAGTGCCCTTTGTGTCCCTCAGAGAACCCAATACCGTGCTGCACGTGTGGGAACTGAACTGAGAGGCACTGCAGGCGCCTGAGCCACACACAACATCCCCCATCCCGGGCTTCCCTTCCTTCCCCACTCCGTCCTCCCTCTGAGATCCCGTTCGGGGGGAGTAAGAGAAAGCCATGACAGAGAGATGGAAAATATTCCTGGTATTGTTCTAAGGCCACAGCCTACGATTGTGGAAGGAAGTGGAGGGGGGTGCTGGGAGATGGGGAGGAGAGGTTAACAAGATTAAAAAAGCCATAATGAGACCACAGCACAAACCCTGCAATTATGCTCCCAAATTTAATCAAAACAGCTTCCCGCACTGGGCCTGTAATGCATCTAACAGGCCCATCAGTTTCTGCCTCCCAGGCCCAGCCCTTGAGATACCACAGAGCCCAGAGGCCTCCTGCAGAGCTTGGGGGCGGGGGTGGGGCCTGCCTTCCAGCGCCACCCACCCCCAGCCCATCCCACTGTGACAGGCCTATGGGGTTTGAAGTGGCCTAGTTAGGCCAAGTCTCCAAGGAAGCTCTCCTTCCTTCTCCACTCCTACCCATCACCTCCCCGCCGCTGCTTTGCTACCTCTGCAGCGGGCTCTCCACGGCCCTGGCTACCAGCTGTGGCCCCAGGCTTCTCAGGAAGGGTTCCCTCAGAAACTCTCCCTCCGCCACCGCCCTGGAATGGCCCCTTTCTTAGTCAAACCCCACTGCAGATCTGGCCTTGCCTGGGTGTGTTGACCTTTTGAGAGGAGAGGTATTTTCTCCAAATGGTTTTGGTCTCCCCTGGCACGTGTAGGTCAGTACCTTTGGCAGGGGTAGTTAAATGCTCACTGATGATCTTTATGCTGCCCTGCGTGTCCCAGCCGCCCTTGTGAAAGGGTGGGGGCCATGTGACTAGTTCTGGCCCTTGGACTGTGGCTTCCAGGTCAAGTGAAGAATAAACATCCTTTCTCCATCTCTCTCTTCCCCTGTCCTGGTGATCTTGGATGATCTGTATTTTGGTTGGTGCATAACAAGGCGAAGAGGGCTACCCAACCCACGTTGCAACTTTACAATATGATAGTTTATAAGAAAAATGTATATTTGGTCATCTCATATACATTCGGTCTTAGTCCATGGTTCTGGGCTCACAGCTTCCAAAATCCTTGGAATTTCCCAAACGTTGTGCGATCAAGGTGTCTTTTGTTATGTTAATGAGGTGACTTTTTTTGGACCTAGGTAAGCTCAGTCTGAGGACTGGTTGCCCGGAAAACCAAAGATTAGTGGGTTAGAACTTTTGGTCCTACCCCCAGACCTCTGGGGAGGGGAGAGGGGCTGGAGGTTCAATCAATCACCAGTGGTCAATATTTTCATCAAACGTGCCTAGGTAACGAAGCCTCCATAAAAACCCAGCAGGGGGGGTTTCGGAGAGCTTCTAGGTTGGTGAACACGTGGAGATTTGGGGAGAGCTCCACGTCCTTTCCCCATACCTTGCCCTGTATATTTGCTTCCATCTGGCTGTTCCTGAGTTCTATCCTTTTATTATAAACCAGTAATCTAGTAAGTAAAGTATTTCTCTGAATTCTGTGAGCCGCTCTAGCAATTAACTGAACCCAGTGAGGGAGTTACAGAAACCTCTGATTTATAGCCAGTAGGTCAGGAGTCCAGCTGACAACCTGGACTTGTGATTGGTATATGAACTTGGGGAGGGGGGCAGTTTTGTAGGACTGAGAACTTAACCTGTAGGATCTGACCCTAACTCCAGGCAGATAGTGTCAAAATTGAGTTGACTTGTAGGGCACCCAGCTGGTATCAGAATTGCTTACTGTGGGGGAAAAACCCACACATCAGAATTGGTGTCAGAATTGGAGATGTTGGTCCAAGATCAAGCACAGCCTGGGTAAGGGTGGTCCAGGCCCAAAGAGGAGTTTTTTTTATTTATTTATTTATTTATTTATTTATTTATTTATTTAGGCTGTGTTGGGTCTTCGTTTCTGTGCGAGGGCTTTCTCTAGTTGCGGCAAGCGGGGGCCACTCTTCATCGCGGTGCGCGGGCCTCTCACTGTCGCAGCCTCTCTTGCTGCAGAGCACAGGCTTCAGACGCGCAGGCTCAGTAGTTGTGGCTCACGGGCCCAGCTGCTCCGCGGCATGTGGGATCTTCCCAGACCAGGGCTCGAACCCGTGTCCCCTGCATTGGCAGGCGGATTCTTAACCACTGCGCCACCAAGGAAGCCCCAAAGAGGAGTTTAGATTCTTGGTGATTTCTGGTTTCTAAAGGGAAAAAGCGGTGATTGTTCTCTGACACCAAGGACTTATGGTATTTTGTCAGCCAGGGGCCAATCTCTTCTACAAGAGCCCGCTCTAGGAACAACTCACGGAGGAGTCCAGTCCCTCCCAACCCATCCCATCCGCTCATCCAACAAATACTGGCTGAAGATACTCCCCATGCTTGTCCTCAAGAGGAGGGAGGAGACAGCAGGGAGAGCAGAATGCAGACTTTCCACCTAGAAGACCTGAAATCGAGCCCAACTGGCCTCGGGCTGGTTACTTGGCCTCTCTGAACCTCGTTTTCTAAACAGAGCTAATAATACCCCTCCACTTCCCTATCTCCTAGTGGTTTCGAAAATCAAAAGAGACCTTTGTTGACAAAGTGGGTGGCAGGTTGTTATTAAGAAGATAAAATAAGGTCTTAGTTCCTTGGGATACAAGGTAGACAGTCATAAATGCAGTTAGAGAGGTGTAGATAAGGGGTTATGAGAGAAGGGTGGGGGGCAGCTGGGACGATGGAGAAGGCTAAAGAGAAGAGGGAAGGCATTGAAATAAAAGGATGAGTATAATCCCAACAGGCAGAAATGGCAGACAAAGGATATACCAGCAGAGAACAGGGTAAGCAAAAGTATAGAGGCTAGAAATAATAGAGCAGTTTGCAGAGACAGTACAAAGCGCCATCGATATTTGTAGGGGGTCCTTGGGAGATAACATTGTAAGTGTATCATCTGGGGAGGTGACAGAGTGCCTTGAACACTAGGCAGACGCATTTGGACTTTATTTGGTAGAGTTGCGTGTGCATGCGCTCGGGAACGCGTTAGAAATGCACGTTTTCAGGCCTCACCCCAGGCCTCCTGAAGGAGAAACTCGGGGGTGGGCCAGGAATCTGGGTTTTATCAAGCCCTCCAGAGGATGCTAATGCTCCCTCAAGTGGGAGACCCTCTGATGCAGCGGGTGCTGTCAGCACCCAGCCCTGCCAGCACCCAGCCCTGCCAGCACCCAGCCCTGCCAGCTTCCATCCACCACCATCAGCATCCCTCTGAAGATGGGCTTTCTACAGCCACTGAATCCTGCCCTGCCCAGGCACGAAAAGACTGGGAGTGCCAGGAATTAGTGTCCCAGGGGAGCAGCTGTCACCCAATGGTTGACAGGAGTTGGTGCAGTATCCCCGGCTCCGTGGCCCCTCAGATGGTGTGGCTGAGATGGGGTTTCACACTCCATCCCACAGCGGTCATGGCGGTCACTGCGGTAACAGCCCCTGCCTGTGTGGGGCGCCTTCCCTCCAAGTCTGACTTCTCCACTCCTACTGGTGTTCTCTGGGACACAGCCCAAATGAAGCACTGCCACTAGAGCCCTTGGCTCTCCTTCTGGGGGAGCCAAGATGGCGCACGCACGTGCACACGAGCACTCACATGGTGTCAGGGCCAGGATGGGGTGGGGATGCTGACTTCCAGGGCCTGGAATGGCACTGGTGGAGGAGGAGGCCCTGGGAGAGGAGGCGGGCAGCCCAGAGATCAGACAGAGGAGGAAGGAGCACTGGGAAGCCTGCAAGAGCAAAGCGGTGACAGAGGGCTTGAAAAGGAAGGGGTGCGGGGAGAGGAGATCACCTCCTAAAGCAAAATTGCCAAGACCGGAGTCATGATGGGCTGTGGGGCCTCAATGAGAGAGGGAGGCCCAGCCTAGCTCCAGCACCTTCTGATCATCCCCATTTCACTGATGGAGAGACTGAGGTCTGAGAGTGAAATATCCAGGCCTCAGAGCCAGTCCAAGACCTGGGATCAAAACCCAGGCCTGCAGGCCAGAGCCTGTTGTTTTCGGGCCACCCCTGGGGACAGAGCCTCCAGGCTGCCGGCTCCATGAGGCCCCACTGCTCTTTGATTCTTGTACCTCCGAAGAGTCCAGTGATAACTCTGGACTAAGGAGGGGCCCTATTCATCCAGCGAGGGTTTGATTCTTCCTCGGAACTCTAGTCCTTCCCTCAAAAAAATCAAAGCAGCTTCTGCAGCCGGGCAGCCTGCGTTTGCCACAACTGTAAATCTGGGCAGTTTACCTGTCGTCTTTGTGCCTCGGTTTCGTCACCTGTAAAATGAGAGTAAAAGTGCTTCCCATTAAGCTCTTAGACTAGTACCACTGTTGGTGCCGCCATGGCTGTTCTTGTTCTTGCTGATTACATTGCTAAGTTTGGAAAACTCCCAACTCTGTCACTTATTCCTGTATATTCATCCCCCAGCTAGTGGCAGAACTGGGGTTCAATGCCAGGGCTGGCTGACACAAGAACCCCCCATGCTATGTTAAGGGTAACATAATTAAACACCAAATGATGGAAGAGTTTATTCGGCCCATTCTTTTTTAACCTCAGAACTTTCTTTCAAATTCTCCATATCGATATGTTTCCAGAGGGTGCAAGTTGAGGAATGCTGTTCTGGCAGTGTATCTGCTGTGAGGCTAGAGAAACAACGTCATAGAATTGAAATCAGGTCAAGGAATTTGAGTTCTGGGGCTAGTTCTGTGGCTTCTGAGCTCTCAGATCTCGGGCAGGTCATTTCTTCGCCATGGCCTTGGTTCTGCATCTGTAAAATGGGTACACACAAATCCCTGCCTCTCTTACAGGGTTGTGGGGAGACTCAGGCTTGTCTGGCTAGTGCTAGGTGCTAGTGGGGAGAGACAGGTATGAGAAATCCCCCCTGTTCTGTCCATGAACAGGGAAGGGGGTGTCAGAAGAGAGGAGAGGAGGGGGGGGGAAGAGTGTTTATTGAGCACTTACTATGTGTTGAGCCCTAGGCTAAGGGCTTTACTCTCATGTAATTTTCCCAACAGCCTTGTGAGCGTGGGGATGTTATTCCTATTTACAGAAGAGGAAGGCGAGGCTCAGGGAAGAAAAACAAGTTGCCAGTATTGGCGGAGCTAAGATTTAGGCTCCGGTCCATCTCCAAAGCATGGCCCTTTCTGCCGGGGCACACTGCTTCTTACTTGGGGTCCACCAACAGACTGGGGTGAACCCTCACTGGGAGGCAGCATGTGCTGGGCACTGGGACTCAGAGGATGGGGGAAATGATGCCACTGCAAAATGGAATGAGAATACAATAATATGAGTATTAGATGCCATGGTAACTTAAAGGAGGAAGTACCATAAGGCCTCACAGAGGAGGAGGTACTTGACCTGGGTTTTGAAGAATACGTAGTTTTCCAGATAAAGAAAAGAAGGTTCCTCAGAACAAGGGGAGTTGCATATATAAGGCAGGCAGATGTCAAACTACTGACCACTTGGAGGAACTGCAAATGGGTCTCAGTTACCAAGAGACAGGGCCACAACTGTGCGTGACTTTGAGCAAGTTACATAACCTTTCTGAGCCTCAGTCTCCTATTCTGTTAAATGAAGCCAATAATGCCTAACTTAGAGGGTTGTTAGGTTTAGATGAGATAAATGAGGGAGAAATTTACATACATTGTTCTCACTTAATCCTTACAAGCTTGTGAGCTGAGCTGGATTCCTGCACTCTCCCATTTTTGCAAAGGATCAGAGAAGGAAGGAAATTGCCCAAGGACATAAAGCCAGCCTCATTGCAGATATTGCCTTCTTAACAACCTGTTATATTGACACAAAAATCCTAAATAAAATATTAGCAAACCAAAACCAGCTTTGAATGAAAATATTAATGGGCCATGAGGAAGTAATTTTTATTCTAGGAATGTGAATATGATTCAACATTAGGAAATCTGTTAATATAAGACATTGTATCAATAGGTTAAAGGAGAAAAGCCACAGGATTATTTTTTTTTCTAGCTCTTTAATATTTTATTTTTATTTATTTTTTTAAACATCTTTATTGGAGTATAATTGCTTTACAATGTTGTGTTAGTCTCTGCTGTATCACAAAGTGAATCAGCTATATGTATACATATATCCCCATAACCCCTCCCTCTTGTGTCTCCCTCCCATCCTCCCTATCCCCCCCCTCTAGGTGGTCACAAAGCACCCAGCTGATCTCCCTGTGCTATGCGGCTGCTTCCCACTAGCTATTTTACATTTGGTAGTGTATATATGTCCGTGCCACTCTCTCACTTCATCCCAGCTTACCCTTCCCCCTCCCCGTGTCCTCAAGTCCATTCTCTACGTCTGTGTCTTTATACCTGTCCTGCCCCTAGGTTCTTCAGAACCTTTTTTTTTTTTTTAGATTCCATATATATGTGTTAGCATACGGTATTTGTTTTTCTCTTTTTGACTTACTTCACTCTGTATGACAGTCTCTAGGTCCATCCACCTCACACTACAAATAACTCAATTTCATTTCTTTCTATGGCTGAGTAATATTCCATTGTATATAGCCACAGGATTATTTTAAAAGAAGTAGAAAGGGGACAATAAAATGCCACATAAAGATCTCATTTAAAAATAAATTTTAAGTAAACTAGAAATAAGACATTGTCCTACCTTGATTTTTTTAAAGCTTTCTCAAATCAAACAGCCAACATGATAACTGTGTGAAAAACTAAAAGTATTCCATCAAAATTAGGAAAAAGGCAATGATTCCTGAAACACTCCCATTGTTTACCGCTGTCTGTGAGCTTTCGCAGATACAGTAAGACAGGAAAAGATATGTGGTGTAGCTATTGGAAGGGAGGAGACGCAATTATTAAATGGTGTAATTGCCTACCTAAAAAACTTATAAAAAAAAAAAAACTAAAAATCTGTTAGAACTAGTAATACTCAAATAACTAATGCAAGATAAATGTATATTTTTAAATCAGTTTTTATATGTACCAACAAGAACTAGCAAGACTATTACATTTGGAAAACAAGATCCCATTCACAATAGCCAAAAATATCATAAATGTGAATTACCTTAACCATAGATGTGCATGACAACATGAAGAAATAGAGAAAACATTTCAGAGATATAAAAATTTGACTAAATGAGAGATACAGCATATTCCCAGCGTAGAAGACAACTACTATAGGACTTCCCTGGTGGCGCAGTGGTTAAGAATCCTCCTGCCAATGCAGGGGGCAAGGGTTTGAGCCCTGGTCCGGGAAGATCCCACATGCTGCCGAGCAACTAAGCCCGTGCGCCACAACTACTGAGCCTGCGCTCTAGAGCCTGCGAGCCACAGCTACTGAGCCCATGCACCACAACTACTGTAGCCCGTGTGCCTAGAGCCCGTGCTCCACAACAAGAGAAGCCACCGCAATGAGAAGCCCGCGCACCGCAACGAAGAGTAGCCCCCGCTCGCCGCAACTAGAGAAAGCCCACACGCAGCAATGAAGACCCAACACAGCCAAAAATAAAATATAAAAAAAAAAAAGAAAACGACTTCTATAATGATGTTCGTTTTCCCCAAATTGATATCTGTTTAATGCAATTTTTTAAAAACTATGGAATCTATGCCTTGATCAAGTTATCTAAATTTCTAAATTATTTTCATTTTCATCTAGGAAAATGAAAAGGCAAGGCTAGTCAAAAAGATTTTGGGGGCTTCCCTGGTGGCGCAGTGGTTGAGAATCTGCCTGCTAATGCAGGGGACACGGGTTCGAGCCCTGGTCTGGGAAGATCCCACATGCCGCGGAGCGACTAGGCCCGTGAGCCACAATTGCTGAGCCTGCGCGTCTGGAGCCTGTGCTCCTCAACAAGAGAGGCCGCGACAGTGAGAGGCCCGCGCACCGCGATGAAGAGTGGCCCCCGCTCGCCGCAACTAGAGAAAGCCCTTGCACAGAAACGAAGACCCAACACAGCCATAAATAAATAAAATTAAAAAAAAAAAAAGATTTTGGGAATTAGGTATACTGACTGAAGGGAGACTTTCCCTACAAAAAATTGCAATGTAATACAAATTTATAAATATTATAAAACAATATTGTCATCACCTAAGAATAGCACTAGATACGCCAGTGGAAGAAAAAATATATATCCTTAAAAGCAGACCTTAGGATATAAAAGTGCTAGGTACATAAAGTCAGTAGAAGATCCAGTGATAATTCATATCAGCAGGGAAAGGAAAAATTACTCACCGGTGCTGGGGCAATTGGTTAACTATTTAGAAAATTAAATGAATTCAGATCTTCACCTACAGAGAGAAACATAAAAGGAAAGCCACAAAAATCGTAAAGAGGAAATGTGACAATAAAGTATTTGGTGAAAAAATACATTTGTATGTATAGTAGGATTATAATATAGTAGGATTCAAATATTCTAATATTTAGTGCAAAACAAATACTTTAAGGATTATGGATTTTTATTTTTATCATTGTTCTTGTCTGTTTTTCAGATTTTGAACTATAAGCACATAATCTCTTTATGATTTTTTTTAAGTGTATAAGATGACACCCTAGCCTGAAATCAGGTGATAAGAGATAAGAAGGCCCTTGGACAAGTCCAGAGTCCTCTATGGTTTGCATGGTTATTTTTACTACAGATCTCCTGGTGACATAACAAGTGTCTAGGAGAGACCCTTCTGAGTTGTCACTCACACCCAATCAATTCTGGCTTCAAGATCAGGCCGCAGCACAGGGATCGGAAACCGCGTTCGCTGCTCGGGGGACACCTGGCTTTACTTGGCTGTTCCTCGCTGTCTGCCTTCTGCCCTGCTCCACACTTTTTGCTCTTCTTTGTAGAGGCAACATCACTGTCTTTTCAAGAAGAAATACAGAGGACACACACACACACACACACACACTTCCTTGCCTTCAATGAACAAGCAACACCAGCCAGATTCCCATTTCCTTAATAAGACAGAGGAACCTGGATGGAAAATGACCTTCATCTGTGCCCCCTCCTGCTCTCCAGCTGAGCTCCTGCCCGGCCCTGGAATCCGTGCATCCCCGCCTTTACTCCCCCTTCACCTGGCTGCCACCTCTATAATTTTCCAAATTTGGAAGGAGGACCAGGTACACCAAGATTGTATCAATAGCTCTGGTTCTGCTTTCAATTTGGTGGATAACTAGAGGCAAGTCACTTCCCCTCTCAGACCCTCAGAATTCTCATCTGGAAAATGGGCTAGTAGGAGGAAACCATCTCTGAGGCTCTCTCCAACACCTACATGCAGATGGGTAAATTTCTCAGGGGAGGACAGAGATTCTGGATCTCCTTGGTAGCTGAACAAGGGATTCACAAAGGTACATGTCCAAGGACGTCCATCACAGTGATGGCTGTGGTACGGGATGTGTAGGTGACCTTAACATCCCTCATTTGAGAAAAGGAGAATGTGGTAGGTGCATATTTTAAGCAAGGTGGGGTTTTTTTTGGTTTATTTATTTATTTATTTATTTATTTATTTATTTATTTATTTTTGGCTGTGTTGGGTCTTCGTTTCTGTGCGAGGGCTTTCTCTAGTTGCGGCGAGCGGGGGCCACTCTTCATCGCGGTGCGCGGGCCTCTCACTATCGCAGCCTCTTTTGTTGCGGAGCACAGGCTCCAGACGCGCAGGCTCAGTAGTTGTGGCTCACGGGCCCAGTCACTCCGCGGCATGTGGGATCTTCCCAGACCAGGGCTCGAACCCGTGTCCCCTGCATTAGCAGGCAGACTCTCAACCACTGCACCACCAGGGAAGCCCGTTGCATATTTTAGAAGACTCTGTAGCAATTGGAAGCAAACGCTAGATGTACACAGAAAAAGAAACAGCATTTTATGAAAAGTAAGAAAGAGAATGAAGTCAATAGCCGCGTATGTAAATGCACCTGAGCAGTGTCTTTGTGGAGAAAGAAGGCTGACGCTTTCGTGATGCACAGGGCGTGGAACTGGAGAGTCCCCATACTGCCTCACTGTAAAATCCGGCCCCACAGAAGCACTCCTTTGGGTCTAAGAAACGTGTTTGTTTGTTTGCAAGACACAAATCTGGTCAGAAGCTGTTCTGGGTTCCACATGAGAATCTGAGGTGACAACACGATACTGGACAGAAATCTTTTGAACTACTCTGTGAATCTCACACTGGGTTCTTATCTGGCTGGGCTCATCTGTTTCAGGGCCGACTTTGTTCTGCGCTCCTTTTGGAACTGCTTGTAAATGTACCTCTTGTCCTTCCGGTTACACCTGCCTCCTGCATGGTCCCTGATACTTACACGGCATGCCTTCCCCTCTCCATCCCAGAGAGCCATCCCCAGAGACCAGTTCCCTAAGGAACGAACACCTCGGGGGGGGGGGGGGGCCCTCAGCTGAGACCTTCAAGGCTCCCATCTGCTGGGAGAGGGATGAGATGTCAGAAGGCAGAAGGGAGAGAGGGCAGAGAGGGGGTGGCGGTGGGGGGACCACACAGGCAAACATGGCTGATTTCTCTATGAGTTCAGGGGCGGCCCCGGAACAAAAGGGAAAAAACAGCCCTGCTGGCCCGGCGTGGCTTCCAGGACAGCCAGGGCTGCAGCCATGTGTTTCCAACGTTAATGCGCTCATGAGTGAATGTTCCTTTAAAAGAAGCTTGGACAAGAACAGCAGAAGTGCTTCAAGAAGTCTCTTATTCGAGAAGGGAGAAAAAAGGAAAAGGTTCTTCAAATAGGTAGAGCCAGGGAGAAGAAAGGAAACAGACGTCATTTGCATATTCCCAGAAGTAGAATTACTAGGTCAAAAGGCATAAGTGTCTGTAAAGTATATATTGTGCAATTGCTTCCTAAAAATATGCAATTGTAATGCTACCCACCGTGGTTGAGTATACCAGCCTCATTGCTATCTTGCCAGCATTCGGTGGTATTGTTTTAAAATTGTTTTAGCTAGTTTGGTAGACAGGAAGTCACTTCCTCTTCCTCCAACTTGATTCCGTTCAGCCAGCTTTCAAAGCACACCCACTAGGTAGGTCTCAGGCGCTTGGTTTGTCCCGGGAAGTACTGAGCTGGTTAATTAAGGCAGGGTCCTCGCTCTGAACTGGTGTGCACGCCAGCTGAGCAGCTGGAGGGAAAGAATGTGCCTGGGGAGGGTGACGATGCGAAATGTCAGGATGGGAACAGGCAAGGCTGGGAGCGCAGAGGCCAGCCGTGGCTTAGGCCCGACTCTGCTCATAGGCTCTCCTGCTTAGCTCCGGCTTGCATGAGAGTCTCCCAAATCCACATCCAAAGGGCTTCGCTTCCCAGCCTCCAGCTCACCAAGATGCTGCCTGACAGCCCCCCTCTGGGAGAGAAACTGGACCTTCCCTGAACTCCTCCCTAATCTAGAGAACCATCCACAGCTGGGAGAAGGGGTATGGAGCCATGAAACTGCAGTTCTAACCTTAGCTCTGCCACTAACTTGCTAGTTGGCCTTGGCAAACCCTTCCCTTCCTCTGAGCTTCAGTTTCGGACAGAGTGGGGAGGTGGGATACTTGCATGCACGCGTCTAATACTTTTTGCTCTCCCCTTTGGGGAAGAAAGTCAGGTCCTCACACATCAGGCCAGTAAACTACAGTCCAGTCAGTCTCAGAGCCAAAGTAGCAGACTGTCCATGTCTTCATCCTAAACCCAGGGAGATGGTTTCTAAGAGGAAGGATGTCAAAGAGGACGTTTCTAAGAAATCTGGCCTGGGGAGAGCAGGCTGCAGGTAAAAGGGCCTGATAATCGTTGATCACTTATTATGTGCTAGTTCCCTGTAGGAAGATTCTGGCAAGTGCTATCTTTAATCCCACCACAACCCTAAAAGACAGCCATGTTACCCACGTCTTGAAGATAAGAAAACAAGCTCAGAGATTAAATCACTTGTCCTGGACACCCCAGGCAGAAATCCACAGATGAGATGCAAACTCAGTTCATCTGACCCCAAAGGCCATGCTCTTTTCTGAGCAAACTGACCAGGTCAGAGACTGACCAGGCTGAATCTGGCCCAGGGACACACGTCATTTGGCTTTAAAAATTGGAAACGTTTGCAGAAATCCAGCTTCTGGATTGGAAAATTGGGAAATCTGGCCACACAGAGCTCTCGTTCCACGTGGCAGTGATGCGCCAGAGCTGCGTAGACGCCCAGACCTTTGGAGAAGCCTCTCTAGTGAGCCAGGTTCCTCTCCAACTCGCCACCTGGTTCCTGCACACCTGCTGGGCCCCTCCAGGCCCTGCTGCCCCTATGACCCCTGGCCTGGGGGAATATTCCTGACCCTGTGTCCAGCCACAGGGAAAGCTGGAGAATAAAGGCAGGAGACGCCGCCAGGCTCCTGCTCCCTGCACTTTCTGCCTCCTCTTCCTCCTCTCTCCCCCTCCTCCCTCCCCTCTTCTATCTCCTCCCCCTCCTCCCCTCCCCCTCCATTCCTTTCTCTCCTTCTCCCTAGTCTTTCCCCTCCTGGCTCACAGCTGGATGCATACAGACACTTTCTGCACCCATACGCACAACCGTCCTCCACCCCCTTTCCAGCACACGTTCTAGTCTCCCCAGGGAGATTGCGGACCCTGTAGGGACAGGGGTGTCTCTCACCTCTTTGATACACAAGACCGGCACAGCCCCTCAGAGCAGAAACCCAGCCCTCCCCAACCCCGCCCCTCCAGCCGTGTTATAAGCTCCCATTGCCTTTGATGTCCTGGCAGAGGCCTGGCTGGCTGGGGAGGAGAGACCCCACTTCTACCCAGATGCCCTGAATCACCCCCACCCCCCTGCCACCATGCCAGTGCTCCTGGGGCACTGCTGCCTCCCCATTTACATCAAGAAGGCCTGGGACTCACTAACTGGGAGAACTCATGGGAAACTATGAGCTGGACCCCAAGTCAATATGCTTGGGGCACTGGGCTGTGTAAGTCGGAGATGAAGTGAGGTCTAGCCCCGCCAGGAGCCTCTAATCCTTGGCAGATGATTATCTGAGACCCTGGGTCTAACTTCAGGAAAGCCTGGACTAGCAAGGCCACTCTCTTCCAAATCAGGCCAGAGAGCTCGGAGCCTCAGAAAGGACGGGCCTGGGACTCAGCTGAGAGCACTGCTGTTCACTCCCTGGGTGGCCCTGAGTGGGTCTCCTGCTCAGTTTCTCCATCTGTAAAACTGGGCCCAGGGAGCTAATGCGTGTCATGGTAAAGTGCCATGTCAGTGTAACCCCCCAACCGGAGCACATTCCCAGAAGTGGGGGGCAGAGGGGGAGACTCAGGCTTTTCCACGGGGAAAGGAAAGGGTGAGAAGGAGTTCTCAGGCTTGGGCATGCGTGTGGAGCCCCTTAGAGGCATAAATCCTGACTGTATCCTTGGAGAGGCTGCTCCAAGGGGCAGCCTTGAAACAGTGCATTGGGATGAAAGGTATCATAATTTTTCCCATTAAAATTTATGGAAGTGGTTTTTCATTTAATGGCTTTTCATTTAGCAGCAAAGTTTTCAGGAACAAATTCTAGTCATTAAACAAAGGAAAGGTGTGTGATTCTGGTCTGGAGGCAGAGGAGCAAATGAACTGGACTAGATCATAGCAATCGCCGTCCCTGAGTGGCTTAAGTGGCAGGAGCCTTATGTATGTTTTGTCATTTCAACCTTCCAATAGCCACCAGTTCCCAGTATGGTGATGGGATAGGTATATCCATAATATAGGCACAGAGAAATTCGATAACCCCCAAGGTTACCTGATTGGCCAGTGGCAGAGCTAGGATTTGGAATAAACTTCTCACCCTGGCTCCCAAACCAAGCATCTTTCCTGATCCTCTCTGATGCCTTCCTGAGGAGGGCCCTTCCTGCCCCCTGGCCCATCCCCTAAAAAGAGCCCATGTGGTATACGGCCCATGGGCTGTGCATTCTTTTGGATCTATTGGAAGAAGCCCTCAGAATGAACAACTGGAGACAAAACAAAAAGTACAATGATTGTTAAGTTCAAGCAAAGAGATGGCACAATCCAAAGAGCAGACTTGAGGAGTTAGGCAAGCTGGTTGAGGGCGGCAGCTCTGCTGTGTGAAACCTCCTAACTCTCTGGACCTCAGTGTGTTCAGCAGTGAAGTGGGCATAGTTGTGTCCACCACACTTGGTTCGTGCATTATGACATAACGTATGAGTAAATTCTGGCTAAACCAGAACACAAACAATTGTGCAGAGAGCCAGATTTTTCCAGAAGATTCCAGAATGCCCAAAGATTATTTATAAGTTACAAGTTTGTCTTTATATTTCCAATCCATGCCTTGACTTATATATTCATCTTGCTATTTGACAGTAATGAAATCTCTTGTCAATGACATGAACCTGTTTGGTTCAGCAAGTCAACTAAAATGATTGTTCTAGGCAGTGCCGGGTTTTCCCTGTTGGTGCCGCTGATTTATGGGCAGGCCTTTAATCATCAGAATCAGAAAGAGCAACTTCCTGGAAAAGGTGCAGCATCTATTCAGGTTTCTGGTGCTGATCTTAAAAGTCAGCTTGGTGTGCAGTTATTAACCGGTCTTCAGGGCATTTTCTTTCTTCAAACATATTTCCATATTGTTCAAGGTGAGGGAGCCCTAGCATTCGTGAGGAGTAATAAAACATTGCATATAAAACAGCCTTAGAACAATCCAGTACATCCTGTTTTACGTGAACAATGAAAGTATTCCGAAAAAAATTGACGGTAAGAGGGTTACATAGTGTTAAGTAAAAAGTTTATTTTACATAAAATTTTAAGAATGATTAGGTATGTACAAATTTTTTTTTTAACAGCATACTTTTTTTTTAATGTTATTTATTTATTTATTTATTTATTTAATTATTTTTGTCTGTGTTGGGTCTTCGTTTCTGTGCGAGGGCTTTCCCTACTTGCGGCAAGCGGTTCACTCTTCATCGCGGTGCGCAGGCCTCTCCTGTTGCGGAGCACAGGCTCCAGACGCGCAGGCTCAGCAGTTGTGGCTCACGGGCCTAGTTGCTCCGCGGCATGTGGGATCTTCCCAGACCAGGGCTTGAACCCGTGTCCCCTGCATTGGCAGGCAGACTCTCAACCACTGCGCCACCAGGGAAGCCCTGTACAAATTTTTAAGGTATTCCTTACGGACCCGTTTCAAGGAATGGATTTTTGGTTTTAAGGGAATAAAATCAGTTCATCAGTCAACATGAAACAAACAATATTTTATAAGGACGTGCACTGTGGGGAAGTTGTACAAACAAAGGTTTCAGAAATGCTTGTGTCCCATTCGTTCTCCTAAGTTGCTTAAATATTCCTCCTGCGATATCACACCCTGGGCAGTCGCTTAGCAAACCCTTCTCTCCTTGTCTAGAGCAACAGCAAACATCAGAGCTGCCATGTACAAATGACCACATTCCAAATAAGCCGAACAGACAAGTACTGTCTCATGGTTTGACTTTTAAGGTGTAAAGAAAGAGATTAATTATACAGAGGCGCTCCTGTATAAGCCTTCTTCCAATGTTCAACCAAAAATATGTAGTCCATTATATTCTGGGAAGAGGAGTGGATTTGGAAGAAAATGGTCAATGCAGAGGCCATAACATGTCCACTTTCTGACCTGTACTCTGGGCACTGGTTTGTGTTTATCACCTTGGCAGAGTGACCTTCCTCAGGAAGGGAGCACCAGCTCCTGAGTCAGCCTCTCTGGGTTCAGAGGTTGGCTCTGTTTCTCATTAGCTGTGTAACCTTGGGCCAGTTGCTTAACCTCTCTGTACCTCATTTCCCTCATTTGTAAAATAAGGAAAACGGGCTGATCATTTTATCAGGACTCCAGTTTCACGGGTACTGATGGGTCTAGGGCAGGGGCTGGCAAACTTTTTCTGTAAAAGGCCAGATAGTAAATTTTTTCAGCAGTGGGGGCCATACCTACAGTTTCTGTCACACCTACTTGATTCTGCTCTCATAGCACAAAAGCAGCCATGGCCAACATGTACACAAACAAGTGTGACTTTGTTCTAATAAAACTTTACAAAAACAGGCAGTCATTGGCCCAGAAACTGTAGATTGCCAACTCCTGGTCTAGAGAATGTCAGAGCAGAATAAGGGAAGCAACAGTGAGAACAGACAGAACCAGGTCAACAGAAGGGGATAACGGAAAAGGTTCTGAGCACAGGGAAGGATGATGGAGGGGGCAAAAAGAACTAGTGGGCTCCCCTTCTACCATGCTGGTGGCCTGAGCGCTGGTCATCTCCTGGCCTAGAATGCCTCCCCTTTTCCCAGTCCAGTTTCCACATTCCAACTCCTGGGGGTCTCTCCTATTTCATCCACACCCTTGCCGAGGGTAGGGACCAGGGTAGGCTGCCTGGATGGGGAGTGTGGGTAGAAGCACAGTCCCAGAGCCTGGAGGGGGTTGGGTTCTAGGCCCATCTCTGCCATGAACTTGCTGTGTGACCTTATGTGTGGGGACAGAGAGGCAGCTGTAGGGACCTCCCCTACAAGCCAGAGTTTGCCTTGTGAGGCATCACAAGATGCAACTGGGGACAGATCTGTGCCAACTCTGTGCTGTGCCCCCATCCCTCCCTCCTTCCTCCTGGCCTCCCCAACCTCTTCCCCAGAGCTAAGGCACGCAATCCAGTTCACCCCTCCTATACCCTTGACTGCATCTGCAGCTTCTTTCGCTTTTATGCGTCATATTCTCCCATAGCCAGAAGGGCCTTCAAGATCACCTAGTTAACCCCCTCGTTTTTCAAATGAGGAAACTGTGGCCCAGAGACAGAAAGGGATTTCCCCAAGATCACAGATAGCTGTCCTGCCTGACAGCCTGTGCCCTGCCTGTGTCTCTGCCTCTGAGGAAGCCCCACCTTCAATCTCTATGTAATGCAGTACTGGCCCAAACAATATAATTCTTGGTAAGAATTATCAAAAGGTATCCTTTCCTCCAGCCAAACAGAGCCCCACACCAGCACCCATGGCACGGCAAGCAGATTCTAGGAATGCAGACCCCATTTGGCCTCACAGCTGGGTGCCTTGTGCAGTGGACATCATGCACAGCCTTACATGGAGGTCCTGGGCCCATGCCTAGTAGCAGGGATTGGTGTTAAGCTTGGCAAACCCCAGATCACAGACCCATGTGGAGATGTCAGGGACAACTCAACTCACAGGTCATCGTTGCCAGGGAGGAGTGCATGCTCAGTGTCATACTGGAAATCTGGATTCTGGAGATCTGTAGTTTCTAAATGTTGGCAAGGAATTCCTTTAAAAAAAAAAAAATACAATGGAGGCTGATTCTGTGCAGACCACACCAACAAGTCAGTGGGCCAAAAGATTTTGCCATTCGACTACTCCAAACCCCTCAGGAAACAGATGTGAGATGACAGAGAAGTGACTGGTCCAAGGTGACACCTTGAGCCAGTGACAGGCTGTCTTCCAGCCTTCCCCGATGCCTGTGACCCACACTGCGCCTGCATTTCACAAGTCAGCCTGGATTGCACACACACCTCCTGGCCTGGCCCCGTCCCCAGCTGATATTTTTACCAAATGTCACAGCAGTTTGCAGGAAGGCCCAGGGTCTGGCGTGAGCCAGTAAATTATGGTCGCTTGCCAGAGAGCTGTAAACAGGATTCTGATTAATGAATTCCTTAATGGTTGGGCCCTGTGTGCAGACGTTGTCTGAGTGTCACCCCCGGCAGATACACGAGGAGGGGTTGGCTGGGTGGTGGGAAGATTTGTGTCATGTCTTTGCCTCAAAAAGGGAGCTCTAAACCTGCTGGCCCCCAGCACCTAAAGAACCACTCCTCCCCCACTCTTAATTGTGCGCTTGCCCCGTCTGAGCTCACTCCAGCTGACGTGTACATAAGACCAGAGAAAGAGATGATGGATCCTTGGGTGAAAATAGAATTGGCTGGCCTCCGAGGTGATCTCAAGAAACTTGAAAATGCCCTTATCTGAATCCAAACAAAGAGCCGAGAAGCCTTCTCCCTGACGCTGCCTGCCTTGCATCTGGCGGGACCCCTGAGGCCTAAGCAGGAAGCTCTGGACCACATCCTCTCTTGGTTGGAGATTGGAAACTCAGGCAGCAGGAGCCGGACACAAACCTGTCCAGACTCCCCAAGGATGTGGGAGGAAGGGAAACACGGGAAAGTCACTGACAAGGGAATGGTCCTGCTGTGTGACCTTGGGCCAGTCACCTGACCACTCTGGACCTTGTGTCCGCCTCTGTGAAATGAAACACCCAGAGCACATGATTCACTCAGTTCTCTGTACCGGGGCAGATGAGGTCAAACCTAAGGCCAGAGAGGGGTGACAAGTAATCCACACGAGTGGCCACTCCCCATCCCTCGCCCAGGGCCAACCTCGCTGGTGGATCCTGGCTTTCCTGGCCAGGAGCGGGGACAAGCCTCACAGGCTTTCTCAGTGCAGGATTCAAGGCAGCCGCCACCACTCACTCCCAGCCAGCAAGTGTGAGAAACGCGATTTGCTGTCCTCGAACTGGAATCTTTGTCTTCTCTGCTTTAGTCTAAGAGTGGCAGCTTGTGTGATGGAAAGAGCTCTGGGCTGGGAGTCAGGAGACCCGGATGACTGTCATGGCTCTGCTGTCAGCTCCCTTGGGTAGGACACCAGGCCTCTCAGAGTTTCCTCAAAGTCCTTTCCTGCTCCGAGTTCATGGGTCAGTAAGAGCAGAGCCTTTTAATTAGAATAGCAGTGGCCATTCATGCATCAGGCACCGTGCAAACACTTTAGGGCATTTTCTCACATAATCATCGTAATACCTGACAAGAAGGGATTACTATTGTTCCATTTTATGGGGGAGGAAATTGAGGTTCAGACAGATGAAGGCCCACGTGGCCCACGTGTACAATTAGTAAGTGTCCCAACGGTCAAACCCAGGCAAGAGGTGCTTGTTATGGAGCAATAGCTGACTGATACACAATCTTACCCCAGAGCCACACTCTTGAGTGTTGCTGGTATACCTCACAAGAGGCAATCCAGAGTAGTGGGTAAGAGTGTGTCTCTGGAGGCAGACAGCCTGGCTTCAAAATCCCAGCTCTGCCTTTTACTAGCTGTGCAATCTCAGGCAAGTCACTTCAGCTTTTTGTGCCTCCATTTCTCCCTCTGTGAAATGGGGGTGACAATAACAGCATAGCTACTTTATTAGGTTATGTGATGATTGAGTTACTATAAATATATGTAAAGTGCCCAGAATAGTGTCTGGCACAGAGTGTTCACTTTTTTTCTTCCTAAAGAAAGGAAATTCTCAGGCTCACGGACAGTCAGGGCTCCTGGGGACTGTGGCAGTAATCCTGCCCATCTGCTGCCTCTTACATCCTCAGTCCCTCAGAGAGAGAGAGAGAGAGAGAGAGAGAGAGAGGCAGAACAAGAAGTCCCAGAAGGAACATCCAGGTGAATGACCCCTCAAGAATTATATAAAATGTACGCTTACATGGTGGCCCTGCAAATAGATGCTATTAGTCCTACTTTTCCCAGATGACAAAACCAAGACCCAGAGAAAGAACTAGCCCTTAGCCAGTATCCTAATTCCTAGTCCAGGGCTTATCCCTCCAGCCCACCTGGCCTTTTCGTCCTGGTGCTGATGCAGTGATGGGGGTCCTCCACGGAGCCGTTCCCCAGCCTCAAGAGTGGGGCAGAGGCAGACTCTCTGGGGTTCAGTTATCCAGCCCTCTTTGGGATGAGGTGGGGGGATGCTCGTGGCAGGGCCGGCCCCCCTCCCAGGCCTCCTGTAACCAGAAACACACAGGAAGGAGGGTGGGCCAGATGCAGCAAGACAACAGAGCCCCAAAGCTCATCTTATAAGGGAGCTCTTCTGCCACCTTTTAGTTTCTCTCCTTTTCTCCGTATTTCTTTTTCCTTGGTCCTCTGTTCCTGTTCAGCCAGCATCCCCTCTCCTTCCATCTCTACGAGGATAACCCTCCCTTTTACTTTTCCAATGGGCTGAGCACCAAGCACGCAGGAAACAAAACCTAAGACTTTCTGAACACCCAACATGTGCCTGGTACAGTATAAACATCCCCCTTTTAATTGACACAACAGCCCCACAAGGGAGGCATGGTTACCCCACTGTCACAAATGAGGGAACAGGGGCCCCAAGGGGCTAAGTGATTTGCCCAAGAAGACACCTTTAGTAGATGTCAGAGCTGGGATTTAAATCCAGACCCTCTGCCCTCAGAGCCACGCCATTTCCATCACAACACCTGTCCTCTCCCAGGGGAAGCTGGGAGCCCGGCACAGAAATTCCACTATGGAAACAGCGAGTGGAAACTGCATTAACGAAAGGAGAGAGTGAGCCAGGCCAGGCCCCCAGGGCTGGTTCCTCATCAGCCTGAGCCCCGGGAGGATCTGGGGAGAGATGCTCCCAGCATCCTCAGCAGCTAATTACTGGCTTCACTTTTTTCTTTCCCTCCTTGGATGTTTCTGATACCCTCATCAAGTGATGCAAACTCAGCCTGCAAAGCAGGGCTGCGCCTCAGAGCTGGTGAGGGAGGTGGGGGTGCTGAGAACGAGGCTACAGGGCCCGCTCCAGGAAGGCAGGGGCTCCCACTGGCTTCACGTGTGGCTGAATCCATGCTCCTCAATAAGGATTTGTTGGATTAATAAACTGAGCAGCCCTAGGTGCTGGTTTCTGTGCTCTGATGTTCACGGCTGTATCTCATAGCATTCTTGCGGCGTTCACACAATCAATGTCATCAGTAATCCTCACTATGTGCCCTGACTGTGTTGAATGCCTTCCAAGTGTGGTCTCACTTCCTGTTCATGTGACACCCCTGAGAGAGCCCTCTGGGGTCCCCCACCCCCCACCCCGTGTTGTCCCAACCTCACGCTTAGCTCCCAGAGGAGCTAAGTGACCTCTCCCTGTTAGTAGGTGGCTGTGTCTGGAGCCACGCCCAGAACCTTTGACCCCTGAGCCAGCAGAGGGTGGGTGCGACATCTCACTCACCAGAGACAGGAGCTGGCCCTGGGCTTCACTGCTTCTGAGTGTGGCTCTCACCCGACCGGGACCCCACTGGGGCTGATTCCCTTCCAGACCCAGGCTGTGCTTGTAGCTGCTCCTCCCTGCCTCCCGACCCGCCCTCCCCTAAGCTGCTGACACACCACACTGGCCCGTCTAGTGCTCCCCACTTCCCGGCCACCCATTGCCCATCTGAGGCATGTGGCATGAGGGCGAGGGTCCAGTTACATCCTGACCTTCGAGTGCTGTCAGCGAAACCCGCGCCTCTCTGGTCAAGCCTGCAGCTGGGGCCCTTGCAGCCAGCCCACTCTCTCCCCGCTTCTCGCTCCCTTCCTGCTGCCTCCACACCCTTCCCCACCATGCCACCCCCTCCGCTCCCTTCCCCTCTCTCTCAGCTTTCCTCCTCCTCACCCAGAAAGGGAAAGGGTACAGCTCTCAGGCTCTGGAGGCTCAAGGCCCAATGTCAATTCCCACTCACCCATGGCTGGGTGACCTTGGACAAATCACTTGTCCTCAGAATGAAGTTAACAAGCCAGGTAGGGCCTTGGGGCTACGGGAGGAAGGGGTCAGCAAACATTTGGGGGTGCCTACTCTGTGCCTGGGGCTCTTTAGGGGTCGCTCTGCCTACTTCCCCCCTTGCAGCCTCCCACATGGGCTGGAAAGGGGTTCACCTAGAAGTAGGGACCTGGACTATGTCCCCCCCCTTTTTTTTTTTTTTGGTGTGGGGGCAGGGCTGTGTCTTGCGGCATACGGGACCTTAGTTCCCCGACCAGGGATCGAACCCTTGCCCCCTGCAGTGGAAGAGCGGAATCTTAACCACTGGACCTCCAGGAAAGTCCCTATGTCCATTTTTTAAATGAGGAAAATAAGGTTCAGAGAGATGAAGTCGCTTGCCTAAATGCTCCAAAGCTAGTAAGAATTTGGATTTGCATTTGAACGAGCTCCATCCAAGGACAAAACCCGTGTTCATCCACTCACTCAGCATGTGTCTTCCCTGGGTACCTACTGTGCGTCAGGCACCTTAGCAAGACATTTTAAGGCACAGCCCTGCTCTCCCAAGTGACTGGGCAGGTGTCAAGGGCCAGAGGAGATGGTGGGTGGGAAAGCACCAACCTTTCCTCCCCTGCAGACCTGCCTCTGCTCAGCCAGTCAGAGAGGCCTGGGTGGGCAGAGAGGCCAGAGGTGGCTGGCCGACCCCTACGAGACCACTCAGGATCTCCTCCTTCAATCCTCCCTGACACTCAGGTATAAGATTGAAATTAAATCAGCACAGGACCCTTGGGCTGGGTCCAGATCCCACCTCAACCTGTGCCCTCAATGCCCAGGGGCTTGCTGCTCTGAGAAGCACCCCTGCCTCCCCGAGGTCTCTTGTTCTGCTGGTCTTGCTGTGCAGAAGCCCTGCACGGAGACGGAGCCATAAGCAGAACCTGGCCAGGGCACGGCCAGTGCCAGGAGGAAGCCCTGAGCATGTGCTAACGCGGAGAGCAAGATGGGAAGTTATTTTTAGAGGCAGCCTGATGGGGCAGCCGTCTGTCCCACTGCACGATGACATGGAGGTGCCCTCTGGAGAAGGACAGGAGCTTTGCCATCCAACACTCAGCTTCTCCTGTCCTCCTCAGAGCCTGGGCAAGCCCACCTCCTCCAGGGAGACTTCCCTGGTTCTTGCCATCTGCCAATGACCCTTTATTCTCAATTTTGTAGACAGGGAAGCAGGGGAGGGCAAGGGAGTTACTATTGCATGTCAAATGCCCCCCTCTGTGCCAGGTGCCTTCAGCACATCCCCTTATTTAATTCTCTCAGACCTCCTGAGAGGTGGGCATTACTCATTCTCATTTTACAGAGGAAAAAACTGGCACTCAGAGAGGCTAAGTAATTTCCATGGGGGTCACGCAACTCGTGAATGGCCAAGCTAGTATTTAAACCCAGGAATGCATAATGTCAAAACCTGCCCTCTTTCCACTCCATGGTGGCTCTTGGAAGCATGTCCTCGTCCTGATTTCTGGATGAGCCTTTGGCCACATCTTCATTCTTCTGTGTGACCTTCAGGCCTGACCTTCCACTGAACCTTGAGGACTTCAGGATGAGTCAGCCCTGGCATATGGCTCTCACTGGGGAATTTAAGCATTTATTAAGTATCTACTATATACTAGGCACTAGGCTCTGTGAATCCCTTTGGGATTAATCACTGGGGCACTTAATCCACTCAGACCTCTGTGCTCTGAGCTTTACCTCTATTCTTCTACTTAATCCTCATGGTGACCCTGGGCTGCAGCGCTATTATCTCCATTTTGCAGATAAGGAAAATAAGGGCTGGAGAGATTAACTCTCATTTGCCCAGGGCTTTGAGATTGCGTGGTTTAGGGACCCTATTACATGTGCATTAGCTGTTTAAACATTTCCTGCCTTGTTCCCATCAGGTGACTTGTAACTACATGGAATGCTGAGGGCCTGAGGGATCTTAGGGACCCCCTCTGGTTTTGTCCCCTAATCCCTCATTTTATATTGACCTTGAGGCAGGTTACAGTCATTTAACTCTGTCTGATGGGAACTTTGCCGATGGGAAAGGCAAAGCCCAGAGAAGGGACGGAACTTTCTGCACGTTGCACAGTGACAAAGACAGGACCGTGCCTGCTTCCACCTACATCCCATTTGCCCTCAGCTTTAGACAGAGGCCCTTGGCCTTGAGCCTGAGTGGTCCAGGATACAGTCACAAGGTGGGGGTGTCCTTATAGCCCTGTGCACTTGATCTCACAGGAAGCCAGAGACCCTGGGTAGGGTTCCAGCTCATGGAGAGGTTAAAAAACTCCAGCATCAGGAAGGGACGTACATTTTGGAACACACAGAACTCTAGCTTTTCATCAGGAAGCAAGGTCAGTGGAAGGCCCTGCTGGGACCAGGGTAGAGAGTGTGGTGCAAAAGAAGAGCTGGGATTGGCAGCCAGAAGACCAGGCCCTGAACCTCTGAGTCCCTATAGGGCCTTGGTGGCAGGGGCTGGGGTCCTTGACCTCTCTGGGCCTCCTTCCCATCTGTAGAGAGGGAGAGGATGACCAAGGGGTCTCTCGAGTTTCTACTTAGCTCTGTAAAGTGGTAGATAAGGCCTGCCATCCTGTTAGCGGGACAAAGGGACACCAGTGACAAGGGCCCATGTGGGAACCCACAGGAAAATGGCCAAAGGTCTGTAGCATCCACAGGTTGTGGGGAGCAGTTAAGGGAACTCTGGGCTCAGGCAGGGAGCAGGGGTGAGAGTGAGAGGCTGCTTCTGCCAGGAAGGGTGCCTGAAGAAGAAAGTACCCTCTTAACTCCCCCTGGAAGGCTGCTGGTGGAAAAAAGCAGGAGCCCTGACAGTTGTGAGGCAAACAGCCCTTCAACCCTCCTGCAGAGACGGCTGCGGTGGAGAGGGTACTGGAGCGAGGCGGGTGCCAGAGGGCAGGTGTATGAGCATCCTGTGGTCGCTGTAACCCATTACCACAAACTGGGTGGCTTAAAGCAAAGAAATGGATTCTCTCACAGTTCTGGAGACCAGAGTCCTAGGTCAAGTTGCCAGCAGGCCCTGCCTCTGGGGACTCTAGGAGAGGTTCTGTTCCTGACTCTTCCAGCTTCCGGCGGCTCCAAATGTTCCTTGACTTGTGACTGCCTCACTCCAATCTCTGCCTCTGCCTTCAATGGCTGTCTCCTCTCTGTCTGTCAACTCCCCGCTGTGTGTCTCTTCTAAGGACCCTTGTCATTGAATTTAGGGCCCAGCTGAATAGTCCAGGAGGATCTCATCGTCTCAAAATCCTTAACTTAATAACATCTGCAAAAACCTTATTTCCACATAAGGAAACGTTCCCAGTTTCTGGGAATTAGGACGTGGACATGTCTTCCGCCGGGGGATGGGGGTGGGGATTGGGTGGGGGTGGGGATGGGGATGGGGATGGGGTGAGGATGGGGATGGGGTGGGGGTGGGGATGGGGATGGGGTGGGGATGGGGTGGGGGTGGGGATGGGGATAGGGGTGGGGATGGGGTGGGGGTGAGGGTGGGGGTGGGGGTGGGGATGGGGATGGGGTGGGGATGGGGATGGGGGTGGGGTGGCGCACCATTCAACCCACTGTAGCAGGATCTTGGCCCCGCACTTGCTGGCTCTTGGTGTCTGAAAGGCTTCTGGCAGCTCAGCCCAGCCGGGTGGGGAGTCCCAAGTGAGGTGCAGCCTGCTTCCTGGCCACCTGCTTGGCCCAGCCTGAGGCAGAAAGGCTGAGAGCAGAGACAGTCCCGGGAGGGAAGGAGGCTTTTCTGCAAAGGTGGCTGCAAATCTGGGGCAGCAGCAGCTCCTGCAAGGCTGTCTTCCAGCTCGGAGACAAATGAGCCAGCTAATACAACTCCATTGACTGGAACGACCAAGTCTGAAAGGGACTGAAGGTCATCAAACTACTTCCTTCTGAACCCAAGGGCAGGGAGGGCAGGGAGCAGGTGGAGGCCTGCTAGTGGGATTCGGGCGCAGCAGCAGGACACATGGCAGAGCCTCCCAGCGCAGCTCAAACACAGTCCAGGGGCACCATCTTTTCTTCCCAGCCCAAGCACAGGCCCAGGTTCGGCAGATCTGTCCCAGTTGGGCGCCTGTTATGTCATCAGAGTCCTTGCCAAGCATGCCTTCGGATCTCGGGTCTTGGAAACTCTTCAGTGAATACATAAGGCCGTTCTCGCTCCAGACCATTGGAGGTGAGCTCTCAACCAGGCAGCTAGTTTACTGAGTGCTGTGGCCCAGCTCTGAAAGAAACAGCGTGGGGGAAGAAAGGCACGGGGCGTTGTCCCAGTGTCCATGGTGTGCTACAAACTGAGTAGAAATTGTGCACGCAAAGAGAAGTACAGAGTGTGGCCTGGAGGGTGACAATCAGGGGACAATGGTGTGGGCAAGAAAGCATTCTGGCGGCTTGGGGACAACTGGAAAGAGGTTTACGAAGGGAGATTGGCTTTGGCGGATAAGGCTGGAATTGGGTATTATGGGGCCCAGGAACCACCCAGTCTTGGAGCTTGGGAGTGACAATATTGGGCTGGATTTCAGGAATATCAATTTAGGGGCCACTAGTAAAACAGATTTGGGGGCAAGAGAGAACAGGGCAAAGTGACTAGTCGGGAGGCCATTGTCCAGACCCTGGAAGGATAATGAGAGCTTGAACAAGGGTGGTGGCTCTGGGACTGGAAAGAAAGGAACATAAGAGGGAGAGATGGAGAAATGGATAAAGACTCACTGAACATCCATTCTGGGCCAGACACCAGGCACATTACATCTCATTCTCCATCCCGTCTCATCTGCCGACACCATGGGACGACCGGCTTCCTAAGAAACATCATGTGGTCGATAGGAAAAGGAGAGATTGCAGAATGAATAAAATGGACTCACAAAGTTATTTTCTCTGCAATGATTCCAATAATTACAACGTCCTATAGCCAAACCTGTAGTTTGTGATTGCGAGCTAAAAGTAATGAACAGCGTGTGTCCCACATGTGGGGCACAGTGTCCCACCGGGATTTCATCATCACCAGTAGCAGTCCAGTAACAGGCATCGTGTCCCCTAATAGGCCAACCATGCCATTTTCACCTCAAGCTATGGGAATGTGCACATGGAACAACGTCTGTGTTTATCACCCCCATTTTACAGATGGGGACACGGACTTGTGGATATGAACTCACTTACCAGGGTTCACAACGATGTGAACCTGGTCTGTCCAGCGAGAGCTATTTCCACTCCCTTCCTAACTCCCAGGAAGGGGAACGGCTGTGATGACTCAGTGACTGATACCCGCTGACAGCCCAGGAGGAAGGGCGGGCGCACGCAGGGCTCCAGCCGGCACATCAGCCAGCTCCTGGAGGCCTGAGCCTCCCAAACGGGCAGCCAAGAGGGAAGGCAATCCCTCTCCCACTTGGCCAAACTGTCCCTCCCACCCCCGGGAGCCCTGATTGAGTGCGGCACTTTCAGAGCAGTGAAGGAGGAAAATGGGAAAGGAGGAGAAGGAGCAGACGGGGAAGGAGATAGCATCTTGCCCAGAGGAAAGACAGCACCCTATTTAGGCCAGACGGAGGGCAGCTCTGCCCAGATTTCGCTGCACTGCCTTTTAGCACTGTAATCAAATGCCTTACGAATGGGTTCGCCCGGATGTCAAAAATCCAATCGGATACATTTATTGGCCTGACAACCAATTTTCTGCAATGTATCATCAGGGACTGAAGGTCCATTCGTGCAGCAGGGGAGTTGGTGATAATGGAGCCGGGAGAGCCATGGTGTGCCCTCAATACTGTCTCAGGCTGTCACGGGGAAGGAAAGGAGCCTGGGCCCACAGAGGCAGATGGACAGACAGATGGACAGAGCGTGCCTTTAGTCTCGGATCCTGCACAGTGGGGGAAGTGCTGGATGCAGAGGAGAGATCAGGTAATCTCTGGCTGGCACTGTCTCTGCCTAACCTAGGGTCCTCAGGGTCCTCACCAGCCACTTCGGAAGAATGGGAGAGCAAGAACCTGGCAGGGCTGCTGTGAGGCCCACATGGACTCAGGTGGCATCTGCTCAGTGTCCTGCGTGCGCAGGGCATGGAGAAAGGGAGCCATTTAGGACATGGCTCCAGTCCTTGGGGAGCTCCGGGAGAGTGGGGGAGGCCAAGTTAAAAGGTCGGAGGGGACCACAGATGCCCTCCCCTCTCGTGCCTTTCCAGTTGGTGCTGAGGAGCCCTAGGAGTCTCCAGGAGTGCCCCCTTGCCTTGCCCAGGAGTTGCCAAACTGAGGAGCAGGCCCCGAGCCCCCAATTCAACCATTATAGCTCCACTTACATCTTTTATGCCTTTTATTTGTTGGGCTTCTGTGTAAGGTCACCTTTGAGCAAAAGGCTGCCTTCCTTTAAAAAGAAAAGTTTGAAAAGCACTGATTCAGTCCAATCCTCTCATTTTACTAGCAGGGAAACTGAAACCCAGAGTAGTGAAGGGACTCCAAGGCAGCCTAGGAGGGCTCCTCAGAGGAGGTGACGTGCACTGAGCCTTGAAGGATACGCAGAATTTCCCCTGTGTCGGTTGACAGGCAATGAGAGGAGGAAGGAATAGCTACATCGCCTCAGGCCAGTTCCCACTTCTGGGGCTCTGCTCAGGGTCCTGTCACCTGGAGGGTCCTGTGCCCCACTTGCTCACGTTTCTCCTCCTCTGACAACCAGCTATGCCACTTCCTCCATGAAGCCTCCCCATCCAGAAGGAATGGTCCCAGCACCCTTGCTCCTGTGACAGATCATTTGTGGGACAATTTAGCTCTTCCACAATTCTGCCTGCCCTGTGCCCAAGGTAGGTGGTGCCATTGCCATCCAACCAAAGACCACGAAGAACACACCTGTATTTGAACAAAAGTGAATGTATTACCTGTTGCAACAAGGTTGAACCATGGGGGACAGCGGGACATCAGCGAGAGGGTACGAGAAATGAGTTCTAGGATTTGGGCTGGTGATAGACGATTTGGAGGAATTCAGGGAAGCAGAGTCTTGTTCTGGTTTGAATGCTGTCAGGAAGTTAGGAGGGGGAGTAACTCTACGCCTGAGTAACTTAATGAATCTTATCGAGGAGGAAAGAGGAGAGCAAAGCAAAGACTGTAATTGCTTAAAAAAGCTGTAGTCCCTGATATTAGCCAGAGTAGGGGGATGTTTGGTGATTTTTATGGCTTGGACAACGTTCCTGTTTTTGTCTGCGTTCAGACACGATTACGGAGTGGTCTTGTTTTTGTCTTGCTTGTGGCCTTGTCTGATGTTTATATGCTGAGGAATTGTTTATGTTCCACGGGGGAGCACAGCAGCCCGGCTGGGGTGCCAGGCCAGCTCCGGCTGTCAGGGGCTCTCTGCCCCCTTCCTGCGTCTCCAGCACCGAGCCCAGGGCCTGGCACTCAGCAACTGTGTCCTACATCATACGAGAGGGTAGGTGTACAGGGCGGGTTTGAGGAATTAGCGTGGCTGAAACCAAGGACATGGCGGGGTTGGGGGGGTGCAGCTGGAGGTCAGGAGCAGGCTTCGAATGCCAACTAATCAATGAGATAACCAAGGTGGTTGCTCTGGAAGGTATAAAGTACAGGCGGACGGTGACAGATTAGTTTTATCTCCTGCTCCTTCCTCCCTGGACATTGGCCTGGAGACTCACAAGCTGTTCCGCAACCTCGCCAGCCTCCAGAGACAGGAAGGGAGGGAAAGCACAGCTCCGCAGAAGCCGGAGAAGCCCATCCCCATGGGCGGGCTAGTGGGGAAGGCTATTTAATCCGAGGATGCCCCTGACCTTTCCCCCACACAACAGGGACAGACGCACAGAGCCGGGCTGCATCCTTCTCCTTTAAGACAAGAAATGGAAGCATTACTCACCACCCCGGCCATTTATCATGGTCTGGGGACATTAATTTGACAGTGTGTCATTTTCCATTTGGTTTGGGCCTGGTGGAGGCTGCCCTCGAAACACCTTCAATTAAATGCAGCTAATGACACAGAGCTATTTCGAGCGTGCAGAGCCCTCTGCCCCCTCCCCCCAGAGCTCTGATGTGTGCGTGGTGTGGGGGGTGATGGTGAGGTTGCAGTTCACAGTGATCTCAGTGAAGTGATCGTTTCCCACGCATCTGGGTCCCGCACCATTGCAGGCGAGTGAAGTGCAGACAGCACAGGGAGAGCGGGGAGAAGGAACCGCCTCAGCCGCTGGATGAGAAGATTCCAGCAACCGACTAGGCTGTGGCCCTTTCTTCAGGACATCGGAAGCTGTGGTTCTCGCCCAAGTGTAGAGAAAGCAAAGGTTTGGGAGTCCAGCGGACTTGGAGGTGGATCTCGGCTATTCTTCCTGCTGTGTGACTTTAGGCAAATCCTATAACCTCTCTGAGCCTGTTTTCTTATCTGTAAATGGAAACAAGAGTTCTTTCATGGAGTGAATGATGTTTCATGTTGTTTTATGAACTCAAACAAAACATTATACACATGAGGCTTATTAATTCATTGGAGGTAACTCGTAATAACCTCTCTCTTTTCCTAATTTCAAATTTAGGCAAAGACCGTTAAGACACTCAAGGCGTCTTCAGTAAGACTCGGGAAGTGGCAGAGTGCCACAGGGAAGGCATGTGGTCTCCAGTGAGACGCCTCTGGGCTCCAATGCCACCTTAGCCACTAACTAGCCTTGTGATTTTGGCAATTTGTTTAACCTCCCTGTGTCTCAGATTCCTCATGTATAAGATGGAGACAGTCATGCCAACCCTCCCTAGGACTGTTGAGAGGATGAAATGGTATGACACACAGAGTACCTAGCATATAGTACATGCTTAACCCACGTTAGCTCACTTCTTCCTTGCCCAGGCCCTGAGTCTAGAAAATAAGTACCAACCTTGGTAGTTATTACATTTCAGATGCGTGCCAAGCATTGGATATGAATGATCTCATTTTCATCCTCAAAATGCTGTAAGTTAGATACTATTAGTAGACTGAGCCATATGAAATTTGCTGGTTTCGTAGGTCAAAAATGGTTAAAGATCAGCAATATCATCTGCTCAACCTAACATCTTCCATTCTATCGATGAGACAGCTGGGCTCAGGGGTGTCAATGCAGTCAGATCAGGCACATCGACCAGTGGTGGAGCCGAGGTGGGCTCCTGGCCGTCGACACCGGAGCCCATCAGCTTAGCCCGGCCCTGGGAATAAAGGACAAGGGCCACCGGTCTTGCTTTCACAGGATGATCCTTAATTCAAGCCTAATGGCACTAGAAACACTTGGTCACACCCAGTTAGAGATCTGGAAAGACCCAGTGTAAGGGTCAAAGCGAGGCTCTGTGTGGGGGGAGGGCCCAGGGGGGCATTCAGGACTCTGCACAGCAAGTCCGGAGGCTTGCTAGGCTCCTTGGGGACCCCAGGACTCAAAGTTCACACTCTGATGCTTAGCCAGCCCCTCAGATGGCTACCCTCTCCACTGGAAGGCCCCAGACAGCCATGAGCCAAGAGTCACAATTCACTGCACATCCAGCCACCAACAGCCCCTGCAAAGTGTGATATTGATTTGACTGCTAATGCCATGGTTCCTCCAGAGCTGCTCTGAGGGAAAACCCCCGGACCGCCTTGTGCCACCACTGAGATCTTATTTGTCACAGACATGATACTGACAACACCAGCCATGATTCAGGCATGCCCAGTTCAGAGGAGACATCTTAGTCTGGGTAGCCCCAGCTCTTTCTGAGGCCTTTGCCACTGGCTTGCTCTGTGGTCATGAACCAGCCCCTTTCCCCCTCTGGGCTCTGTCTCCTCATCTGTAAAACGGGGCCCTGAATTAAGGGCCTTGCCAGTTCCTCCATCGTGGAAGGTCCACAGGTCTCTATTAGCAGATTTCAGAAGGTGACCCTACTGGAATACTGAAACACCATTGTTCCAGAAGGAATGAGGTGAAGCAGTAAGATTCTCGATTTACAGTTACTAACCATCCTGGCTGATTTCAACTCATGCTATTTTTTCAAATAGCTTTTCAAAAATTTATTTTTTCTTTTCCTCTACTTTCCCTCCCTTCCTTAGAGGAAAGACGAAGGAAGAAAATAAAGGAATCTACATTCCTTTCTTCCCTCGCAGCATTGTTTTTCTTTTTTAAACTGGTTGAGACAAGCATGTGGACATTTCTTAGCAAGAACGAATGCCTTTGTCAGCTTCCACAGATTCACCAGAACGTGGTGTTGGGGAAACCTGCAGAGACCTGAGTTTCAATAAGATCCTCACAGCTGTAGAAGACCAGCCAGGCGGTTACCAGCCTGCCCCTCACTCTTGACCGCAGGCGAAACAGCGACAAACATTCTGGAAGTTTTGGCAAAATTGATCTGGATTTTTTTAAAGATTTGTACCTTTTGGAATATATCCTAAGGAAATAATCCCAAGTACAGAAAGAGCCATAAGCATATTCATGATGTGAATGTAAAGCAAATTAAACATCCAGCAATAAGGGATAGGTTAAATAAACCATCTCACATCTTCTTGATGGGATACAAAATATTATAGAGCAATTACAAAACAAGTCCGTAACCCTTACAGTAACATGGAAAACTATGTATGTTCTAGGTGTAGGGAAAAAAAATCAAGATTTGAGTCTGATTGAACATGGTGGATTAAACGCACCTTGGCCCTCTCTCACATTCAGCATCTCATTAAACTGACATAACGGGGGAAGTGTATAAAATCCCAAGTCCAAAGTGGTCTGAGACATCAGAAGGTAAGAGATTTCAACAAATGTCCTGACTCTGGAAAGTCGTTCTGAGTGGTAATGACTTGGCAGAGTGGAGAAAGCTACAAAATGAAGCACTTGCAGAAGGAGACCAATGAGAAGCAAACCGATTTGTCTCGAATTCCTGAGAGGCTCCCTGCTTGCCGGTCCAAGTCTGTAAAAGGCCGTGGTGAGTCTGGAGCAGTTGCGCTCCCAGACCCCTCCCCACTCTCCAAGGCATCCACATGGTGTCAGACCTCAACCAGAACTCGAGAAAGTAGAAAGCAATGGAAACACGTGTCCCCAGAATGCAGAAAGGGACACTATTTCTGACACGATTCTATACGCAACCTGATTATAATTCATGTGTGACGATGCAATAAATACATTTCAGACATGAAAAAATTAACCTCCCTTTAACCTAACCTTTTCTTAGGAAGTTACTATAGCACGTGCTTCAGCCAAACGAGAATAAACCAAGAAATGGGAACACATGGGAGATAGGAAACAGGAGATCCCACCCAGGAAACTGGCACAATTTCCCGTAACTACCTTGCACGGGGCCCAGAGCCCCCAGAGGGGCCCAGACAGCAGCCAGTCCAAATGAGGGGTGAGAGTGGGAGGGGCGTGGAGATGAAATGGTTGTTTCAAACTTTTAGAAAACAATAACGATAGACATTTGATAGCTCTCTTGGAGCGTAGAGAACTGAGCCAATGAAAAGCAAAGAAATTAATACCAAGAAAAACAAAATGATGTACAAAAAGGGGAATGTAATCATAGTGCCTGACTTGAGTCATGGGGAACAGTATTTTCGCAGCCGTGATAATGTCAGCACAGACCAAAACTGTGATATAACATAGCAGGGTAAAGAGAGAAGAAGAAATGGGGGTGGGAGGGTAGGGCTTGTAAAGTAGCTAAATCCTCAATTGCCAGAACAAGAAGTCAATAGATAATCGGGGGGGGGGGGAAGCAGCAGCGTAACAAATTATTTAGAAGTATATGGAGACATATAATAGAAGCACTTCCTCTCGGGAGTGGGGGAGGGGTGAGGAGCACGCGGGGAGACAGCTGCTTTGCACATGAAGCCTTTTAGTTATTTGGTTTTTTTAGAGCTATGTGCATATATTAGTTTGGAAAAAGTAAAAACTATTTTTTTCAAAAACTTATCCCCAACTAGATTGCAACTGTCAGTTCTTGAAGCCAAGCTGACCCAATCCCATATCATGCTCACTATGACTCCTCAAAGCAAGTGGCAAAGACCATGGGTAATTTCAGGCCATTTCCAAGACTGTGGCTCCCTGTTTGCTCCCAACCTGATTCTCCCACTTTTTGTCCCTCACCCCAGACCCCCAGCTCCATATAGGACGGCTGTTTGCTGGGTTTTGTTTTGTTTTTTTTGACTCTGACTTTCTGTGGATTTAGAGATGCTCTTGGTTTGCTGGATTCAGTGCTTCTATTAAGGTTTTTCCTTCCATGTCTTCCCTTGGTTTCCATCGCCTGGGTGAGGCTCCCAGCATTGTATCTACACCATGCAACCCTGCTCACTGGCCCCAGCTGATTGGAGCAAGGGTGACCACCTGACCCAAGCAGAGCCAATCCAGTTCTCCCTGGGAAATTCGTAATTGAGGCTGAGAGCCAGACAGCTGGATGATTTCTTGAATCACGGAAATGTAAACGTAGGAGCTGTGGGCCGGAAGACTTCCAACTCCATGGGCACGAAGGGCAGACAGTCAGTCTGGAGTGAGAAAGAGAGAGAAAAGCCCAGACAAGCAGGAAGAAGCCGACTCAAGAGCGCGTGTATCCTCAAGTAGAAAGATAGGCCAAGAGAGAGGCTGGATCCTCGAATGGTCCTCCCTAAAGCCTTAGATTCTTCCCGCTCCTTGGTTTCCTCAGGAGAAAGCCTCCTTTTCTGATGAGGCTAGCTTAAGTTGGTTTCTGTCACTTACAACCAAAAGAATCTTAAGTAAAACCAACCCGTCTCACTAAATTCTGAATGGGGAGGGCAGGTGAGAAGAAGACATTTGATTTTTTTCAGACTCCAGCATCTCTTCCCCTCCCTCAACCGTCCCCAATTTACTTTAGGGGACGTTTCCCTCCCCCACCTCCCCACTCTACCTCACAGCACGTGGCCTCAGTTTATAGGAAACACAGGAGGGCTGTGTTTCTCTGGGGTGGAGGGGGGATGGGACCCCGGAGGCTCCTTTGCTGGAACCTTCCTCCCCGTGCCCTGGTTCAGCCCGACGATGGACAGCTGACCAATGAGACTTTCTCCTGGGACTCTGAACCCCGAGCAGAGGCAAGGAATGAGGCCAGGTTGGCATGCATTCATTCAGCCCATCAGCAATGGCCAGCCAGGGAGATGGGCAGGAGTTTCTGCTCCTGAGGTGTTCTGGGGCCCCCCTGCTTCCATCAGTTAGCTCCGGGCTATTTTCATCCTTCTTTCCATCCTGTGGCCTCCCCAACATTCTTCCATCAAACCCCCTCTTTTATTTAAGGTAGCCCAATTTGCCCTCCGTTGCATGACCTATGCAGGGAGGGGAGACCAAGTTGAGACTGGATGGCTGGGTGTGGACCCTGACAGCTCCAGCAGGCTCCCTCCTCTTTGCGGACGACTGGAGTCAGCGCCCTCCGTTTCAGCAGTGGTGGCACGAGGGACTCTTTGGCTGGGCAGGCAGCAGAGGTTTCAGAAGCAGAGGAAGAGAATGACTGACAGGCTGAGCTCTGGCGGGGGCTGGCATTGGAGGTTTACTGTACACTGTGTGATCATGATCCGGTTTTCACCGCCAGGCTGGTGTGGCCTGCAAAGCAGGGATTACACAGCGAGGGAGTTGGCTGGAAGAAGATTATACAGTGAAAAAAGCCTGGGGAGAAATGAGCAGTCTTTGTTTTTCTCCTTTTTCTTCTAAGAATTCCCTCTCCCTTTCCTAGCCTGTACTGCCATCTCAGTGACCACCTCCCCCTGTCTCCTCTCCCTGTACTCAGGTGAGCTATGCCCGTAACTCAGTATGTGTCCCCTTCTGTGTTCAGATGCATGCTGGTCTAATCCGATACAGACCTGTGTCTACACACACACACACACACACACACACACATACAAATACACAGGCGGGTACTATTTGTCACTAATTTACAAAAGATGGATCATCTTGCTTTTCCCTCTTAATAGCCCCCCTCACCACCTCCAGTCTGGTGAGTCCTGTGCTGATTCATTCTTTTTATTGGCTGTATCCACAGTGTCTGTACCATTATTTATTCTGTCATTCTCCTGGCTGATGGGCATCCGCTGTGCTCCGTGTGTGTGTGCGCGCGCGCGTACACGTCATTCAAATAATGCTGCAATAAACATCTTTGCACTTACATTTTTACCTAATGGAGCTTTTATTTCTGTGGGCTAGATTCCCAGGAGTGAGACTGCTGGGTTGAAGGGTGTATGCATTTTTTTTTAATTTTAATAGATGTCACCAGATTGCTTTCCACAAAGGTTATACCACTTCACCTTTCCCCTAAAACCTAGGAGGGTACATCTTTCTCATATTTCTCCAAGACTGGCAGGGAGTATTTCAAAATATTAATAAGGGTAGTATTTGGACCTTGGGACCTTGGGTGTTTTTCTCGCTTTTCTTCTAATTTATTTCCCAATGTCTTCTCCTTTAAAAAGAGGAAAGTTGCAATACATCTATTTTAACCAGCCTCAGTCCCAGGCCCACCTGCGCTGATCCTCAGGTACAGATTCTCGGCAGCCTTCAGGCCCTGGGGCTCACTGTTCAGCCCTTCCCAGCTGCTCCGACCCTTCATGGACCTGTCATCCCATTCCAGAAAGCTGGGGACCCTCCAGGACCTGAACACAGGTCCGCACGTCATCAAGGTTACCCGCATGGAAAGCATATGGTGCCCTGGGGGAAACTTCTAATTTTAGAAGCAGACGGATCTGGGCTTGACTCCTATTTCCTAGCTGAGCTTTGCCAAGTCACTTAACATCTCTGAACCTTGGCTTCCTTATCTGTAAAATGGGGAGAACAAAGCAACTGCATCACAAGATTCTTTTGTTTTGGTTTTTGGCCACATCATGGGGCAGGCATGCAGGATCTTAGCTCCCCAGCCAGGGATCGAACCTGTGCCCCCTGCAGTGGAAGGGTGGAGTCTTAACCACTGGACCTCCAGGGAAGTCCCTACAAGATTGTTAAGAGCAAAGTGCTGGGCTTCCCTGGTGGTGCAGTGGTTAAGAATCCGCCTGCCAATGCAGGGGACACGGGTTCGACCCCTGGTCTGGGAAGATCCCACATGCCACGGAGCAACTGGGCCCGTGAGCCACAACTACTGAGCCTGTGCGTCTGGAGCCTGTGCTCCGCAACAAGAGAGGCCGTGATAGTGAGAGGCCCGCGCACCACGATGAAGAGTGGCCCCCACTTGCTGCAACTAGAGAAAAAAGCCCTCACATGGAAACGAAGACCCAACACAGCCATAAATAAATTAAATTAAATTAAATTAAATTAAATTTTAAAAAAAGAGCAAAGTGCTTAGGAAGACGTCTGCACACACTACACGCATGATGGTCTGTTACGTAAATAATGTCTGCCTCATGGCATCACTGTGGGATAATGTGCACTGAGGGGCTTTTCTCCCAACCTTTGTGGAGAATCTACAAATGTGCAGTATAGGCCCTGAGCCAGGTGCCCCGATGGGCTCAGCGCCCTCCCTTGCTCTCTCTCAGCCGCGTGCCCACAGCTGTCCCCGTTCTCCGAGGGTGCTGCGGTGGCTTCTGGTTTTGTTGTTTCCTCTCTGCTCTCCCAGTGTCTGGCCCCGCTTCATGGGCTGCCCTCAAGAAGGCCTGCACTTGGGGTAAGGCTCTGCTGTCACCGTCTTGACATTCTTGAGCACTGGCCCCACGTCTGATGTAGCAGGTCCTGCCTAACACGGCACCTACAGGAAGTGAGCCCTCGATCAATGTGTGTCAAAATGAAGCAAACCAAATCATAAATAAGATATTGCTCTGCCTTCTAAGTGCTCACCGTCTCACTGGGAAGACAGCCTGAAGGGCGCTAAAACCCCATACAGCACGTGGGGCGGCAGTGACAAGCCTGGCTTGGAGTCGGACAAGCCTGGACTCAGGCCCCGAGTGTAATGCTGGACAAATGACTTCACCTCTGGGAACCTCAGTTTCCTCAGCTCTAAACTGGAGCTAAGACTCCCAGCTCAGACATTCCTGGAAGTCCAGCTCTGAGGTGGAGAGATGGGAGGTGTCGCCCTGCCGAGTTGTGGTTTGAAGCTGGGTTTGAACAATGCAATGGTAGCTCCTGCCTCTGAGGTACATGAGAGGCCTCATTTTCCAGAATCCCTTGGATCTCCCAATCTGGTCCTGGTTCCTTCATTGGCCTTATTGGGGCTACATGCCTGGGAACTCTGACGTGGGTGCCTACACGCTGAAACAGGGGTTTTCCTGGGCTGCAGGGGAACAGGCTTTCTGTACACAAGAGCCTGACTAACATAGGGAGGTCACAATATACCGCAGACCTGGCCTCAGAGGACCACAGGACAGCATTAGCAAATCCGGGGTTCCAGGAAGCCCCCTGATGTGACACACCCAGGCCACTCCTCCCACCCTTATGTCCTGGGACCTCTCCCAGTCTCCAAGGCCAGACCTCACCTTTTCCCATCTACTTCATGGTCCTTCCTCCATCCTGGAGCCAGGCCCTCTCCAGCATGGTTCCAGAGGCACGTGATATTGGGCTGTAGGAGTGGAGATGATGGCACAGGATCCGTAGCTGCCAATCTGACTTAAGCCTTGCAGAAAGCTATGGAGTCCCCAAGTGATTTCCAACATTTCAAAACCCCGAATGGGAATCCCACATTGACCTAAACCTGACAGTAATGCTCACTGAACTCCAGGGACTGAACCTTGGCTGAAACCATCTCAGTTCCACAGGCAACCGAGCACTCTGGGACCTGGTCCGATTCTGTGAGCAGGGGCTTAGAGAGATTGCTGACTGAAAAAAAAAAAAAAGATGGGAAAATGAATTCATTGGGCAGACACAATCTTTCACATTCAGGGGTTCATGGTAGCTCAAAATAATAAAAGGGGCTCTTTGCAATGAACAGCTTGCAGTAGGTTGGTCTGAACAAACTCGCTAAGAAATTAGGATTCGGCTGTGCTTTCTCCCACCTCCCTTCTCACCGCCCCCCATCATCACCTCCCTTCATCTCTTACCATCACTTCCTCCCCCCTGAATCCTGTCCTGGGCTGACCTACCTTCCTACGTAGGGCTGACCTTCCCAGGTGGGATCTCCCCTGTGGGAGCAGAGGAACTTTATGGGAGTTCTGCCTCGAAGTTACCCAGGTTTTTCAGGGCCCACCCCTTCCCACCTCCCAGTCCGTCCCCACCGTGAATCTTCCCGAAGGGTCGCCCTGAGGACAAGCAGTTTGCTAACTCAAGGGAGAGCGGGGAATTCACATCCCGGGTATCAGTGAAATTTATGAGTCATGGATATCACAGGACCCTGTTTTCATTTGACTTCATTCACCACTTCCTTTCTTCATATTAATTTCTCCCAACAGCCCACTTATCTTTCCTCTTGGAGCCCTGCCCACCATTACTTTCCCTGATACGATGGTATCTCTAACAGCCTAAAGCACTCAACGCTGTGATGGCTTTGGAGTTGGCTCACTCAAGCACTCACAAGTTACTCTCTGTGGCTAATCAAATATCCAAACAACCTCCCCCAGCGATGTGGAGGAGCTTGGTGACAGCAAGACATCGGCCACAGAGCCATCAGAACAGGGCACGTTTGTTTGGTGGCAGGCAGTGAGGCCAGTTTCGGCTGTGTCACATACCTAGTGGCAGTGGACAGTGGCTTTTCCTGAGAAGCAACTGCTCTGTGGTTGCTGGGCTTTGGAATTTTTTTTCCTTCTTTTCTTTTGAAGGCAAAGAGATGCTCCACGCCAAGGGTCAGCTGGGTGGTGGATAAATTTTTTTCTATGACAAAGTGAATCATAGCAGCAACAGCAGTGGTTAAAGGGAAGAGACTGTATCTAGGAGCTGGTCTCAGTTCTGCCCAGAGAAACTTGGACAAGTCACAGCCACTCTGAACTTCTGTTTCCTCTTCTGGAATATAGGAGAATTGGGTTAAATGGTCCCTAAGGTTCCCAAACCAGAAGGTGACTCAACCTTACAGCTTAAACACTTTCATGCTTGTTACTTCATTTGAAGTTCACAAGAATCCCATGAGTGAGCCGGGAGAGGGATTATTATCTCCATTTCATACCTGGGAAATGACTTGCCCCGGGTTACGCATCCTGCGTGGGACGGAGCCGAGCCTCCTTCATGTTTGGTCTCCTGGTCCAGACTTGTCCCACCTCCTGGTGCAGACATGGCAGACTCTGTGATGCAAACCACCCTCCCCCTTCATCGCCACACAGGAGCTTCCATTCAAGCCAGAATTCAGGGGTCATCCCATCCACTTAATTTTCCGTTGGAAAAACTGAGACCCACAGGGGTAAGTGAAAGGACCTTCCCAAGATCACACCGCAAAGTGCCCCCGTCTCCTGACACCTAACCCAGGGCCATCCCACCCAACTCTTCTCCTCATGGGTACCACAGGGGTGAGAACACCTGCATCCCAGGCCTGTGCTAAGGATGGGTCTGTCAAAAGGTGACACTGTTGAGTTCTGGGCACATTTGGGCCACACCACTGTGTCATCACTACCCACACTGTCTGCATGGGGCCTTGAGAAATTGTCACTGGCCTCTTCTTGGGGGCTGATGTGTTAAGAGAGCTCATGACAGGATGGTCAGTGCCCTGTCACCCTCAACGTCTCCCTGGCCGTCCAGGACCGCAGCAGCCCAGCTCATCTTCTGGGCTCGTCCAAGTCCTCCGATTTCTGCCAAGGCCCAGCCCCACCCTACTCATCCTCTTCCAGACCCAGTGGGAAGTGGTTCCCTCCATCTCCACCCCACACCTACCCTGCTAAACAGACAGGCACAGCCTGCAGGGTCCCCCGGCCACCGGCCTGTAGCCCCTGCTGCCTCCTGTCGGCCTGGCAGTACTGACTCTCTTCTCAGCCCTTAGTCAGCTGGCCCCAGTTCCAGACATGGCCCTGCAGAGGTGAACACTTCCTTCCCACATTCCCATGACACTTTGAATAAACCTCGGTGACCCCTCATGCTCTCACGTGGCCATCCCCTGTCTACAGGGCTGTCCTTTTAACTGGCAGCTCCCTGAGGCTGTATTTTATTCCTCTCGGTATTTTCAGTGCCTGGACCATGGCGGGGCTCAGTGACCTTGGAGGGAGGGAGGGCAAACTTTACAAACTGCTAGGAGCACAGGTCTGGATGCCAGGCTCACCTTCACTGCAATCAGCTCCACCATTCACCAACACGTGAGCCTCTCCAAGCCTCAGTTTTCTAATCTACAAAATGGGGAAGATGATATGACAGACCTCATCAGGATTACAGGGGATAAACCATGGAAAGTGCTTAGCACATCACAGGAACTGGGAACTATTATTATTATTATTATTATTATTATTAGGGAATTCCCTGGGAGGTTCTCCCCTGAGCTCACAAGAAAGCCCCAGGGTCTCTACACTATTTGCAGGAAGAGCCCAGGGGAGTTGGTAGCCGCATCCCCTGCCCTCCCTTCTCCTCCAGCCCCAGTCGGAAAACCCCTTTTTCAGGTCGCCCCAGACCCAGCCAAGCTGTTTTCCTTTCCCTTGTTGACACGGGGAAGACCTGGCCACGGAGCCTAGGGCTGGGCCTCCCACTCTTTTAAGTGCAAACACTGAGCTGTGTATTTTGGGCCCCTCTGAAGGGCCGTTTCTGGTGAAATACCAGGTTTTGAAATACTTCACTGCTTGTTTGCCTTTGGAAGCCGGTACACGCTCGGGTCTCTCAAGAGGCTGGAGGCTCTGTGCGGTTACAGAATCAGGGGACACAGTGGGGGAAAGGCAGCATCCCCCAGCTCCCTGGAATGGGCCTGCTGGAGGTGGAACAGGGGACCCCCAGCCTCCAGGAGTCCACATCCTGCGTGGGGAGAGCAGACAAAGGCACACGGAGACCAAGGCAGTATGTGAGGTGAGCCAAGTGCAAGGACAGACTAAGGCTTAGGTTCAGACCAAGAGTTGGAGCGAAAACTGAGCCTCCTGTAGTCCTACCTGCAGAAACGCCCGCCGGGTCTCCCGCCCCTACTTCCTCCAGCCCCTCCCCTCCTCCATCACCCCCCTACTTCCAGACCCACACAAATACATAAACTTCTAGGCCTGCCAAGAGCCAGTATGAGGAGACTGGACGTTTACTTGAGCCACAGGGCTCTAAGAAGGAACCATGATCATGTAGCCCAGCAGCAGAGCTAGAAGGAGCCAGAGAGAGAGGCAGGGCTGAGTTGCTGGGGACCCCGTGGGTTGGAGCTGGTCCTCTAGGGGGACAAGCCGCCACGTCCTGGGTGGTCATTTGGGCCAAATGTTTTACACGCCTTGTTTATTTTAAACTTCGTGAGTGAGATGGGTGGTGCCATCCCATTTCACACGCGAAGAAACTGATGCTAGAACAGATTGGGCTCCTTCCTTGTCTAAGGGCCAGGACCCTGGTGGAAGCTCCTAGGACAGGGGTCAGTGACCTCTCTTATAGGCAGAGGCTCTGGGAAGAATGCACTGGAAGGAAGTAGGGGCAGGGCTCACAGAAAAGGGAAAATGGAACAAGCCGGCCCCAGAGCATCAAGGCGAGATGTTTGGGACAGGTTCAGAGGCTGTGAGAAGCCCAGTTCGGCAGGAGAGGAAGGAGACTGGGGAGATGAGGACAGAACAGAGACAGGAGCTGACCGAAGAAGGGCCTCCAACCCTCCTGCCAGGGGCCACCGTCTGCAGAGCAGACGGTAGCAAATAATGTCCAAGCACCTCGCGTGTGCCCAGTGCCTGCGGATCCCCCAAGGAGCAGATGAAAGGCAGAGAAGGGAACTGATTTATTTCTACAGCCATCTCCTGGGTCCTCCATAATGCAAACAGAGTTCAAAGCTGATGTCCTAGAGCTCACATACATTTCGCACAGAAAGGGTCCTCTTGTCAGGCCTCCACTCGGAGCCAGTTGACCCTGAGTGATCTGGATTCCCAGCCCCAGGCAGGCTAGAAGCTCTGGCTCAGATGTGGCATGGGTTAGAGGCAAGCACGGGCAACAGGAGAAGGGGTTGCTGAAACCAACTGTGAAGAAGGGTACGGAACCACCAAAGAAAGGGGACGAAAGTGCTCCAGCCGCGGAGCTGGCGAGAGCCATCTCACAGAGGAGGGCTTTGGACGAGAGAGACCTGGGCCTCTGGACTCTGCTGTTTAGCTAAGTGAGGGTGGAAAACTTCCTGCTGCCCCGAGACTCAGTTTCCCCATGGAAAAGCAGGCCTAAGGCCACCGACAGGAATGAAAGGACACAAGGTATGTGGGTCACCAGCTGAGTGTCTGACTCACTTGTTTCATGATTTCTGTACTTGATGTCATTTTTTATTCCTGGGGGAAACTCAACCCATCCTAGAGCAGTAGTTCTCAAACTTGTCTACACACTGGAATCATTCAGGGAGCTTTAATAGACACTCACGCCTGGCTCCACCTCACAGAGACTCTGAATTAAATGGCCTGAGGTTGGACCTGGGTGGCAGGATTTCTTAAGCTCTCCAGATGATTCTAACACGGAGCCAGGGCTGAGAACCCCTGCCCTGGAGGCAACTATAACCCAACCCAACCCAGAAATAGGCACTGAGGGTCCTCATCATCAGAGTTGCCAAGAAGGGGCTAAATATCTGGGTACCCAGGGTCTTAAAGCAGAGGAACGTATTTTAGAAAGCTTTCTGTCAAAATGGTTAATTTCTTTTAAGCTTTGGCTCTTAGGGGAGTAAAGTTCAATTATCTGGAAAACTCACTTATGTGGAACTCCTCACTCCCTAATGACGCTGGCTAAATGATGTGTTACGATTCTATAGATTCTCAAATTAGAGTCTCTGTGATTCTTCACCCAGAAAAAAAATTATCCGGAGGCTTGGATTTGAAGCACACCCTCGCTGCCCAGGTTCCTTAGGCAGCTGGGCCCTGCTGAAACCTTGTTTCTGGGAGGGAAGGGCTCCCTGGCCTCGTGGGAAGGTTTTTGCTTCAAGCCCCAGCCAGCCAGAGTGACATGCCCGCGCCGATTTGTCTTCGCTCCCGAGGCCATTTAGCCCATTTCTGCATGAAACAGCGAGCACTGTCTTCTCCCACATCCAATAACCACATCCTGATATGCTGGGAGAATCGCTCTCACCACACATCCTGCAGAACGCATGGCTCCACATGAACATTTTGAATGGTTTCTTTTATAAAGGATAAAAAGAAAGGATTTGTTTCATTTGTTTTATTAGCCCATTTTTAACCAGAGGGCAGAGAAGAAAACAAAAGATTCTTTGATTATTAAAATCTCATTTTGTTCTTAAGGACCCCATGCAAGCAAAACCCAGAGATGGAACATTTATCAACGAGTTTTCACAACCCAAATAAGGAGAAGAGGATGGAAAGAAGGGTCCATGTCCCAGGACCCTTTGCAGTTTTTTGTCATTAGATATTAACTTCTTTGTTTATTTAGCGCCTGTCTCCCCCACTGGAAAAGGAGCTCAAGGAGACCAGGGTGGGAAGATGAATCCCACTAGGATACACTAGTTACCTGCTGTATTAGTTGGCCCTAGCTCCTGTGACCAAGTACAGTAAGTCCCCTACATATGAACGTTCAAGTTGCAAACTTTCAAAGACGTGAACGTGCGTTTGCATGTCCAATCACGTAAGTTAGTTCACATTATCTGGTGTACATTGTCACGTGCGTGCATTCTCTACAAGTGGCTGTGCTTTTGTGTACTTTACTGTACAGTACTGTATAGAGTACAGTAGTACAGTATCTTTATTTCAAGCCCAGGATGTCCAGAAGCAGGCGTAAAAGCAGCAGTGATGTAGCTGGTACTGCTAAGAAGCGCCAGGAATTGGAGGCCCAGAGAACAGACAAAGAGAGACAAGAGGAAGAAGGAGTAACTGAAGAACCGAAGAGATTCACGAAGCAGGAAATGGCAAGGGGATTTTCTCTATTTGAGGAGGCACTGTTAGTTTTTGAGGCACAGGGCCTGAACATAGTACATGAAGGTTGCAGTAGCCGTTCAGAATGCAATCCAGTGCTACTGTGTCATCGATGACGAGAAAAAAAGAGCTACTACCCAGACATGACTGAATCGTTTCTCAAGAGGGTAGATAGACTTGAATCCAGCAAGGAACCAGAACCTGTGGCATCAACGTCAGGCGTGAGTGAAATTGCAGCTTGCCCTCCATCTCCTATTGCTGACGATCCTTCAGCTCTACCATCTCCCACCTCCTCTCCCTCCTCCAGTCAGTAACTCTTCTTGCCTGTTCACTCAGTGCCAGCCCCTGTATGCCAGCTGTTGTACTGTACTACTGTACTTTTCAAGGTACCGTACTGTAAGATTAAAAGTGTTTTCTTTATTTTTTTGTGTTTATTTTTTATGTATTATTTGTGTGAAAAGTATGATAAACCTATTACAGTACAGTACTATATAGCCAGTTGTGTTAATGGGGTACCTAGGCTAACTTCGTTGGACTTACAAACAAATTGGACTTATGAACACGCTCTCAGAAGGGAACTCATTCGTATGCAGGGGACTTACTGTACCACAAACTGATTGGTTCTAAACAGCAGAAATTTATTGTCTCACAGTTTTGATCTAGAAGTCTTGAAATCAAGGTGTTGGTGGGGTTGGTTCCTTCTGAGGGCTATGAGGAAGAAGCTGTGCCCTGTGCACGGGTCCTCTGTGACAGCAACACATGGGCTTCGTCTGAAGAGCTTGGAAGCCACAAAAATGAGCCAAGGCCCCTTCTGGACGAGCCTGATTTGACTGGGCTGGAGTGGGAACCAGCACTGGTGCCTGCGCTCTAGAGCCTGCGAGCCACAACTACTGAGCCCATGTGCCACAACTACTGAAGCCCGCATGCCTAGAGCCCGTGCTCCTCAACAACAGAAGCCACCGCAATGAGAAACCCGCGCACTGCAACAAAGAGTAGCCCCCGCGTGCTGCGCGCAACAAAGACCCAACGCATCCAAAAATAAATAAATTAAATAAATAAATTTATTAAAAGAAAAAGATATAAATCAGTTCCCTCACCCCCACCAGAGCCAGCTGTTTGACGTTCACCAGCACACCACCGTCTTCAGGTTTGGCTGCCATCTGAGGTCAGAGTTTTCATCCATGTATCTTCCCTTCCAGGACAGGCTCCACCTTGAGGGCTCCTAGCTCCCACGCTGGAGAGGTGTTCTCTGTACGCTTCACCCCAGGCCTTTGCTCTCCGTCCATCCGAGCGGCTTTCCTGCCTCCATCACCTGCCGCCCACAGCAGCCCAGAGCAGCCCACCCTGGCCAGCAGCCCCTGCTCTCTGGGGCCCTGGAGGGATCACAGAGGCTATAAAAGCAGGTGTCAGCCCCGGAGGACCACAGCTCGCTGGAGAGAAGCCAAGGGCATAGAGCTAGATGACCACGAAAGACGGGGGTGACAGGTGAGCAGAAATGAGGGAACCTCAGAGCCCAGGTTGTGCTATGGGTGTGTCAACAACACACACTGTACACATTGGGCTCCGCTGAGGGCAGTGTAGTGTTGGCAGGCGGGTAGCAAGGTGTCAGCTGCCTGTCACCCACGGTCATCTCGCAAGGGGAGGACTGGTCTCCACATTATTTTATGGCCCTAAAGACATTTCTACGTGGATCTGTACTTCTTATCCTCTGGGCCTTTTTTGTGTTTCCCTGGATCCCTGGCCAGAAGCCCCTGCTGGACCCTCAGGGACATGGTTGTGAGAGAGACCAAGCAGACAGCCATCCTCCTCGAAGAGCCCTACCCAGACCTCCCCTCTCTCTCTCCCACCCCTTTGACCAGCAAGCCTCTCTCCTTGCAAACCCCAGTCCAGGCAGCAGTGGATGAGCTCACCCGGTTGGCTCCAGCCAGCTTCCACTTGGGTGCATCTGAAGCTCTTACACAGGAGAAAATAAGCTTGGTCCAATCTTCAGGGGAAGCGTTAATCAACTGGAGTGGGTCCAAGAGCAGTGAACCAGCTACACACCAAAGCCGGGTCACAAGACGGAGGGTGGAGGCCTGGGGACTGGGTATCCTTAGGTCTGGTGAGGTTCTGACCCAAAGAGTGTACTCTGGAAGTTGACAGAGTCACTACGTGGACATGGAATTCGTCTTCTATGTGGCAAGGGAGGGCAGACCTTGGCCAGAGCAGGAGTATCCACAAGGCAGACACAACTTATTTTTGCAAGGTGCTCTGGCTTTCAGAGCTGCCCAGACTACTGCTGGTACAAGCCTCTGAAGTTGGCAAAAGCAAGGGTCAGACTGGTCAAAGAGAGCCATTTTAAAATTACCACTGCCAGGGAATCCCTGATCAGGGAACTAAGATCCTACAAGCCACGTGGCGAGGCAAATGAAATGAAATGAAATAGAATAGAATAGAATAGAATAGAATAGAATAGAATAGAATAGAATAGAATAGAATAGAATAGAATAGAATAGAATAGAATAGAATAGAATAGAATAGAATAGAATAGAATAGAATAGAATAGAATAGAATAAAATAAAATAAAATAAAATAAAATAAAATAAAATAAAATAACCGTTACCAACACATGGGGCAGAGCCTCCCATACCACACACCACTCTACCTCCACAGGGGCTAAAGGCTCCAGGAAGGAGTCAAAAGGTGGCACTTCCCATGTGTTCACCTCCTCTGATGTTAGAACCTGGCCATGCTTCTTCCTCCCAGCCCTGAGATGCAAGACATCTCTGAAGCATGGTCTCAAAAAAGGCTGGCTGAGATGTAAATGACCAATAGCAGTGAGACCCTCTCAGCATCTTGGGCTGGGAAGGGGTGTTAACCTGGACCAATGGCTGAAGCTAAAGAGAAAACTTACAAGGTGTAATGTCAGGCACTGCCAAGCTGGACATGGGAGCTAGAAATTACAGATCTCAGTGCCAGGTCCTGTGCTGGGAGCTGGACTTTGCTAGCTCATTTAATCTTCCTTCTCAGGAGGTCACTAGATATTTCCTGTAAACCTACCTGGTAGCAGAGACAGGCCTGATGTGGAAGTGCAGAGGTGAATCTTTAAAAATATACATTTCTGCCCTCTCCCCTCCACGGAATAGCATTTTACATTATTCAATAGAAAACCACACCTGAGCAGATCTTGCAGACAGATGAAATAGAGAGTAAACTCAGCCCCATCTTGAAGGATCCCTTGGGTTGCAGAAAGATCAAGAGCCTCTGTAGGTAGCATCTCCTCCAGTGTTTGTTTTCAGATCATTAAATACTTAACAGAGGGAGAGACTAAAAGCCAAAGTTTTCCAAGCTACTGCTGATTAAGTATCAATCAGGAATTAAGACAGAGCAAGTCTGAAATTGTAATGATCCTTTTTAAGGACAGGCCATGTCCACTTGATTTTTTTTTTTTTTTCTCAATGTGCCTGGCAGGAAGCTAAATGACTAAAGCATGTGGTTAAACATGGGACACCTGGTGCCCTCGCCACTCCGATGGGTATCGCTCTCCTTGGTTTACAGGCAGGAGCCCGGGGTTCTCAGAGGCTGTGCCAGTGCCCTGAGGTCACGCGGCTACTGAGTGTGCCCATGGGGGACCAGGATATCATCTAGATGGTGAGTGCCGACCCCACCCCCATTATTGCACCTCACAAGTGCAGGCAGAGGGATTTAGGGAGACCAGGTCTGCCACCACACTTGACCTTACTTTCAAATCCCATTCCCTGACAGAGCTGACAGAGCCCTGGGCTCTGGGGCAAAGCCAAGGCAGCTCACACGCACTGCGTGTTGACCGTGTTCTGAGTTTACATTGTTCTGCTGCACGTATCATTCAACTGTCACAACCTCCAGTCAAGTAGGACTGAGACGGAGGGAGGGTGAGTAATCTGTCCAAGACACCCGGATGGTAAGTGCTGGGCCCGATGTACAAACCCAGCCCGTTTGATTCTGGCATCCCCACGCTTCACATCTGCCCCCCCCATCCCAGCTTCTGGGCAAGAGAGCCAGCCTCCCCTTGCTGCAGACTGGGGCCCCAGCCCTCTCTTTGGATTCCCAGGTATCACTCGGAGGATGAGGAGGCGACTGGGCCCCAGCCCTCTCTAACTGGCTCCAAGAGGACTCAGTGTTCCCTTGTGGTTCTGGAGTCAAAGGGTTAACTTTAACTCGATTCCCCTTTCAAAGGAAATGAAGCAGAGGCCCTGTGGGGCGGGTAGGTCCTATGCCTGAGTCACTTTGGCACTTAATTGCTTATTATTTAATTGCTGTATTGGGGAGCACAAATTGATCGACTGCAAAGTTATTAGCAAATTCCAGTTTTAAGGAAATAATTACTGAATTCTCCCTCCCTGGGTTGAGTAATTCCTTCCAAGATGCTCAATGACATTAAGCATTTTCACCAAGGCCGCTAGCAGCTCTGTAGTATGCAAATAAAGTAACTCTGTAATTACCAATAAAATGCTTACTGAAGTGACAAATTTTTACTCAGCAGTGAGTTGGGGGAAAAAAAAATGGCGTCATTTGTTTTTTAAGGATCCTTTAAACTTGTTAGTTGGCATTCATTTCCGTGCTGTTTTATGGTCATTTAAAAAGACAGCGGAGTCGACAGGCCTCCCTCAGTGGGAAGAAGGCCCTCCTGGGACTTCTCTCCTCCACCCAGTCTGACTCTTTATGGAGAGGCATGAACGTTCCACTCTGGGTGCTGGGGGGATCGCAGGCACTCCACAGACTTGCCCTGGGTGTCTTTATAGATGCTGGGAGTCTGGCTTTCGATGGGACTCAGGACTGATCTCCCCAGGTGGATAAATAAAGAGTGACCTCTCAGCCAGGAGCAGCTGCCACATGATCCTTCTGAAGCCCAAGTATGACAGCTGTGTTGTTCCTCTGTCTTTCAAACCCTTCCCTCGCACTCCAAAGATAACATTGTAAAGTCCAGCTGTTTGCCTGGCCCTCCAGGCCTTTCACAGTCAATCAGTCAGGGCACTGGGCACAGTGAGGGCTCCAGCTACTTCTTCTCCAGGCTCTTCCATGCCTCCCCATCCATGCAAGCTTGATTGCTTCATCTGTAGAACAGTGTCTTGGTCAGCATGGGCTAGGTTATGCAGCAGTAGCAAGCAAGTCCAAAATCTCAGTGGCTTAAAACAATCCACATTTAGTTTTTACTCATGCTACATGCCATCCTGGGTCAGCCTGAGTGTCTGCCCACTGTCCTCACTCAACAAAAAGCAAGTTGAGGAAACCATCACCTTCTCAGATGTTGCTGACCTATCACCAGACAGGAGGGAAAATGAAATGTTCTCCAACCTGGAATGAGGGGTCCCTTCCTCTCACATGGCATTGCTCAGACTGTTCACATGGACTCACCCTACCACGAGGGGCTCAGGAAGTGAAATTCTTCTTGGTACTCAGAAGGAGGAGAGCCAGAAATGTATGATAACGACACTAATGACTACCACAAAGGTAGATTTAAAACATGGTACAAGAATGATCTCCCTCCTAGGGTTGTTGGGAGAGCTAAGAGTGATCGTGCTTGTAGAGAGCTTAGCACAGTGCCTGGCTCGTGGTCAGTGGTCAGCCGATGTTAACTACTAAATAGGTTGTCAATACATGCTAATTGGAGGGACATTCCAGCAGAACCCTCTGTAGTCTCTTAGAACCAGTTCTCTCTCTGGATCCCTGTAAGTTGTGGTGATCAGAGAAAGCTGTCAAATAAAAGGCAACAATCAAACCCAGTGTGGGGGATGCTGCAATGTGAAGAGATGACACCCTGAGAGGAGGAGAGGCATGAACAGAGGCAGTGAGGCTGGAAAGTAAGAGGTACATGGAGAAGGCTGAGGTGAACTTCACGGGAGCAGAGTTTTGCAGAGATAGTCCCACATTCAAAAGGGGCACGTCCTCAAAGAATAAGAAAGGGGGCCTCATTCCAAAGCCTGAGTTAACAGGAACACTTCACAAATCAGAAAAATTCCTTTGATGTGTCCTGCATCTCATTCTTGGCTTGGAAACTGTCCCGGGGGAATGAGGTTGGGGCTAGATTATCAGAAACCTTGATCTGAAACCCAGATCCCAACTGAGAACCTAGGCCTCCTGGCTCCAAGTCCATCGGCCTCTCCACAGCCCCACGCAGTGGCTGACCTGGTTTTTTCTCCTTCTCCTTGTTGCCAAAGGCTCCATTTCTGGGTGATCACATTTGCCCCCGGGGGAAAGTCTTTCTCTTATATTTGCATTGGTAACTGTTCAAAGTCCCACCGAGGCCTTGGAAATGTGCCACCCACATCCTCTCACACTGGCCCAATTGTTCATAGCAAATGCCTCCCTTTTGAACTCTGGACCTTCTGGAGGAAACAGTTTCAATAGGAATAACTCTGAATTCTCCTAGGCCTTGCCATCTGGGTGTCTGGAATGGAGCTTCCAGGATATATGGCTCTTTTGAAGGAAACAAATTCAATTGGTGATTGTGTTCCCATTAATATGCCTAAGGAGTGATCTTGTACTCTTGCCAGGGCATTTTTTTTTTTCATTCGACAAACACTTATTGATCTCCTGCTGTGCATTGGGCACTGGGCTGGGTGAGGGGACAGGAAGGTGGGGAGAGTGGACACTTTGAAAAATGACTTTGACTCAATACTATAATAAGGAGCATAATAGAGGTAGGCGCAAAGGACTATGGGAGCCCAGCGAAGGGGTGGCTAATTGTACCTGGACAAGATAAGAAGGCTCCGAAAGGGGAAACCACAACTACCAGGACCTGCAGAAACTTGGCGGGGGTCCTACACTTACCCCCAACATTTCTGGACAAGTCTGGGATGCACACAATTCCACATGATTCCACTGAACAGACATTTTAACATGGATGGGCTGCTTGCCAGGCACAGAGCTAGATGACTGGGGGAATCCAGAGAGGAACGAGGCATCGTCCCTGCCCTCGGATTGCTTATGCTCCAGCTGTGGAGATTCAGCTTTGGTGCAGGTGACTCTACCACCCAGCCCAACAGGAGGATTCACATTGCCTTAGAAAACCCTACTACAATCCTTCCAAAGTGGAAAGAGCAAAATAGTCCCAGGGACTGGCAGATGCCAGGGCAGGCTTCCTGGAGGAGGAGGCAGGACTGCGTTTTGGAGAGATGGAGTGGTAGGGAGGAGGATAGGGAGGGTGACCACAAATAGCCAGGGTGACCAAAGAGCCAAGTCACAGGCACGACAACACACACACACGTGTCGCAGCTGGAGCGAGGGTCTGTCTGAAGCAGTGGAAGCAAAGGCAGGGTGGTGGGGTGAGGTTAGACTTGACCCTGCTGGCCTGAGGTCACCGAAGTCACCACCAAAGACCTTTTGTTCAGTTTTCTCAAAGGATCCCATCTTCAGCAGGCCTGCTCTACTGAGTACACCCCACCTGTTAACAAATAACCCATGTGTTTTCCCACAGTATAACCAATGTTGGCTCAGTTGAGATTACTCTCGCAAAAGGAAAAAGAAAATGTTTCTGAACATCTCACTCTGGTGCTCTAGACTCTTCCATGGCTCCCCATTGCCCTCAGGAAAAAGTCCAGCAGGCAAAGTCGCTGACCTCCTGGCCCCTCACCTCTCGCCGGGGCTTTGCCAGCTGACCTGTGGTTCTTCAGACCTGCATATTTCCCCCTCGGACTTCTGAGTATGCTGCTCGTCTACGTGGACACCTCTCACTCTTTCCCACCTTCCTATTTTCTGGTTTCTCAAACCTTAATGCTTCCTCCAAGCAGAGTTGCCTGACCCCACATCTAGGTTAGGTGCTGAGCTCGGATCACACTGCGTGGGCATGTCTGTTAGCTTGTCTATCTCCCTGGGAAGGCTGAGAACCCCTGGGGACAGGGATTTCATATCCAACCCCCCGGTGGTCAGCACTGTGGAAGACGGTAGTGTTCATTAGAGGTTGAGTGCTGAGCAAGCCGGCGGGTGAGAGAGTGAATCAGATGCGTCATTTCAGGTTAACCCACAGAGCCATGTCACAGGAGAAGGGACCATTCACCCCCATCAAGCATTTTGAAGGAATGGAAAGAACCTACAGATTACCCACATAAACACCTCCACAGCTCCCAGACCAGGGTCTCCTGGCACAGGCACTGGGGAGCCAGTGGGGATTTTGACCAAGGGAGGGGCATGTCTTTTCCAGCCACAGTTGTGATCTGTTTGGCAGCCCCTCTGTGCTCCTCCTCCCCCGCACCCCCTCCTCCACGTCAAGAGGGCTGAGCAAGCGGTGGCAGCATCAGCCAGGATGTACCGGTTTCTCCTGTGGGTGTCTTTCCTGGTCCTCTTTCAATACGCTTTCACCCTCTGACCCCAGGCAGGAAGCAGGATCAGTGCTTCTGAGTCCTCGTGTGATGATGTCTTTCTGATCCCTCACATGCCAAACCCCATCTCTTAACATTGTCACCAACAACAACTCTGGGGGCCCAGACACACCCCAGACATAGTCTCTGCTTTTGATGGGTTTGGAGAGAGGGCAGGAAGGATAAAACCATCAGTAAGTAACTTCCATAGCAGCCCTAAGTAGGGTGAGCAAGGGGTGCACAGGGGTCCCTGGCACCAAAATGCTAAGGAATGGTTTTTCTAGACTACACACATCTCTCAGCCCTCCTGTCTCGCCCTGTGCCCAACCATGGAGAGGATGGAGCAGGTGACCAGTTGGCTGGGGCAGCCCCACTCCCTGTCCCGTGAGGCCACCACCTGTCGGTGCATTCATGCTTCACGCCCCCGGTCCCACAATGTGAGTGATGACTCTGGCTATCACTTATCCAGCACTGAGCTGCTTGGTACTCACGTACAGCCTGCTGACCTTCACTCAACTGTCCTGAGAGGTGGGGATGATTTCCCCACTTTAGCTGGAATCTTTGTCCAGCAGAGTGGAACGGCTATTGGAGCTCAGGTCCGGGAGACCCTAAAGCCAGGGCTGTGGTACCAGTTGCCTGGTCTGGCCCTCACAGCAGCCAGGTTGGGGAGGCCAAGCAGATGGGAGCATCCTCACCTGGCAGCTCCTAGGTGGAGCTCTCCATTGCTGTGAATGGCAAGGGTCCCCACAAAGGTGGATGAAATGGACTTCCTCTTTGACCAGCCATGCGAGGCCAGGGCTAGCAATTGCCCTCTGGGCAGAGCCCTCGGCCATGGAGTAAGGAAAAGGAGGGGCAAAGGAAGGAAAAGAGCCCCTCCCTCCCATCTAGACCCCCCAACCCGTCTCTCTGGACCTCTAATCTTCCCCCACCCCAACCCACCAATATCCACATTCATTCACTCATTCACTCCCATAATGAGCGCCACCCCTCACTCAGACGGATAAGTCACTCAGTCCCAACTAGGGCTTTATTATTATCCCCATTTCACAGAGAAGAAAACAGAGGCTTAGAGGCATTAATGACCCAAGGTCTGCTGTTGATGGGGCTGGGATTCCAATTCAGGGCTGTCTGGCTCTGAAGCCTCTTGGTGCCACATTCCAGCGGGGGGCTCTGCCCTCAGTTATGCTGCTGTTCTAACAGGGCAGGAGGAGCCCAAGAACTTGGAATCCACTAGCAGAAGATTCTGGAAGTCAGGGCTCCTCCTTTTCCTTCTCAGACTTTTGCTCAGCCCCACACCCCTCAGGGAAGTCCCTCAGCCTCCTCTGGGTTTCCCTCCTGGCCCAAGAACACTTAACCTCCATCACCGGGGCAGGCAGGCCAGAGAGGACTAATTAACAGTCTGCCAGGGGCTTTGAAGTTGAAAGGCTGCCTTCCAGGGGCAGCCTATTACCCCTAAGCTTCAGAGGTGGAATAACGAAATTCCAGGTTCCAAATGGAGGGTAAAAATCTTTTAACAAGGCGATAAAGGGAGGCGGGGGTGCAGGACACGGGGTGGGTCCCTCGAACTTCCAACGTGCAGACCCCAGCAGACCCCAGCCGCCTTAAACTAAGTGTGTGACCTGGGTCAGCCTCAGGCTGGGAGGCCTTTTTCATCACCGCAGGCAGCTGTCCCTGCCAGCAACCTGAGACTCCGGAGGAAGGGAGAGCCAGGCCTCCCCTGAGGGGCCCCTGGCCAGGATCTGAGGATCCTGAGGCCAACAGTAGCGTTCAGGGGGTCAGGGTGGGAGTGAGTAGTCCCGGTCCCTGGGCCTGGCTCTGCACCGCCTGGGGTTCCTGACCCAGGTGGGTCCTGCCCTAAGGTGTGCCTTACGAAGTGACCTGCACGATCTCTACCCCACCCCACATACATGGCCCTTGAGGGTGGCACCGCACAGCCCGCAACGTGGAGCCCCGAGCCCGGCGCAGGGCAAGTCCTCAGTAACTGTTGACTCTGCGGGCCCTTCTGGTGCTGATTTTCTGCGGTTCTCAAACTTTAGGTGTTCCGTCGGTCCCAAGTTACCACGGCTGTACCCTGCAGTCATTCCCTGACTGGCAATGCCCTGGGGGCAGCTGGAGCTCTGAAGGAAGCCCCCTCAGAAGCAGGACCTGCACTCTCTGCCAGCTCCTTTCTAGTGGGTTCCATGAAGGCAGCGGTTGGCCCCATTCAGCTCTGGAACCCCAGTGTCTGCCACAGGGGCAAAGCCATGCTCAAACACAAACTCTTGGTGTTAGCAATCCAGTAAACTGTCATGAAATTGAAACCGTCAACTGATTAGATCTAAGAGATTTTAGAGAAGTCTCACCAAAAATTAAAAGTCTCACCCATCTCCACTATCTGGACCAATTACTGAACCTCTCCAATTCAAAACCAATTACTGACTCAGTTTCCTCATCTGTAAAATAGGGATAGTGAAAGGATTTACCCCATAAGGTTGTTCTTAAGTTATATGAGTTAATTCCTATAAACAGCTGAGAATAGCATCTGACATATAGTATTTAGTCATTTATTATTACGTTTATTATTATTAATTAGTTATTAATTACTATTATCATTAGTTAGATAGTTATTTTTCTCTTCACCTGTTTGCTGCCTCCTGGAATTCCTTTAACCCTTTCACCACACAAGGGAGGTGAGACTGGGAAGGCAGATGAATTTGGATGGCCATTGTGACTTAATAATAAGCCCTTGCAGCTCAACAGCACATTGCAGGTGTTCAGAACTCCCAATCAGCATCGCATTTGATCCTTACAACAAACCCAAAATCCAGAAAGGCAAGTACTGTTCTCCCCACTTACAGATGAGAACACTGAGTCACAAAGAACAAGGGAGTCGTCTAGGTGACCCAGCCGGGCAGGGCAGAGCATAGATTTGAATATGAATGAGAAATCATTTGTGCAGTCAAGAAATGTGTACTGAGCACGGGTGGGCCAGGCCCCAGGGATGCGAGAGAGAGACGAAGACAAACTCGGTCCCTGCTCTCCTAGAGGTAACACTTCTTAGACAACGAGCCAGAGAAAGGTGAGTAAATGAATAAAGATCACAGCCTGTGATCAGGGCTATGAAGAAAATAAGCAGGGTGCTATGATCAAGACTAAAGAGGAATTCGTTCAGAGAAGACTCCTCTGAGGTCTGGGCTGAGCCCTGGAAGATGACAAGTGAAAGGAAGCCAGTGCCTTTCCGTTGCTCCCAGCTGCCTTACCTCTAATTCTCGCTAAAGTGTAATTGATTAACTATAGGACAGAGCCTGGAAGCGAGATGTGTAAGTGGAAGGGCAGAGGGAATCCAAGGGCAGTGTGGAGGCCCTGGGAGAGGAGAGGAAGGATGGCGTAGAGAAGGAGAGGGTTTGGAGAAGCCGAGGGGCCTTGCAAAGGTAAGGATGTGAGTTGCAACTTTCGAGGGCTTTGCTAAACAGAAAGGCAGGCTTGGAGGCTTGGGGAGAAACTCTCATCAGTGAAGAGGAAGGATGCATGCCTGAGCCCTCCCAGAGACAGGTGGCAATTTAAGGCTCTCAAGGCAGAAAAACGAAAATCATCTGTTCCTGGGAGGCGGGGTGCAGAACGAAGACATCATTCCTAACCCGAGTGGACAGAGAGAGCCTACAGGGCAGGTCCTTCCCTTCTCACAGCTGTCCTGACTTAGCTGGTCCCATGCTCCGCCCCACATCCTTAAAGAGTCCCTACTATGCGACCCACACTCTAGTTGGGGAGCTGAGAAGGCCTCTCTGGGGAAGCCCCATTTGCACTGAGGTACGAACGAGGAGGGGAGCTTGTATCTGGCAAAAGGAGCAGTTATGTGTGGTGTGTGCTGGTAAATTTCTAACAACTGGCTAATAATAATAATAACGACTGGAGGGTGCAGTTGACTGGCAGCGTTTGCCGATTTCCACGGTGTAAATACTCTTCTCACGGCAAGATGTGGGCAATCACAAGCCAGGGGGAGCTGGCTCTAGCCCATGACTGGCGTGGGTGGCCTCAGGCAGGCGGGCAGGTACTCGGCTGGTTAAAGAAGGGGAGCCCAGCCGTGGGACCCAAGGAGGTTGCTGGCCTTGGAGGGGGTGTGGCCTTTAGCCATCAAGTGGCATGTGTAGATTGTGACCGCAGGTCTCTGTGTCGTGTTCCCGTGCCCCTCAGCGCTCTCCCTGGGCCCAGAGTCCCTGATGTTAAGTAACAAAGAGAGAGGTAATTAATTAGCTCCTCACAGGAGCTTTTCATCTGGTAAGAGGGGCAGGCTCTCTGTAGCCGTGGATGGGATGCCCTTGGAAGTGCCCCTGTCTTCGTGTCACTGACAGGACCCAGATCACATACAAGCTGTGGGTTCAGCATCCCTTCTGCATGAGGAGATCCAGCTGGGCAGCCAGGCTGGGGGGCAGGGTGGAAAGGTAAGGTAGAGACCCCACTTGTGCCCCTCGAAAGGCCTGGCCTCAAGAGCTGTTGGATTATGGGGCGTCTCTCCAGTCCCATTTTAGAGAAGGCTAGAGCAAGGCAGAGGGGGACCAAGTGCTGACATGTAGGTAGAGAGCCTCCCCAGCTTCAGGCACCCAGGAGGACCAGCCACTCACAGGAAGCAGGGGGAGGAGGCTTGGAAAGGGTAGGACTGAGTGATGGGGCCCTGAGGACAGGGGACCTTCACTTCCCACTCCACCCATCACCCTGCACCAGGCACCCTGCATCTAGGCCATCCTAATTTTCCCAGTCTGAATCTGCCCTAAAAATCCTCTGTGCACCACCTATTCATCCTTCCCTCCCCCTGGCAACCAGTGATCTTTTTACCGTGTCCTTTTTTGCCTTTCCTAGAATGTCATGTAGTTGGAATCATATAGTACGTAGCCTTTTCAGATTGGCTTCTTTCACTTGGTAATAAGCATGTAAGGTTCCTCCATGCCTTTTCCTGGCTTGATAGCTCATTTCTTTTTAGTGCTGAAAAATATCCCATTGTCTGGATGTACCACAGTTTCTTTATCCTTTCACTTGCTGAAGGACATCTTGGTTGCTTCCAAGTTTTGGCAATTATGAATAAGGCTGCTACCAACATCCACGTGAAGGTTTTTGTACGGACATAAGTTTTCGTCTCCGTTGGGTAAATAACATGGAGTGCAACTGCTGGATTGTACGGTAAGAATATGTTTAGTTTTCCAAACTAAACTGTTTTCCATAGTGGCTGTACCATTTTGCATTCCCGCCAGCAATGAATGAGAGTTCCTAATCCTTCTCATCCTCGCCAGCATTTGGTGTCGTCAGTGTTGTTTGTAATTTGGCCATTCTTAATAGGTATATAGTGGTCTTATTGTTTTAATTTGCATTTCCCTAGTGACATAGAATGTGGAGCACCTTTTTATACGCTTACTTGCCATTTGAATATCTTCTTTGGTGAAATGTCTGTTCAGACCTTTTGTCTATTTTTTAATTGGGTTGTTTATTTTCTTATTGTTGAGTTTTAAGAATTCTTTGTATATTTTGGATAACATTCCATTATCAGATATGTCTCTTGCAAACGATTTCTCCTAGTCTGTGGCTTGTCTTCTCATTTTCTTGATGAGTTAATTTTTTTCATTATTAAAATAATTACTGTATATACAGCATGCCGATAACGAAAATCAAAAGAAAAAATATTTTTGATTCTATTCCTCTAAGGATGATAATAATAATGATGATAGTGACAACCATTCCCATCTTTGGAACACTCGCAGTGTTCTGGGTGCTGGGAATCATCTCACGTGATCCTGCCCCAGAACCTTGTCAGGCAGATATTATTACGCCCATTTTACAGGTGCTAAAGAAGAAGCTCAGAGAAATGAAGCGGCTAGACCCCAACTGCATACTACTAAGTAATGGAGCCAGTATTCAAATCCAGCACCGTCAGTGCCAGAGTCCTTGTTCTGAACCGGGCAATTTCAGACTGTGCCATTTTCATCTGGAACCTCCCCTAGTTGGAAGCTTAAGTACAGTTCATGTCTCTCCTGCCCCCAGACCCTCTTAATTTTTATCGCCTTTTTTTTTCAACTTTAGGATCTCCCTGGGAGATAGGCGTCCTTACAGAAGAACAAATTGAGACTCTGAGAGGTTAAGTGACTTGCCCAAAGTCACACAGCCAGCTGGTGTGTGAGCTCGGATGAGCCACTTCCCGAGGATTCACACCCTGTGCCGCCAGACCCCGCAGTTCAACTCTTCCCACTACTTGGAGTGGCCCCAGAAAAATCACCCCGGGGCTAGACTGTTGCCGTCACTGCCTATCTTGCTTTCCTCCCTCCCCCCACCCATCCTTGTGTGACTTCTAGAGGGATCCTTCTAAACTGCCAACCTAATCATGGCCCTCCCCGGTAATGGTCATCCTGTGGCTTCCTTCCATCCTCAGGAGGATTCCCAAACTCCGTGGCACGGCACCCCAGGCTGCCAGCATCCTATCTCTCCTGCCTCTGTACCCTTGCCCGCGGCCTTCTCAGCTGAGCCAGACCACCTGCATCTACTCTTTCTCGAGCCTCCAGGACTTGCTACACAAGTCCTGCTCTTCTGCCTGGTACACCTTCTCTCCTCCTTTGCCCCTGACTCCACCTAAGCCTGGAAGAGGCAGAGATGGCAGCGGAGGATGTACTTGGGAGGTGGCACCATCGTGATTCCCTGAGGGAGCTGTTCACAGGAAAGATTCAGGGCGGAAGCCCTTCCCCAGACCCTGTCCTCAGGGGCCGCCGTGCGAGTGGTCCATGGGAGGTGGGAGATTCCAGACCTGCTTTTTCCCAGGTAGGCTGGTGATGCTGGGGCCACCCCAGGAGTGGAAAGTACCTCCACACCCCCCCTTCCCCGACCTGCAGGGGCCCCAATCCCAGTTCCTCTTGGTGTTACCATCAGTGGCACAACGATGGTAGCTTCCTACTGTACGCCCCGGAGGCTGACCTCCCCGTCACCGGCCCCAGCATTCCAGTTAAAGAGGAAGGGGGCAGAACAGGAAGTGGAACTCCTGCCCTAGCAACCCCACACTCTATTGGGAGCCTGGCAGGCATGGGGGTGGGGAGAGACAGCAGAGGAAGGGATTTTTTCAGCATTATTGAAAGCCATTAGACATCTCCAAATGACCCCCCCCCCACCCCGGATATTTTTGCAAACTCTCTGATTCGTGGCATTTAATTCAGCATTTAATGAGCTCCTGCTATGTGCCTCCCCACGGAGCTAAGTGTTGTTGGCACATAAGTTCATAAGTCCAGCCTTTAATGTAAATAGCACTGGCATGTGACCAAGAAGATCTGGGTAGTGGAGTCCTGCTCTGCAATTATTAGCTCCCTGGCCATGGGCACACCAGGAAACCTTCCAGGCTTCTATTGCATCATCTTTAGAATGGGGACGGTGATCTCTATCCAAGAGAGCTGCAAGGGAGCAAGAATGTGAAAATGACCTTATACGCTGGACATCACCGTACAAAGGTCAGGTGATGCTCACAGCCTAAGTGCAGAGACCCACACTTGCCCAAGTAACCATAGGGCAGGGGGAGTGACTCGTTCTGACCAAGGGGGTTCGGCAAGGGGGGGGGAAACAGTAAAGAAAAGGCCTTAAAGAGTGGGTGGGATTCCATGAGCTCAAACAGAGAAGAAAGGGCATTCAGGTAGAAGGAACCCAAGAGCAAAGGCTAGAGGTGTGATCTATACCACCTAAGGGAGCCATGGGAGGGTTTTGAGGTTACACTGGCTCCTAGGGAGGGATGGAGTGGAACTGCTGTGCCCAGTGGCCCAGCTGAGCGATTCAGAGGCTTGAGCCAGCCGCACTCTCTAGAGGAGAGGGGAAGCCTGCCGAGGCTCCCCCCCCCCCCCCCCCCCCCCCCCCCCCCGCAGGCCAGGCCGCAGGATCTGCCAGATGGAAGTGGGAAGCTAAGAGGGTGGGAGCATGGGGCCGGGCTGAGCCAGCTGCCTGCCCACAGCCCCTCCCCCAAGCCCACCCCCACCCCCTGGGAGCCTGGAGACCTGTTTGTTTTCCTTGTAAAGAGGGGAGCCCTGCCCTTTGTGAGATTTCTGCTTAGGAAAGAGCAGAGCCTACTTGCGCTGCTGCCTGGATTTCCAGCTATTGACACAGATTCTGACAATGAAAGCAAAGGCCAAGAGAGGCTGAGACAGGGTGGCTGATTAAAATGTTCTTCCCCCGGTTGTTCAGCTCTGCCCTGGGAAGGCTCGCTGGAAAACCCGGGGAGGAACCATCTCCTCCAGAGCTGCAGGCCCAGGTAGAGGTGGTGCTTTGAAAAGGGCCGAGGAGTTTCTGCACCCCCAGCCCAATCCAGTGGCTCCAGCTCCCAAGTGCACTGCTTTTGTGGTCACCCTAGGGTAATAACCAGGGTTACGTGTGTGACTGTAATTCCTTTCAGGCTTCGTTTTGTTTCTAAAAAGGGGCAATGAGAGTACCACTTCATGGGGCTTTGTTATAGGTCAGATTCGCCCAAGAAAGGACTCTGAGATGGAGCAGGGCTGCCAGATCAAACACAGGATGCCCAGTTAAATTTGAATTTCAGATAAACGAAGGGTTTTTGTTTAGCGTATGTCCTGTGTAATACTGGGGATATACTTATACTAAAAAAAAAAAAAAAATTTGTTTAACCAAAATTCAGATTTCAGTGGGTATCTTGCACTTTTACTTGCTACATCCGACACCTGTAAAGTGGAGTGTTCGAATGCAGGGGTTTTACTGAGGGGAGTTCTCGGGGTCAATACGAGCAGCGAGGGCAGCAGGAAGGGGCAGAGGGAGAAGGCAGAGGGCTGTGACACTGTCACACAGAGGTCTCAGCCAACCTGCAGGAATGCTCTGGAGCTGGGTGGCCTTTCAGAGCTACCCAGACTGAGGCTGGGGCCCTGGGCTTCTACACTCCCACAGCCCACCCGTCATTGGATTCTGGCTTTCCCAGGTGGTGCAGGAGTGTGACCTTGGGCAAGGGGGCTTTCCTCTGCTGAGGGCAGTTCTGGGAGCTCCCAATACTCCCCGCAGCTGGGGCCTGGGGCCTCCGTCCTCGGGGGAGTCTGGGCCGTAGCCCACCCCTGCAACCATGACCCGATGGTTATACAGTTTGAGGAGACGATTGTGTAAACAGCTTAGTGTGGGCCTGACACCTAGTAGTCGATGATTTTAGCATCCCCCAAATAAAGGCCGGGTCACTTAGCCTGGCCTCCAAGGCCATCAACCATCCAGCTCCGAGTTACCTGCTCTTCCAGTCTCCCTTGGCTCCTTTTTTTTTTTTTTTTTTAATTTATTTATTTTGATTTATTTATGGCTGTGTTGCGTCTTCGTTTCTGTGTGAGGGCTTTCTCTAGTTGTGGCAAGCGGGGGCCACTCTTCATCGCGGTGCGCGGGCCTCTCACTATCGCGGCCTCTCTTGTTGCGGAGCACAGGCTCCAGACGCGCAGGCTCAGTAATCGTGGCTCACGGGCCCAGTTGCTCCGCGGCATGTGGGATCTTCCCAGACCAGGGCTCCAAACCCGTGTCCCCTGCATTGGCAGGCAGATTCTCAACCACTGCGCCACCAGGGAAGCCCCTTCGGCTCCTTTCTGAGAGCCCTTTCCAAAGTCAGTCCTGTTGATTTACCATCTGGGAGGGGGATTCTGTTCACAGCTCCCCCTCTGTGTTGACGGCCAAATCTGCTCTAGCCTTCAATTCTGCAGGTCCCAACCAACAGCATAACGCGGGGCTTCTAAAGACTCTCTCCAGCCCAGATCCCCTAGTCACAGTTGTGGAGGCTTTGGTCTTCCTCTGTCTTGGTCTGGCCTCGTTCTCGTCTTAGTTAGGCGTTATGAGGCTGCAGTTAATTGGGTTGGAGAGGGCATGCTCCTCATTGGCTAAAAGGGGCTCCCTGCACTGCCAACTGTGGAGGCCGCCTGGCTCTGGTTCCCAGTGTCTGTCTGGATTTGGCCTTTGTAGGGTGGGAGGCTGCAGGCAGGTGGGCAGGGGCTGCATCAACGTCAGGCTCTTGCTAGCTCCAGATGAGCAAGTCCCCAATCCCATCTCACCCACCCACACGCACACATCTGTTACCCACTGAAAACCCACCCTCACTTGCATTTTCCCATTGCAAGGACTCCAGGGGCCCTCTGATTAACTTTGACCTCCAGCATTTGGGGCTCTGAGTCCCCAGCTTCCCCTCTTTTCATGTCTCCCACTAATGTGAGACATATTTAAGTTCCGGAAGCGGAGGATCTAGCTCTAGGAGAAAAGCATCTAAGTTTGGATTTAGATAAAGAGGTTAAGGGGTCTGAACACATTGAGACAAAGCAGTTGACATGTCCTCATTCATTCAGAATCACTAACAGTCATTGAAAGCTTGCTGCCAGCCCACGTTATCCCACTTAATTCTCACAACCACCCTGTCAGGAAGGCACCATTAATATCCCCATTCTACAGATGAGGAAACTGAGGCTTAGCAAAAACAAGTGTTTTGCCCAAGGTTCCCCAGCAAAAAAAAAAGAAAAGCAGAAGAATCAGAATATCAACCCACATCTGTCTTCCAAGAGCACTTGGGCTCTGAATAGAAGAATGTACCCTGCACTAGGTTGCATGAATTCATCTGTTTATGCTCAGGCTTGATGGCCCTGAGTCATTGTTATTTTCAATATCATTATTCTTGTGAAACAGTTAAACAGCAAGGAAAGACAAAACACCCCAAAAGCCCAAGTCAGGCTGAGATTGGCACAGTCAGGAGGTTGGCCGGAAGAAGTAGGAGGGTACCAGCCAGGAGTCGGGTGCGGGAAACAGAAGCCACTTTAGCGATGTGACACAGACAGCATTCAGTGGAAGGAATTGGTATCTGAGATACCACTGGAAGGGCTAGAGCAGAGGGCTGGGGCTGGGCCTCTGGGAATCATACCTAGAACTCCACAGAACTTGTCTGCCAGAGGGGCTGCCTCTTTTTTTTTTTCTTTCAATTACAGTAAAAAGCACATAACATAAAATTTACCATCTTAACCATTTTTAAGTGTACAGTTCAACAGTGTTAACTAAATGCTCATTGTTGTGCAACAGATCTCTAGAATTTTTTTCATCTTGCAAAACTGAAACTCGGTACCCATTTCCCCTCCCCCCAGCTCCTGGCAACCACCATTTTACTTTCTGTTTCTATGAATTTGACTACTTTACATACATTAAGTAAGTGGGATCATACAGTGTTTGTCTTTTCGTGACCGGCTTGTTTCGTTCAGCATAATGTCCTCAAGTTTTACCCATATTGTAGCACATGACAGAATTTCCTTCTTTCTTAAAATTGAGTAATATTCCATTGTATGTATATATCACATTCTGTTTATCCATTCATCCATAGATAGACACTTGGGTTGCATGCACCTCTTGGCTATTGTGAATAATGCTGCAATGAATACAGGTGTGCAAATACCTCTTCAAGATCCTGCTTTCAGTGGTTTTTAGGTGTATACCCAGAAGTGGAACTGCTGGATCCTATGGTAATTCTATTTTTAACTTTTTGAAGAGCCTCCATACTATTTCCAGTAGTGGCTACACCATTTAACACTCCCAACAGTCAGTGCACAAGGGTTCGAATTTTACCTCATCATCACTAACACTTGTTATTTCCTTTTTTTAATATAATGGTCATCCTAATGAGGTTGAGGTGATATATCATTGTGGTTTTGTTTTGCATTTCTCTAATGACTAGTGATGTTGAACATCTTTTCCTGTGCTTGTGGGCCATCTGTATATCTTCTTTGGAGAAACTCCTATTCAAGTCCTTTGCCCATTTTTAAATCCAGTTATCTATTTTTTTGTTGTTTACCTGTGGGAGTTCTTTATATAATCTGGATATTATCCCCTCATCAGGTATATGATTTGCAAATATTTTCTGCCACTCTGTAGCCTTTCACTCTGTTGGTTGCTTCCTTTGACACACAGAAGTTTTAAGTTTGATATAGTCCCATTTGCCTATTTTTGTGTTTATTGCCTGTGCTTTTGGTGTCACATCCAATAAATCACTGCCAAATCCAATGTCATGAAGGTTTTTCCCCCATGCTTTCCTCTAGGACCCTTGGCGGGAAGGCTGCCTGGCACAGTCAGGAGGATGGGGGGATACATGGCCACCTCTAGCATCTCTGACTTGACGAATACCTGGTGTTACCAAGAGTCAGAGCTTAGAAAGCTGCACTACCCATCACAACTTACCCTTGACACTTATGAAGCTAGTGATTAGATACCGGAACAGGGGTGCAGAAAAAACCACCATCCTTACAAACACATCACCATTCAGAAACGATTGGGGTAGCCAGAGATGGTCTCTGCCGTACTGCTGCTTTCCTATCTTGCTTGAGAGCATCTAATTGTTGAACTGTATTTTTGTTCAGGACCCTTGCAAGGAAGGAGTCTAGAAGTGTGATGTTTAGCTGTCAGCCTCTGCAGTATAGGAAGGTGCCTAGTAAGGAAGTTGGAATGCATGATGAGTGCTGGGGGCCAAGGTAACACATAAGATGATGTATCAGAAAGTGCCAGGGCCTTGCTTAGCAGACAGTGGAGCATTAGTTCACTGTGACTTTCCAAGCACAAAGGAATGGTGGGTTGATGAGGCAGGGTGGTACTGGGTAGAGCAGTTCAATGCTCATGAGCACTGACTCTGCAGCTGGACAGGGCTGGGGTGGAACCCCAGGTCTCCCGCTCCTGAGCTGAGTGACTTGAGCAGATCACTGGGTCTCCCTGGGTTTCCCTTCTGTCCTCTATAAAAGGGCAGGTGTGGGTGGTGGGGAGGGAGGGAGGTGGCCCAGAATGATCTACAGCTCTCCGCTTTGAGCCATCCAGCCCACTCTGAGGGTGTAAGAGTGGCCCTCAGCCTCCCGGAGTCTCCCTTTCCGCTTAGGCCATTTCACAAGCGCAAATGGGAAGCCAGATCAGCACTAAGGACTCCCTAGGTGTGAAGACAATGCAAGGCCTTCTACTATGAGGCATTGGCAGTGCCCCTCCCAGCGCGTGGGGCTTCTACAGCCCTTCTCACTAAAGCGGGAGAAAATTCTGTAGTCACAGCTGAGAATGTCTGGACAGATATCATGTAGTTTAGTGATTCTAAAACTTCTTATTTAGGTCCGGAACCTCCTCTTTATTTCCCCAAAGTATTTTGTAGAACCTAATGTATTAAACAGATAAAAATTGGAGAGCTTCCAACGGAAGTGGGGGAGGGGATCCCTGTCTCCACCCTCTCCACTTCCCCATCTTCTTCCCACCCCATCAACTTCTGCAGATCCCAGGACCGCCTTAGAGCACAGTTTAAAAACCTGACTGGGTTATTCCAACGCCAGAAGGCCTAATTCTGGTCAAACTCACCATTATCAACTTGTGCGGTGGTGTACAAACCACTTTCTCTCCTTGATCGTCAGTTTTTTCATCTATCAGATGGAGATATTTCCCTGCTGTACATGTTGTGTCTTGCTTACCAGTCCATAGATATGATAGGGCTGTAAGCTGAACACACGGCTTTCGTTTCGTTTGTACCTTGCCTCCTTCTGCAGATGTTCTGCAGTGGGTTAGCGGTCAAACAACACGTTGGTCCTCCAGACTTTCAAAATGAGTCTTTTTTGCAATTCTACTCCAGCATGAAAATCTGAAATGGTCTATCAGCCTTATTTCCTTCTTTCTTACATCAGAAGCCCCTCCCTCTTCTACTGCTCCCATCTCTCCATGTTCCCAGAATTCCAGGTCCACCTGCAGCCTGGACCTTCACAGTCTCCGTCACTCTCTTCCCTCTGTACCCCCAGCCTTGCCCCAGCCCACCCTTCTCAAGTTGCCCCAGGCTCCCTCCTGCAGGACCTTCATTCCAGCAAAGGCACCTCCAAAGAAGGCAAAGTGTACATATGCCATTCCTGGGCCACACCTCCCCCACCGAACTCCACACTACCTCATCCTACTTAGCCTTCCACCTGGATGTCTTTCAGAGCTGGGCCAACAGCTACTTTCCTGACTATTTCCCAGTGTAATACAGATGCCCAGAGGGGCCAGGCTTAATGTCCTCACTTGGAGGAGCTACCAGGAAATCCCAGGACCTTGTCTAGAGCCAGCCCTTCATAGAGAGACTTTATTTGAACAACTACATAATTGCTAATTTGTAGGGCAACCTTTAAAATGGCTTAAAGTCTACACAAGGGAGGATGCCAGAGCTAGGTGGTTCTAATTACCTTCTGGTAGAGCTCTATTCTCTGAGAATAGAGAAAAGAGAAGAAAAGGGGTCTAAAGACCCTGATCCCGTGTTTGAATATAGAGGGTCTGAGTTCAACAACCACTTCTTCACATCCTAGACAAGTGATACCTTTCTGTATCTCAGTTTGCTCATCTGCAAAATAGGAACAGAGAGAGATCCCCTGCTTGTTAAGGTTAGGTGAGACAGGTTTGTCAGGGCTCCTGGACCTCAGTGCTATGCACATCTGGGACTGGATCATTCTTTGCTGTGGGGTTGTTCTGTGCACAGTGGGATGTTTACAGGCATCCTTGGCCTGTACTCACTAGATGCCAGTAGCACCACAACCCACAATTGTGACAACCAAAAATGTCCCCAGATAGTGCCAACATCCCCTTAGGAACAAAATCCCTCCTGGTTGAGAACCACTAGTATACGTAAGCACACTGGATAAACAAACTCTTCACTGTTATTGCCTGTATGCGACAAACAGACTTTTATCAATTCATTTACTAAAAGGATATAAAGCTGAGAGCAGATTTGGAAGTGAAAATCAAAGCTGTGAGGCAAATACAGATCCTCTCCTCTCTCCTCGCCGAACCCGCACCCACTATCAAAGACCAAGTGTGCTTGGTGACAGTCCCCCCCTTAATCATCCAGTCTGACCCAGAGCACTCCCCTCTGCTTGCTGGCCTGGATAATTCTTGCGGCATGGGCCTCACCCTTGTGAAGTTGGATGCATTAATACCAGCAAAATATTTCTTAATCTCCTAAGCCTCCTCTTTGAATCCTTAAAAAGGAAAGAAAGAAATGGCACAAATCTCTTAATTAGGACGCCCAATCACTTCGATAAATATTTACCGGGTTCCGGCATGAGGCATAGAAACCCTGCGCCCTTAGTCAGTGGAGGTCAGCAAAGTGCGCCTTGGGAACAGCGGGATGTGGTGGAGCTCGGCTTTGGATGGAATGCTGGGAGAATGTTTCCAGACTTAAGCTTCTGCTAAAGACAGGTGAACAAACACATTCCATGCCTACTCAGCACAGAGTCCCAGGTGGACAGAAGGGGCTCATTAAATTACTGCCCGGCTTCCTTAGCTTTCCGGAGAGAGGTGGTGGCCTCCTCTGCCAGTTGGGCCACCAGGCAAGCAAACCATCCCCAGCATTCTCTAGAACGTCCCGGCTGGGCACCTTTGCCCCTGTCTGGAACTCTCCCCTTCCTCTCCACTTAGCCACACCGAGGGCCACCCTCTATAGGCAGCTTCCCTGACTGTCAACCTCCACCCTTCTACCTAATACTGCTTCCCTGCATAGACTCTATTTGGTTCTTAGGGCCTACATACAGCCTGGAATTAGGGGTTGTCCTGCCTTGTGTATGTTCCAAAGGCAAAGGCTTCCCTTAGATTTTGGTACCTCCAAAGAGGTCTTACACAGAGTAGGCTTTCTGTAAATTCTTGCCAGGTAAGCAATCAAGTGTCACTGTTCCCATTCTACAGATCTGGAAACCGAGACCCTGAGAGTTTCAGGGTCTTGCCCAGGATCTTGCAGATCCTCAGGCCACCTGATGCCCAGGCTGGGGCTGCCACACAGTACTAATGAGTGGATTCCTCTCTCCTGACCTTAGGAGACTTTAGAGACAGATTTCACTGGAATCTGAAATAGAAGTTGGGATGAGGGCAGGGGTCTTAAGGAAGGGAGCCAAAGCACGTTGTCAGGTGGCAAAACACAGAAAGGACCCAAGGAAGCAGAAAGCACCCTGGCGCAGGCTGAGGGGGAAAGGTTTCTGTTAGAAGTCTTTGTTCAGCCTGGTCCCCTTTACCCACTGGCACTTCTGTCCATCCTTCTTGGCTGAGCTCAAGCTCCACCCTTCCAGGGAGCCCTCAGAGAACGTCCCCTTCACAATTCCTGTTCTCCCTCAGAGCCAGACCACTTTATACTCATATACTTCATTGTTGTGGCTTGTCTTCTCAGAAATGCTATGGACTCCACTGCTGTTTAGTCGGACTTCTCTGCCCCCAGAACCCCTCACCCCTCCAAGCCCTCCAAGGCTTAGCTTTGAATTGCCCCCTCCCTTCTGCCCTCCCCCTCCCACACACACCTCAAGGGACTTTGGGCAGTATGGATGTCCAAGGTCATCTGAGGACCACGATAAAGAATGGGAATTCCAGAGAAGGAGGGGAGGGCCTGATGACCTCAGGAGGGGCTTCAGCGAGCTGGGTGTCCCCACCGGGGCTTGGCTACTGCCTGGATTATTCCCTGCAAGGGCTGGGACATTAGACCTTCCTCATCTCTGCAGGCACCCACAAAATGTGCAAGGAGTTGAATCATCTGATGGTTCTGCATCATCATCATCATCATGGCCAACATGGCTAACTGTTATTGATCACTTAATGTGCCAGGTTCTGTACTAAGTACATTGCATGCATTATCTCCATCAGTCCTCAAAACAATCCTCTGAGGTGGACAGGATTGTTATCTCCACTTTACCGACGAGGAAATGGAGGTTTAGCAAGATTAAATAAGTCCCCCAAGGTCACATAGCTGGGACCAGCCAGAGAACTGGAAGAGGGGTAGGGAGACCCTGGGAAGTTCCCCAGCCTCTCAGAACTCAGTTCCCTTCCCTGAAATGAGGTGGTTGCAGGAAGAGCTCCCTCTGGGACTTCCTGGGGCCCTCCAGTTTCCTGTCATCTGTCCTGCAGCCCTGATCTCCATTCCCAGGAAAGCCAAGCTTGCACAGTGGAGTGTGGGGGGGGTGAAGACTCTGGAGCCAGATTGCCTGGGTTCAAGTCCATCAGCCACTGAAGTGACTCTGGGCAAGTCATTGTACCACTGCGTGTCAATTGCCCCCTCTGTAAAATAGGGGTGATACTGATAGTACCCACTTCATTCACTGTGAGAGGATTAAGTGTGTTAATATTTGTCAAGTGCTTAGAACAGTGTCTGGGACAGAGTTAAGCACTATGTAAGAGTATGTTAAATAAATAAAAATTCCCTTTCCTTTCACTCTGTGGTGAGGTGCTCACTTGTGGAAGAAGGCTGGGGATGACTGGGGGGGCGGGTAGGGGTGTTGAAGGTGGGGGGACAAAACTGCCCTAGCAAGTCAAGGGCCAATCATCAGAGGAGCCTTACAGAATCAACCAAAGGGGAGAGGGGAGAGAAAGATTTCTCTTCCCTTTGGGCAGTCCCAACAACAGACCTTTAGAAAATCAAAGCCAGTGGAGGCTGGGGGGCGGGGAGGAGGGATGATAGGGAGAGATCTGAAACCCACCCAAAGTACTACTGAGCTCTTCCTCAAATAGAAGGTCACAGCCCAGTGGCTGACTTGAGTCAGACCCTTTGATTGCTGGGAAAGGGAGAAAACATATACTAACACTTTATCTAAAGTGTTTGACAATTATTTTTTAAAAACCAGAAAAGCAGCTCTTGGAGCTGGCAAACAGCTGCCCACCAACCACCCTGTACCCCAAATGAGGGGCTGGGGAACCTCCGCTCTGCAAATCCAGGCCGGACTTTCTGTCTCACCGGGTGACTTTTTTTTTTTTTATGCCAGGAATTCCTCTCCCACGTGGGGTGGACTCCGAGGTACTCAATTAAGCAGCCAATGAAAAGTCAGCTCTCCGGTAGCAAATGACCCTGACACTTCTTGTAACATAAACAGTTGAAACGTTTCCAATTAGAACTGGAGACAGAGACGTTTGAACTCTCTCTCTCCACTCCCCTCCTTCTTTAAAAATAATTGTCAAGCGCTTTGGACGGGGTGTTGTATACATGTTTTTTCTTTTCTCTCTCGAGCATAAAAAAAATGATTTTTCTCCTTGTTTTTCCTAATTTGTGGGGTGGCAAGGTGGGGGGTAGAGCGGTGGCGAGCTGAAAGGGGAGCTGGCCTGGTTGCTTACCTTTCCGCTCCTCTTCCGGCAGGAGGCCCAGACAGCCCAGCAGAGCTGGGAGTGATGCTGGGTGCAGAGCGAGTGGAAGCCAGGGGCTGGGGAGCTGGGCCTCTGACCTCATCGCCTGACCCTCAGAATGAATGAGTGAATATGAATGAATGAATGCCTTTCCTTTCGCAAAAGCTCGCGCCGGTCCAGCTCGCGCTAGCACAGGGGGCGCTGAAGTTGGCTGTTGAGCCCGCTGCCCTGGACTATTAATCCTGACACCTCTGCCCAGCTTGGGGCAAGTTACTGAACTTTCTCGGCTTCTCTTTTTGACTCTATAAAATGGACTACCAGCCAGGCCGCTTCCTTCAGGAGTGAGGTGAGGATGAAGAGAGTTCTCGCCTGGGTAGCAGTGTCCTGCCTTGTACACAGAAAGTGCTTGGGCGCCGTTATCATTTCGGACTGGGTGGCGGAGCAGTCCAGTCGGGCCCTGCAGAGGAGGCGGCTCCCTGCAAAACGAGGTCGATGACATGCCCCGCGGGCTCCTCCAAGCTTGCAGGCCTGGCGCTGGCCGTAGGGCTGGGGCTCACAGGTGAGCTCGACGTGAGTCTGCTCTGCTCATGGGGTCCCCAGGAGAGTGGACGTCGGGGCAGGAGCGACGCCAAACCCGAGACGTCTCTTCTGGCCACGGTCTGCGTAGACCTGATCTAGGGCCCGGCCGACTGCGGGCGGGCGCCGTCGGAGCCAGTCTCGAGTGAGAGCGGAGAGGGAGAAAGCCGGAACAGGGGCCGCGTCCCGGGCATCTTGAAGGCATTGTGTTTAATAAATCCGGGCGAGACGCACACTCGCTCTCCCCCCCCTCCTCTCAGCTCCCAAATCGAGACCTGCTGCGGGAGCCCCAGTTTATGGGGTCTTAAACCCCCCCTCCACTTTGATTAGCAGCTTCAAAGAGCTCCCTTTAAAGTTTGCCCCCTTCCCCGTCCCCACCTCCTTTTACATTGCCACCCCTCCCCCATCACTCCTTCTAGACTTCTGGACGACAACAACAGAACACTTAATGCAAGTTTAAAAGTTGGGGGGAGAGTGGGGGGAAGCTTCAGGCTTCCTCCTGAACGTGGGCCGTAGAAATTACCTGTTTCAGGCTTGCACAGGAGTCGGAGAACCGTGGAGTTTGGCTTTTTTCCTTTTTCTTTTTTTCTTTTCTTTCTTTCTTTTTGTGTGTGTGTGTGTGTGTGTTTTTACCTTTTATTATTTAAATTGATACGTTTCATTACTAGGGAGAAAAATAAAATATTCCTTTGATACACAAAATCAAATTGATATTTAGCCTCTGCTTACTTTTTTATGCATGGCTCCTTTATACCACATGGTAGTGACAGATTGTTTGAGCTGGAAGGAAAAGCCATTCAAAGCTAATTAAGCAGCCATTCCAAGCACTATTTGCAAGCGGGAGGCTCAGAAGCCTCGGCATTTGTCAGCGCTCCCCCACCCCGCGTGGTTTTGACTGACAGCCTTGGTCTCGAACTGACAGCGCTCGGCAGCTTCACCAATCGGTAACAGAGAGTCCCATCAGCCGTCTCTGATTGGCCTTCCGGGCCTTGATCGGGGGCGGGGTCTGCAGCCCCCACGTGGGGGCAGGGGCGAGAAAGGGGCGGGGCGGGTGGGAAGCGGGTGCGCCCACCCGTGACGTAGGGGGGAGGGCAGAGAAGGGGGAGGGGGAAAGGAAGCTCCAAAGAGGAGCCATTTTGTGTCTAATGAATGTTGCGGCCAGATGCTCGCATCTGTCGAGCCGGGCTTCTTCCCCCCCCGCCCTTCGGTGCGTGCCGCACACGATTTATGTTTTTATTTAGGAGAATAAATAAATGAAGAGAGGAGCACGGTTCGGGGCTGGCGGCCGGAACGGACGCGGGGAGGTTCAACTCCGAGGCGGGTGTTCACGTGTAACTCCCATCGCACCGGCCTCCGAGCGCCCGCTCGCTCTCAGCTCCTCATTAAGATGCAAAAGCAAACTCCAGCTCCTAATGAGGAGAAAATATAGATCCGGGGCCCGCCGACGGCCCCGGGGTGCGTGCGGGTTCGCGGAGATGCTGGAGGGGAGGGTCCGGGGGCCCACCTGGGCCCGCCCACCCGGCGGTGCCCGTGGGCTCTGGGACGCTGCCTCTCCAGCTTCCCAGCCTCTCGAGGGCCGCGTCCCCCAGGCCCGTCTGCCCTGACGTAACCCCGAGCACCAGAGATGGAGGCCATCGGTGTGCGGGCAAACTGGCCCCCGTTGTCGAGCGGCCTGTTTGACCGCGCGGGGAGTCCCGGAGGCGCGGGGGCGGGGGTGGGAGAGGAGTGCGCGGGGGCGGATGAGCGTCTGCGCCTCGCGGGGCGTCGAGGCTGGCGGCCGAGACGCCCACAGGCTCGCACACGCGCCGCTCCGCAGGTTTCCGCCGACGCGGTGACACTGCCGAGGGCAGGCTGAGGAAACCGGGTCGGAACTCGGAGCTCCCGGGCCGCGGTGAGGCCAGGCCGCCACCGCATTCCCGACTTCGCTTCCCTGGCCCCGGCTCTCAGTGAGCAGCTGCGGCGAGGGCGTAGCCGTCTCCACCGGGAAGGAGCCCCGGGTGGGCACAGCGTGGACTGAGCAGGGTGTCCGCGGGAGTCGGGCTCTTCTGTCTGCGGTGCCCGCCAAGCAAGAGTTCCTCCGACTTCTCGGGGGCAGCCGCCGCACATCAAAGATGCTGTTTATTTGGCTTTCTGAAAAGAAGGACAAATGAACAAAGAAGAAAAGCTGGGGGCCGTGGGGTCGGGGGTGGGCCGGAGAAGGGGTAAAGAAAGGGACACCCTCAGTTCCGAGCAAATTTTTTAAGGTGGGAGGCAACTTTGGGAGCCACCATTTTATCAGTCCTAAATCTTGTGAAAACATTAAAGTGACAAAGTGATTTTGTTTGTTTTATAGTATCTAATTGGGCTGCTTTGCAGACCTAATGGGATTAGAGGGAGGAATCGTTTTCCGCCACTGCAGAATAAACTGATACATTACTACCAGCCACAGGTTTTGAGGACTGTACAGCTTGTCTTTTTTTCTTTTGTTATTATTCCTCTGTCTTCCCTCCTTCCCCCTCCCGCCAAATAATTATTTGCTAGTAGATCGTGGGAAAAAAAAAAAAGAGAGGAGGGGAAAAAACCCCTAGCAGCACAGGACTATAATATATATCTATTTATTATATGTCTTTCGGTTAATTCCTGATCTGAGGAGCGCTGTTTTTCACTCCCATGCGAAAGTCACCAGCGGGTAGGGCCTGATTGCTACTTTTCATGCATAGTTTTAGACACAAGAGGGCATTGTGACGTCGCGCCCGGCGGCGCCCAGTCGCAGGCCGAGTCCGGCAGCCCCACGTGGGGGCCCCGCGCTCCCATTGGCCAGCGCCGGGCGAAGCTGCCACATTATTTTGTTACTTTTCAGTCCCTATTTGGAACTGCTCTCGCGGCAGTTCAGACCTCGTGCTCGTCTCCCTCGCCTGTCTGTGTGTGGTATCCGCAGGTCCGGGGCACTTTTTTTGGTGCGAGTGTGTGTGTGTGTGTGTGTGTATATGTGTGTGTGTGTTTGGGGGGATTGTCGGGGCGCGAGAGGAGAGCCGATCCGAGGGGAAGGAAGGAAGCCACAGAGCTCCCCGGTCTCGGGCTGCTTCTCCCCTCCAGCGCTCTCCTGCCTGCGCGCTCCGAGGCAGCGGTGGCGGCACCGAGCGCTCCTCGCTGGGGACTCGGCGCTCGAGCTGCGAGCAGCGAGGACCCCTTTGCTGCGGCTTCCTGTGCCTGCTGGAGTTAGGATGCCAGGGCGGTTGATTCCCACCTACTGAGCCCGGAGTTTCCTCCTCGGCCCTGGGAAGGGCTTGCAGCGGCGGCGGCAGTAGCAGACAGAACAGCAGGCTCTCCTCTCCGAGGGGGGGCGTCGAAGCGCCCGCGCCGGGCTCCCGCCCTCACCCTCCGGCGCTCCTGCGGCCCCAAGCCGCCACCCCGGTGCCTGCCTCCTTCCTCTTCTCTCCGAGAGCCGCCGCTGGGATCGGACCCGCGCGCCCCGGATGCTGGGGCTGCCCCGGCGCGCCTCCCTACTGGCGCGACGCGCTGAGTGAACCGGAGGGCGCCCGCGCTTGCCCCAGGAGGGGCCCCCTAACCTCGGGACCCCGCTCTGGACCCGCCGGGTAGACGACGATGTCCGCTCAGCCCCCGGCTCTGACGCGCTCCACGCAGCGGGGGGAAGGCGGCCGGCCACAGCCCGCCGAGCCCTAGGTGCACAAAGCCCGCGCCCGCCGCCCGGCCTCGGCGCCCGCCGACGACTTTGCCGCCTGCTCCGCGGCTCTTTGTCTCCGCTTGGGGCGGGCGCCCGACTCTGGGATTTCGGTGTGAGAGCGGGCTGGGGGGGCCGGGGGCGAGCTCTCGGTTTCCCGGCCGCCCCCCGCTCGGGCTTGGCTCCCCCCTCCCCCGCACCTCCCCTGCCCGGGCTCTCGGCGCTTCCACGCTCTCGGAATCACGACCCCTCCCTGCCATGTATCCGCAAGGCAGACATCCGGTGAGTAATTGCAACTCGGTTTATTTAAGCATCTATCATGGCAGGGTAAACGAGGCAGTTTATCTGGCACCTCCATTTTGCTTGTTGCTACCTTTATAGTGTGTGCGTGTGTGTGCGCGCGCGCGCACACACAAAGGGGATGGGGATGGGGGGACGCCGTTACGAGAGGAGGTTAATTCCTCCCTAATGGCTTGGGGGGCTGCCAGTGGTCCTGGGGAACTGTTTTCACGCTGTCCCCCGCCCCCTCGCCTAAGTCTCCCAACTCACTCGTTGTGTCTCCCCCGCCCCAGAAGGGAATGGGAGCCCCTTCGTGAAAGGAATGGGAGCCCCGCGGCCAATAGGGAGAGATTAGCCCCCCCCCCATCCCCGTTGGGGAGCTGAGAAACTTGCTGGAAAGGTTCTGGGCTGTGAGGGCGGCCCCTGTGGTGGGGGGGGGGGAGGTGCGGGGGGAGAACAGGGAAAGCCAGTGAGGGGTCTGGGCAGCTTGGAGCCGGGTCTGACGCCCCCGCCCCTCCGCTGTCTTGTCCTCGCCGGCTTCAGGCTCCCCATCAACCCGGGCAGCCGGGATTTAAATTCACGGTGGCTGAGTCTTGTGACAGGATCAAAGACGAATTCCAGTTCCTGCAAGCTCAATATCACAGGTAAGGCCAGTGGGGGCCGCCCCGGGGCTGGCGGGGCGGGGGCATCTCCGCCGCAGCTCCTGCCACCACCCCTAGGGGACCGAGCGGGCTCCCGACCCCGGGGCGGCGGGGCAGTCCGGGCCTCCTCCTTTTGTTTCCCCTTTCCGAGCGCGGCGCCTTAACCCTTTGCTGCCGGCAGCCTCCCGGCTCCCTGCGCCGCCCCCAGGGTGAGGGGTCGGGGCGCGAGCCGGCTCTCTCCGGGTTCTGGGGGTCGCGAGCTAGCGTCGGGGTCCCGCCCCCCCGCGGCCCGGATAAGTCCACTCTGTCGGCCGCGGGAAGTTTCAAGTTGTTTCGCTCCATCTCCGCGTGTCGGGTACCCAAGCCCCCCTCCGCCCGAGGCTGCGGGATAAGGGGATACCCCCCGGGGGGAGGGTGTCAGGAAAGTGACAAAGTGGCTCCCAGAGGCCCTTGGGTTGGGGCCTCGGAGGAGGCTGTGCAGGCGCCAAGTCTGAGCCGGCTCCTTCTGCCCTCGCAGCCTCAAAGTGGAATACGACAAGCTGGCGAACGAGAAGACGGAGATGCAGCGCCATTATGTGATGGTGAGAGGTGGCCGGGGCGGCGTGGGCCTGGGGAGCCTGGAGCCGGGTCCCTTCCCCGGCCTCCGCTGGGCAGCCCCGGAGCGCGTGTAATCCGAGTGTGCCCTCTGACCCTTCACCAGCCTCCCTCAGCCCGGCCACTTGGAGGAGGGTGGGTGAGAGGAGGGGCAGAAAGAGAAACCCAAACCCCAGGCCAGGCACTTGTGCACTTCCTTTGTGCCCCATTAATTTGTGTTTTGAAGGTTTCCCAGAGGGCTGGTTGTCTTATCTTGGCTAGTAAGATCGGGTTGGATCAGCCTATGTCAGGGTTGGATAAAAATCTCTCTTAGAGATCTCCTGGGAGTGTTTGAAAACTTCACTGCTCTGCAGCCCTGGGATCTAGCCAGAGTGGGACATAAGGCCCCTCCGCCTACCCCCTTTCTTCCCAGGGGTTTCTGACAGTGGAGGAGCCTTTTAGAGGCTTTTGCCTCCACTGTACGCTCGGGGATCCCCCAACTGAGAATCTCATCGGCCCTGGGACAGTGTGTAGACGTCCGCCCTTTTCCCAGTGTCTGTTCCAGCAAGTTTAAATCTGTTGGTGAGGAAGGCACCGGAGGTCCTTAAGCGAGGCTCCCTGCACTGCTTTCCACATAAGAGGCCTTGGACACATTGCTAAATAACTCTCAGAGGACGAGAGGGTCCCAGTGTACACATGATTCCCTGTTGAACCAGAACCTTGTATAAACAGGATATATGGCACAGGCAGGGCTGGTGGGAGGGAGGGCCCCGCTCTTCATAATACTGTTGCACATAGGATGTTCTGTTGCAATGAGAACAACACTCATGAGCTGGTCTTCAGCTCTGCAACCCCTTTATAGCTGGCTTTGGGCTTTGACTTAAACTTCTTTAGCAAATGTATCATAAAAGTATCATTTTGCCAAAACCTTCCCCAAAGCTGATTGTGGAACACAAACAGACATCGGTGTTGTGCATTAACGGCGGTTCTTTTTACTTTTAGTACTACGAGATGTCCTATGGCTTGAACATTGAAATGCACAAGCAGGTAAGTGCTTTAACATATATGTCTAGTTTTAAAAACTTTACCTAATACACAGATTTTTTTAAATGGTCCCTCCTGTTTGAAAATGAGCCTCATTCTTCTCTTCCTCCTCCTCCTCCTCCTCGAAGAGTGAACGGATCCAGCCCTTGACATGCAGGGTTTGAGGCTTGGCTGATTTCTTGGACATGTTGAGCTTCTAGCGTCCGAGCTTGTGAAGTTTGTCCTGGTGTTGGATCTTGGTGGAGGAGGAAGGAGCAAAAGAAAAGTTGTCCCTTCAGGATCTGCTTTACAAACTCCTGAAACCCAGAGGTAGCTGGCTGCTACCTGTTTTAATGTAAAATTTTCAAGAGGAAAGGCAGGAGGGTTTGTGTGTGTGTGTGTGTGTGTGTGTGTACAAAAATACGATGTTCTGCCTTGATGAGATTAAACTTCAAGAGTCTTAAAAGCCAGGCTGAGCTGTCAAAATTTAAGGGAACAAGCCACCAACCGCTTAATAATACGAAGCCAGAATGAAATACAACCCAATGCCTTATGTATATGAGGCAACTTTTTCATCTCCATCTTAATGTGAAGGCGGCCACAGTCTTTCCCATTTTTCAGAGAAGGAAGATGAAGCCGAGATGTGAAGTAACAAGCCTGGGGCAGCCTAGCCAGGACTTTTGAGATGGCTGGGGGTTGAGCTCAGCTTTGAAATCCTGAAGTCAAACCAGTTTAGCTAGTGTGTGATGGATATGTAAACTACCCCGTATTGTCACTCTTCTAATAACAGTATACCTCAAACTGGGCAAATACAAACACCTTTATCTTGGTGCATATCAGTAATTCATCCTGGGTGCTGGGCTGGGCTGTGGGAGAGGCCTGTTTGTGTATTTGTGTTCCGAGGAGAGGCCGCCTATAATTTGGCTTGGCCAGCGATTAGCATTGACTTGGCAAGGAGAAATGGCGCAGGCCGGTTGTTCTCTTTAACAATTGGTGTTCTTGAAATCTCAGAAGACTGTTGACTCATTCTAGCCTTTGGTGACTGTGCCTTGAATGGATTTTCTGCTCTAAATGAACAGTGGTTTACAAGGTTTAAATTTCGCTCTTTAAGGGGGCAGGACCCAGGGCAGGTGAGAAGGGCAGGTGACCTCTGGAATGCTTGTAGATTCCTGTCTGCCCACTCCAGTGGCTTTGCAGAGAGTCTTTGGAATCTAGTTTCCTTTCCCCTCCTGGAGGGAACCCCCCCCAGTGTTGGGTGAAGGGCAGCCAGAAAGGGAGCTGAGTTTGTTGAGGAATCTGGGGAGGCACATGAAGGCTACCAGATTTTTACTTCTTGACTCACAGGAATTGTAAACAGACACCACTTTGTAAGTAAAGATGTTTCTCCTCCTCGGGAGTCTGGGCTAGAGACTGCCCAACTTTAGGTGGAACTGACTGGGTCTGACTGGTCCAGTAAGAGTGTGTGAAGTGCAGCCGGGGTCCCAGGTGTACAAGGACCTTGGGCTGTTATGCAGGATGCCACCTCATCCCTTTCTCCACTCCCTCTTTTTTTTGTCCTCAGTGCTTGGTATCTTGGGTGTGTTTAAACAGGGTAATTGCACCCAGGTTTAAAAGTTATAGCAGCCATTCTTCTAAGAGCTTCGTAATTAAGGTGTAATATGTCGTTGCATGTTGAGGTCTGCGTGGGTGGCGCTCCCCGTGTCTGTGAGTGGATGGTTCTTTGGCACAAAGAATCCACCTTGGCTGGTGGAGCGAAGCTGTTCCTGCAGTCCTTGGGACACTCTGAACCCAGGAAGAGTCATTCGCCTTCCTAGCACATTCAGTGGTGGGGTTTGCATAAGGAGCAGCTGTGTGCATCTGGGACTTCTGGCCAGTCCCCAAACCAGGTTCTTAGGGGGAGAATGCCTGAGGTTTGGCGACATGGTCTCATTTAATCCTGTCAGCTGCCAGAGGCAGATAGATGTATTCTTTGCCCCCTTTTTGTGGGCGAGGAAACTGAGGCTTCAGGGAGGCGAGGAGGGCAGAGCTAGGACTCAAATGTGGGCCTCTGGCTTCTAAACAGTACTTTACCCTGTTTGCCACTCACCTTTGCCTTCCAGCCTCAGCTCCCACTTGCTTCCCAACAGGAGTGTTCCATGCTCTGAGTTCAGTGCCTTTGCGGGTTTTATGGCAATCTCTGAGTTGGGCGAAATCGCCCGATGGCTGTGTAGGAACAAAGAGGCAAGGAGGTGAAGAAACCCTGCACTGAGAAATGCAGCCCTGACCTCCTGGGGCTGGCCACTCCCTAGGCGTGCAAGGGTTCTGCAGAAGAAAACCAGCCACTAATTGTAGTGTGGGTCTTGGGTGCATTTGGCGGATGGTGGTTAGGCCTGAGCAAACAAGTTTATCAGCTGACCTGTTTAGCGGTTGACTGGTGTTTTATCTGCACACACAATCAAGTGACTGGAGTGCTTGAATTATTCATGCAGTGTCCTGCCCTCTAGACTTGACTGTTCGTGTGATTACATCTGCCTGGAACAAACAGGCTGGATTCTTCATCTTGAAGCTGGGGGGCGGGGACTGTCTGTACTTTTATATAATGGACGCTCTCCAGAACTAGCACCTTGGGGAGTGGGGCAGTCCTCAGCCTGAGCGCTCGCGCTCTCTCTCTCTTTCTGTCTCTCTCTTTCTCTCTCTCTCACACACACACACACCTCTTACCAGCACCACCTCATATTTTTTTTCAAAAGCCCTTTGCTGGCTCTATGGGAAATGCCTATTAGTTGGGAACCTCAGGTTCTGCCAGATGGGCCTGAGTATTGACAGAGGGCAGCTGATGAGGTGCGTCCAGCCCGTTTTTATTTTACCGAGAGGTTAAACTCAACTGTGGCTGGCTCCTTTCCTGGCTGTTTCTCTGTCTCCCTCTCCGTTCTTTTTCCAAGCTGTCAGATCCCAGAGAGGCAGTAAATGGTTTCTCCTCCCCTCCCTCCCTAATTGTGGCACAGCAGAGGTTACAGCACCATGGGCCTGGCCCGAGATTTCAAGAGGTCACCCACCTCCTCCAAGCCTCTACTTCCAGGCAGGATGTCAAGGGTGATTCAGCAAGGCCAGGGAGGCGATGATGGCTGGCCAGCTCGTCAGTTCCCTTCTTGTTCCCGCAGAGGCTGGCGCTCTCCACTGTCAGTCACAAATCACCAGCGTAGAAACAAGCACTCCAGAGCAGTCGTAGTGCATTGGGTTTGAGGCACTGATGCTCTGAGAAGCTGGGGCAGGCCGTCTTTTCACCCCGCTGCTGGTGAGCGCTAAGGTTTTGGAAGAGCACCAGAGGCCTTTTGATTTGGGGACAGTGTCGCGCCCCCACTTTCCTGTCACCGAGCAACACTTCTTCTAACTTTCTGTTCTAACTGGGAGAGCCCTTTGGCATCTCCTGCAGACCTTTCAAGTCACAGATGAGGAAACTGAGGCCCAGGCAGGGGAGCCAAGGTATCCAGTCCCATGTTAGCAGAGGAACTGCCGCTGCCACTTTTCCTCCTGACCCCAGGTCTCTTAGCAAAACTCAAGAAGTGAAGAGCGCTTATTTACTAACTAATAGCACTCTGTGTCTTTAATTATTGTTGCTTCTTTCTGCGTTATCTCAGGAGGCTAAGGCCCCAAACCTGGCAACATCAAAGTCCCCCATTTCTGGTTGTATAACCATATCGGATGAATCATCTTTGCCCGCCCAGGGTCCTCTTCTGATCCGCTAGCTATTTGCACAACTAATGATTCAATGCGCCTAGTGATAAACACAATGCATAACTAGCAATCCCGGAGGTAAGGGTCACAGGTAAGGTAAAGTGATAAAACCTGTGATTCTTTCACCTAAGGACGGGGGTGGCCATGAACATGGATGAAGAGGGAGATGGGACATCTTCATCTGTCATTGCCCTTCTCTGGGTCCTCACACCTACATAGCAAGGGGCTTGGGCTGGAAGACCTCTAGGGAGAACGTCTTGAAGTTTTGTGGCCGCTGTGAATGTGTGGGTGGCCAGAGGGGGCCAGCACGTGGTGAGGTTACCAAAACCCTGTCCCGGAATCAAGTCTGTCTTGGTGAGGAGAAGGTGGAACACTCAAATTGAAAGGGACCTGGCTCTTCATACTAGGGCAGTGCCTATTTGTGTGGCATCTGAGTCGAGCTAAGAACAAAACCTTTGAGTGTCATTTATTTTGGTCAGAATGCTGGCATCCAGGAACCGCTCTACCCACTGATTTCCTTCTGACTTTCTTGCCTTGTCGCTTTTCTCCGGAACAGTCTCTCCTCTCGTCACGCTGGCCTGGGGTGCCTGCCTCGCTCCTTATTTAAGACTCTCCGTGAATCCTGCTGGACCAGGAGCTCCTGGAGGGCACGGAGTTCTTCTTTCTGTCTGTGGCTTCCTCCTTCCCCAGCTCGGACAGGAAGGGTCTAGCCTAGGTCAGAGGCCCTTTGTTTTCTTTTTTGTTGTAGGAGTGAGTCAGCCAAGGGATGAATTCCCTTTTCCTTCCTGCGCAGGGGGAAAATGTTTTTCCATCCCGTTTGTACAAAATCCTGGGACGCCAGGGGCAAAAAGGTGATCCAGGCTAGACCTCAGTGGTGTGCCCTGCTGCGATCTGCATGCAGGAGGTCCTCCTACACCCCCATAGCTGGGGGGCAAGCCCCTCTGCTCAGGACACCTACGTGCACTTAGCACATAATGGGTGCTCAGTAAACACGTTGCCTTTTCTTTGCTCAGGATTACTGGGCTGTCGGAGATGGGGGTTGTTCGTTGCGGGCTGGCCGCCGGCTCTGCAGGTTTCCTCCTGCTTCTTCCTACCGCTCACCATCCAGTTTCTCCCATCAGTCAAATGAGGGGGTTGGACTGATTCCCAAAACGATTATTAGGGGCCTGGGAATGTGCCGGGTGTGGTCTGGGGCTTGTTCCACAGACACCCTTCCCTCCACGGGGGAGTCAGGCATCTAAATAAGTCATTGCAATGCAGTGAAGTAAGTGCTAACAGGGCCAGTGTCACAGGAGGAGCCCCCGGGGACAGAAGGGCTCATCCTTCCTGGGAAAGGGGAGTCGGGTCAGAGAAGACTACACCGAAGGGCTGTTACTTGAGCCGCGTCTTAAAGGGAGGGCCGCATTCGTTAGGCAGGAGCTGCCAGTGGAGGCTTCTCCGGGGGTGGCAGCAGCAGTGCTTGGAAAGGCAGCCAGGTGTGTCCCGGAAGCCAAAAGTCCACAAGTCTTGGGAACGGGGCGGGGAGGGGGGACTCCACTCGGGGCAGGAGGTGAGGTGGTGACGTGTTGCAGCAAAGTGATCTCCAAGGCCTCTCTGCCCTCACACTCGCCGCTCTGTGGCTCTTTGGTCCCCAGATGGCTCTCCAGGGCTGGCCCAAGTCCATCTGCCGGGCCGGCGGGGTGGGGGGGGGCGCTTCCTGCAGTCTGTGGCCTGCTTCCCCACCGTCATCTGCTGGTTTGAACTTTACTCCCCAAAGTGGCATTGTCTTCTTGCTCATATTGGTAATTCTGTAATGACTGGTTATGACCTGCCCCCTCCCCCATATTCAATTCTCATCAGCCCAGCTCTCCACTTTGCTATTAATGATAGCAGCCAGCAAAATAGCTTTCAACATGCCATTGACAGTCTGGTTTAAGAGAGCACTTGAAGTAGTGCTAGACAGCTGAAAGCACCCATAATTGTGTACCAGAGTGAGAACTGCGCACTCAAGGGCCTTGTTTTTATACGCTTAAAGGGACAATATCTTGTTTTCAAGATCACAGCCAAGATGCTTTCTCTCCCCTTCTCTCTTTGCTTTTCTCCCTTGGCTTTTGCTTTTCTCTTGCCTTTCAAAATAAATGTTCCTTCTCAGGTTGAGGCGAAGGAGAAACTTAGGGAAGGGGGGGGAATTTCCTGCTGCCACAGAAGTAAGGTTTGGTGCCGCCCCCGAGGGTCTTCTGGAGGAGATAATGGGGGAGTTGCGATTCTCCCCAGCAGTGATGTTGAGTTCTTTTTGTTTGCTAGGGATGTTGCACGGTGAGCATGTGGGTGGAGCGAGCAGGCTTCCAGACTGTCACCTTGTCACCGTGGATGTGCAGGCGGAGGCCCTCTGACGGGGGAGGGGTCAGCCTTTGGGGAGTCAGATCAGGGACCTCGAAGTCCCTCAAATCAGATTCCAGGAGGTCGTCCTTCTGCAGAGGCCCCTCTGGGAATCGTGAAGATGGGGAGGTCCGGGACTTGCCTTCTTCAGGGGGAGGTTCATCCCAGCTTGGGATGAGCCAGGGGACCCATTCACTCAGCCCTGAAGATTCTGCCTGAGAACAAAGACCTCCGTCCCCTTCACCCCAGTGATGTCACGACTTTGAAGGTTCAACAACCTTTTAGGAAGAGGCTCCCTTCACTTGCTGTCACCAGAACTTCCCCTGACCAATTGCGTCCTTTGAAGGGTGAAGGAAGAACCAAGTTCCCAGGAGTGGGGCTGAGATTCCAGGGGAGCCCCTTTGGGGTTGAGTCTGGCTGTGGCCATTGCCCTGTCCTCTCAGAGGCGCCCCGTTTCATTCACCCGCCACTTGAGTGACACAGGCGGGGTGCTGGGGCAGCTGCCACCATCTCCAGATAATCCCAAGAGAAAGCCTTTGTCAAGGATAGAGTGAAAATTTGATCTACCAAATATTGTAGATTATAATAACATAGCCTTTCGTATTTCTGTAGCACTTGATTGTTTGCAGAGCAGATTAGACATTTTCATCTTAGAAGCCTAAACTCACAGGCATTTGGGTCCAGGACACACACACACCAGGAGGAAAGCATCAGAGCCTGGCACGAAAGGCCTGGCATGTGAAGATGACCTGTATACTTCAGGGTGCCACAGGGCTGTGTTCTTAAACCGGGGCTGGGTGTGGGAGGGGAGGAGGGCGGTGTGGAGGCTCTGAGCGCCCTGAGGGACGAGACCATTCTGTATTCACAGGGGCCCCTGAGCCCATACGGAGTGCACAGTGTGCATTTTGTGGGGGACTCCGGGACTGTTATGTTCCAGTTTGGGGGTCTCCCTGACCCTGTATAGCGTCACGGACCATCTGGGAAGGATACCAGGCTTTCTCAGGTTTCTGAGAGAGGCCTGTGGTTGCAAAAGTCGTGCTGGTAGGAAGAAATATGTGTCATAAACCTGTATTATAACATGTCTCTGATAGGCTTAACCATTTTTTTTTTCCCCCCATCTCACATGACAGGACAGTTTAAGTGTGAGAGGGGAAGAAAGGGAGGGGGGTGAGGAACGAGATAGTTGGGGAAAGATGATAAAGCAGAGATATGGGGGGGGGGGGGATAAGGAACGGGGAAGAACCAGGGAAAGCGTGCTGAATTTGGATTACAGGAGGACCTGAGTAGCAAGGAAGCAAGGGTTAATGGCTTGGAGGTAAATTAGTAAACGATGCTTGTCATGCCTTAGCTATCTATTTGGGCCTGGAGTTCCAAGTGTTGGGACCTTATCTCATTGCCCTTTTAAATCCTTGATAACCATTGTTCACAGCTCTTCGGCTTTTTTTTTTTTTTTTTTTTTTTAATTCCGAATGAGAACTTTTTAGTTTGTCCTGGGAGGCTACATCTTCCCTCAAAGGCAGAAAGAGTTCTTTCCACCAGTCCTGCAACCTGGGGGCAGGGCAGGGGACTCTTCCTGCCTGGTTGGCTGGGGAGGTTTTGCTTTTAGACTCCTACACCACCCAGCCGATAGGTGAGGACTATGTGACAAAGGGCTGGAGGAGGAAGGGCCCCTACCCGGTCCCCAAACACTTCTCAAGGGAGAGCCCTCAACAGGTCCGTCCTGCTCCTGGTCTGAAACTGAGCACCCTGGCAGGGACGTGCTTTGTGAACCAGTGGTGATCTCTGCTGGGGCCGAGCGGGGCAGTTTAGTGTGTCTGGGGGGCAAGGGGTGGGAGGCAGTCCTCCAGCTGAGGTGCGAGCGGGGTACGGAGACTATCAGACTTCCCGCCCAGGAAGAGGTCGGGCAGGCTCATGGGCCTGGGAGAAGCTGCAGGTGATACCAAATGGTCTGTAATGAGGGGCTAAATGGCCTGGTGGGAAGAGAGTACCCATGAGATCGGGCAGATGGAGGTGGTGAGCGGGCCAGAGCTGATCAGTCAGTGGGTGCTTTAGCCTCTCCTTAAACCCTTACTTACTCCAAGAGGAGAAGGGGACCCTTCCTCAGAGACCCCTTACCCGTGGAGAGTGCTGCCATCCGGTGCTCATCTTGCTTTGCCTAAGAGCAGAAGTCCTAGGGCAAGACCCCAGAGGAGTTGAGGTTGATGACCCCATCTCCTAGGACCTCACACTTTATCCCAGAGAAACAGTATCCCCATAAAGCCAGCCCGAAACGAGGAGAAGCATTAGAGCCTCCCAAAGAGCTGCCCTCCCCCTGCCACAGTCCTCCCACTGTTGGCTTGACGCTGGTCTCTGTGTCACCTGGCACTTGTGTGTGGCACCGGGGAGCCTAGCCTGCAGGAACTCCTTGAGGTGGTGGTGGGGTGTGTGCATGGGTGGTCTTCTCTCTTAGCCTCTTCCGGTTTCTCTCTAATCTCTTACCTGGTTCTCACCCCACTTCTCAAGGGATCTCCACCTGGCTCTCCCTCGCTATCCCCCTGACCAGGCCCCTGTCTTAATCCCCCCCTGGTGCTGTAGGAACATTGGGCATTTCCCAGGCCTCCAGGTGGTGGGTCTTTGATAAACCCTTTTTCATGAAGGTGCCAGTGGAATCAGAGTTTGTCTATCAGAAGTCAGTTGGTTCTCGAAGGGGTATCCTGGGAAGTTAGGTGCAGAGCACCAGGGGCTGGGAGACGGCCTGTCCCGGTGGCTAGGAGACAGGCTTTGAAGTCATACAAACTTAGTTTTGAGTCCTAGATTAGGATCTACTAGCTGTGTGACTCGGGACAGGCCATTTGCTCTCTGCGAACTTGACTTTGTCATGGGAATGATGAGGATGCGTACCTATTAGAGTGGTGCTGCCTGGTAGAACTTCCTGCAGTCGTGGAAGTGTCTATCTTATTGTCCAGTATGGTAGCCACCGGCCACGTGGGGCTGTTGAGCCTTGGAATGTGGCTATTGTGACCGAGGAACTGAGTTTCAAATTGAACTTTAATTAACGTTAGCTAGCCGCGCATGGCCGGTGGCTTCATATATTGGACTGTGCAGTTATAGAGAGTGTTTTGAGGATAATGTGAGATGATGCATATTAACTGCTTAGCACAGTACCTCCCTTGTGTGTGGGGAGACCTCAACAGGGGATTCTCACAACGGGACAGTCCCCAAAGTTGCCAAGGCCTCAGAGAGCGAGGACCCAGCTCCTTGGTGTTGCACATGTTGTAAGACTTCCCAGAGCCCTTTCTCCTTTGTGACTTGTTGGCTCCACATGCCAGCCCTACAGTGTGGACACCAAGAACCCCACCTAACAGTAGGAACACTGACGTTTCAAGAGGTTAAGTGACCCGATTGCGGTCTCACGGTGGACCAGGACGGGGTTCAGAACTGGAAACTCGGCTTGTTTCATTTGGACCAGTGATCTTTATCCAGAGGCCACATCAAGGCGTGGTCTTCTGTGGTCTCCACGCTGGCCCACCCTCAGACCCACCTGTACATCAAGGCTTTGATTCCAGTGTTGGGAAGTCCTCAGACAAAGCTTTTTAAGAATTCAGTGAAACATGAGTGTCAGCGATGTGTAGACTGGGGTTTCTCAACCTGGGCACCGTTGGCATTTGGGGGCCAGATAATTCTCTGTGGTGGGGCTGTCCTGGGCTTCCCGGGATATTGAGCAGCGTCCCTCGCCTTTACCTCCTAATTTCCAGTAGCACCGCTTCAGTTGTGACACCCAAAAATGTCTCCAGACACTGCCAGTGTCCCTGGGGGAGCAAAACCTGCCCTGGTTTAGAACCCTTGATTAGGGGGAGGAATTCTGGCTCCAGAGCCATTGTCTTGCTGTGTGACCTAGGGCAGCTGGGCCTTCTCTGGGCCTCATTTTCTCCATCTGTGAAATGAGATGTTGAACGTGCTGGTGGTTTGGGAGGAGGCCAGTCTGAGAGGGAGCCGATCCTTTAAGCAAGTTTCTAAATAACTGACCTTGATTTTTATGGCTTATGAATTGCCACCATTCCTGCCATCCTTGTCTGGGGAAGAGAGGCCCCTCTGACCCTTTTAATCTAAGGAAGGGCCATGCTCTTGGGTTGTGAACTCAGTGGTGGGGAGGGTAAAAGGGGACTGTTTCTGCCCACAGTCAGTCTGTTCCTTCCCCGACACCTCATTTTCCCCTTCCCACCACCCAGGTTTCCCAGAGAGCCCCCGTCCTTAAAAAGTCATAGCGCTGACCTTACAGGGAGACTCCCAAAATTTAACGAGCCGCCTCTGCAAGGGTAATGTGACTTTTACAGCCTGTTGAGGGGCAAAGGGAGATTTGCATAATGTTCCAAGGGGGATTAGGTGGCTGGGGGTTGCCATGGCAACGCCTCAGGGATGAATTGAGAATTTTCCCTCCTGGCGGGAGTTGGCCAGTGGAGTCTGGGAAGGTGGGGGAGGGGACCAGGGGGTTATCTGAGGGGAGGGAGGGAGGGATGGGGGGGTTGGTGGGGTCTGCCATGCCTGGGATGAATGCCTGGGGTGAATGGGCAGTGTTGGGAGAAGCTGTAATCTGAAAAGGCTTTCCCTGTTCCATCTACACAAGCAAGCTCTTTGAGGGCCATTCCCTGGAGTGGGGGTGGGAGGCAAGCAGAGTTTAATGTGTTTGGGAGCCAAGAAATTAAAGTGAACAAATATTTAAAGATTATTGGATCTTGTTAACAGGAAGCCCGGTGGATGGAAACTGAGAGTCTGAGAAATGAAAGTCTCGAGTCTTAGAGCCAGGGAGGGACTTGGCTGTCATCTTTCCAAGTCCCTCCCATGGAGTGGTGTCCACGTCCGTGTCCCTGTAGGGTTGCCATTGAATGCTCCCCAGGACGGAGTACTCACTTGCACAGAGCACCTAATTCGTTTTTGAGAGCTCTGATTCTTAACTTGGACCCAAGTCTGCCTCCTTCATGCAATGGAAGCTGAGGTCCTAGCACAGGACACACCTGGGGCGGAAATGCAGGTCTCCAGACTTTGCGTTGCCAACTCTTTCCAGGGTCAGTGGCCTAGATGCTTCCTCTGTTCTCCCACCCACACCACTCCCCCGCTTCCTCACTCAGCGTCACCATTCCCAATTCCCTTACTCTCTAGACTCTTGGCAGAAAATGTCCAAGATTTCTGGTGGGCGCAGAAAAGGAAGGTTGGATTCCTTTCAGGGGAGCACGTGGGAAGGTCATGTCACAACTCGGGGCCCCCAGACTCCCTTGCTTTTCATCTGTCCTCGCTGGGTAAGGGCAAGTGTGTTAAATCCTCTCTGCCATCTTTACTCTGTGTGAAGGGCACGGGGACCAGTGTCACAGGCTGGCCCCAGCCAGCGTCCCCTTCCTTCCCCAGGGAGACAGATCCTCAGGGTCACACCAGGGCTGGGCCTTTTTTTGTTCCGAGCCCTCCCGACATAAAGAATTCAGCAGGCTTCCTCGGAAGCATAAATATTTAATGGCGTTGTAGTTATATATAATTTGATCAATATGTCAGTGCTAAAAGGGCCTTTAAGGAGGTTCACCTATCATTGAGTGATCTGTGATGTAAACCTCCCCAGCCCCTGCAGGAGCAGGGGTCATTATCTCCCGGGCTGCTAAGTGGGTCATTTAATCCCGCCTTCTTAAAGACATCGTGGAGCTGCCCTCCCCTAGAGCCAGTGCCTGGCAGGGATGGAGCAGGGCCTGGGAACCCCGCACTGGCTTTTGCTGGAGGCTTCACACCTCCCTGTCCCTGGACTTCCTTCTCTCTGGTGATAAAACACCCACTTGCTTTATTTCAGAGCTCTCTGAGCTTGGTCCGAGGAGAAACTGCTTGGCAAGGAATTTCATCTCGTAGTCCAGTAATTGAGGGCCTATCAATTTAGAATTGCCTAGGAAATGCAGTGGGATACTTTAAGGTAAAATTGCTCAGATGCATTGTTCTGGAATCTCCCAGTATTTGATTGCGGGGTGACTGTGACACCTGGCTGCTGCAGCTTCCTGCTTCTGTGTGGCCCCCAGCCTCTCCCTGTGCCCCTGTGATGTTAATTCAAGACGAGGCAGACTCACTTTGAACACCCCAGGACTTGAGTCAGAGAACCAGGTAAAACCCGATCCAAATTCAAGAACCCCAGAGCAGACCAAGTGTCCACCCCAGACACACATGCTTCAAGAGGAGTAACCCAAGGCCCAGCCACCAGTCCAGAGGTCACATGGCCTGTCAGACACGGAGCTGGGGGGGGGGGGAGCACCATTTCCACGTGACGTGGGATGTAACTCACGTCTCACATAGGTATCTTTTCCTTAGCTCATTTTTCTCGCACACGTCCACAAACGGGGCTCCAGAATCACAGCACGCTGTTCTTCCCAAGACGCTGGTTGTCCCATGAAGCAATCCTTGTTTTAGAAGTGAAACCGGGAACCTGGGAGCGGCCCTTTGGCTGTCTAATTGCGTTACCTCCCACTAAATGAGACACCTTGAAGAGCCCTTGGCTGGCTGTCTTCAGCTCCCTGTGAATCACGGAAAGAACCAGGACAGGAGCTGCTTGACACTTACAAATAAGACATCACTGCTCCTTGTCTGCTCTGTGACTGTTGTGTGCAGCATGGCTGATGGACACATTCGAATGGTTTGTGCCATGAAGACTGGTCCTGGGGACCAAGCCCAGCCAGCCCCAGCCTAGCCCACCACCCGGCATCCATCCGTGTCTCGAGTTGGCTTGCCTCTTCTCTGCTCATCCTTTAAACTCACGTTCTGCTCTGTTTTACTGAGCTTTCTGGAGGAATCGTGTCACAGAGCAACTCAGGAATGTTTAGCATTCTCAAACTCTGAATGATGGCTCCTGGATCTTATAAGTTATTCAGTTCATCCCTCTGTTTTGCAGACAACAGAATTGAAGCCCAGAGGAGGGAAGGGATTTGCCCAAAGCCATGCAGCTAGATTGGAGGCCGATCTGGGAGGCAACGCCAGGTCGTTCCGGTGTGGCTCCGGGGTCAGAACATGTTCTTTAAAGCGGCCAGTTTCCTCCCTCTCCTTGTTTTTATTGCACTGAGGTTAGAATGAAGTGAGCATTTTCAAGAGCTGATTGGTCCAGACGACCTGGCAGTTTAAATACCGGAGAGACGGTCTCCTGGAAGTGGCTGTCGGCTTGAGCAGGCAGTTAAATTAAAAAAAAAAAAAAAAAAAAGCCGAAGACTGTCTGGGTGCTGCCGGTCAGGAGCAAGAGGTTGCTCGGGGTGTGGACCAAGGGCAGATTCCATCTCCCTTCATTCAGTGTCGTGGGTCAAAGGCCCAACGGATGGGAACAGCAGCAAATGTGAATGCAAGGGTGTGGCTGGAACAGTGCACTTTGAGAAAGCTCTGGCGCCCTCCGTTTACAGCAGGATGGTTAGAGGTTCTGCTCTAATGAGATGATCCCGTGAATGGGAGTCACTAAGGCGCGTGGAGCAGACTACTCTTTGGGAAACTACACTCGCCCCCCCCCCACCCCATCTTGTGTTCCGTCATTTATTACCTAACAGCCTGGATGGAGACACAGGGCAGGTGTACCTCCTGCGCCTAGTTGAGAGCGCAGATTCTGGATTTCGCAGCATCTCTGTGCATGCTTCTCTCTCTGAGCGGCTTCTCTGTCTGTGTTGAGTAGATTAGTTCTTTCTGAGGAACAATGTTTTTCCACCAGCAAAGCGGCCTTCTTTGAACCACACTTGAAAAGAAACTTTCAAAGGCAGCACCAGACTCCCCAAACACCTTTTTCCAAAGGAAGCCGTCCTCCCGCTGCCTGGCACCCGCCGCCTCCCAGGTTCTCCTCCGAGGCTCTGACTCAAAGGCAGTGGCCTTTTGGGACCAGGATGGAGGAAGGATGAAGGTCCACCCCGTGAGCCCCAGCTGCCTTATTGATAACAGGGTGCCCTGAAGGCCAAAAGGAGCTTTCCAGCGTAGGATCTAGTTCCGATTTGTGATTTGTGACCTGTCCCAATTGTTAAAGTCACACGTCTTGATTTTTTTTCTTTCCTTTCTTGGAAGTGATGTTTAGAGCTTGTTTGAGTTGGATCAAATGCTGTTTTAACAGCTGCCCTAATCGGAAATGCTGTCAATTATTAACCCTGACAGTAGTTTTTCTTTCAAAAATACTTCTCTGAGCTCTCTCAAAATGTCAAAATTTGGCTTCTTGGTAGGAAGACGTTTAGAGACGTCGCTTAATTGCCAAGCGTCAGTTTCCCCATCTGAAAACTGGAGATTTATAAGAAATGCCTTCCTTGTAGGGTTCTTGTGAGCTCACACATGCAAAATGCTTGGAACAGCTGGGTCGGCGGATGTTAGCCATTATTATTATCGTTGTTGTTAAGAGTGGTTCTGTCCGGTCAACTTTCTATTTGCAGGAGCTTCCGCTCCTGCCGTCACCACCCTCAAAAAAATAAACATGAAAAAAAAAATCGTTTAGGGAACAGTTTTCCTGTTCATTCTTTGACGCACCAGCGTGCGCTGAGCCCATTCTCAGGGTTGGATGGTCTATGTAGAGAAGACCGAGGCTCACTTCCTGCTTCCACGTGGTGGGGAGACCAGGAGGGGAGAGCTGCTCCCCGGCAGGGGACGGTCCCAGCTGGGAGGGATGGGATTGCATGCTTTCTCCACCCCCGCTTCCTCCCAGAAAAAAAAAAACCCAGACACGAGGACAGGGACCAAGTGTGACACCACCCCCTTCCCTCTGCCCTCCCCCAGCACTGTACAGTCCTAACTCGTGGCGGGCCAGAGTCCTTCCTGCCACTCGGGGAGGCCGCTTTTCATTAAGTCTGGGCCCCAGGAGAGAGCCTGAAGGCTGATAGCCCAGGCCTCTGGAATATTCCATATCTGTGTGGAGCTGTTCTGCTGGCCCTTGGTTGATGTGTGGGGTTGGGAGGCAAGAACTGCTCCCTGTGGGTGGAAGGGTGAGATAAGAGGGGACCTGGTCTCCCGGCAGATTTTTCCTCATAACCGGAGGATGCTGGGCTCTGGACCAGGCCCTGCAGGGGAAGATCCCACCTGGGGGCAGCCTGTGGCCGCACATTTGCTAAAAGATGCGGGGAGAGGGGAGGTCAGCTACTTTTTGTTTTGTTCCTTCACCTACCAAGATCTTGACACTTGACCTGTTTGCTAGAGGAAGTAAGCAACAGCTGGGACTCCTTTATAACCACCCACCCCAAAAACGGTGAGAGCTGTAGTTGCTGAGCAGGCCGAAGTGATGGGGAAGGTTCAGAGCCTCCGCCTGCCTTCCTGGCTGGGGAGGCGGCGGCAGCCAGAGCCCAACGGGCGGCTCGTGGCTGGTCTGTCTTGACCACTGCCTCACCCTGTCGATGAAGGACTTGTGCTGCTGTCCACCCTACCTCCTGGTTGTAGGTCAGCACTCCGTCCACCACTGCCCCTGCCCCAGATGCCCCCCACAGTGGGGCAGGCCCAGATCCCTGGCCAGGGGCCACCGCAATCTGAAGTCTCGAAAAATAAATGCGGGGAGGCCAGTGAGATTCTTTTGGCTCAACGTTTACTGAGCGCCTACTATGTACCAGCCTCTGCTGTGCCAGTCACTTGAGGTAAGAAGCCTTGGACCAGTGAGCTCCCTAGCAGTGAGGATGGTGTGTTTTGTTTATATCTCTTTGCTTTTTGTTTTAAGCAACACTTTGTATTCTTATTTGGCACATAAACATGTGACAGTTGAGTGAGTATGTTGCTCTTACAGGTTTGGACTGAGTTGATTGTTTCTAGAACTCCTGACCTGTACAACCCTGACTCTCATATTTTATCCCCAGTTGCCCACTATCAATCAATTTGGGGAAAGAGAAATGAACATAAGTGAGAAAGGACCTTGTTTTGGAGTAGAACTCTTCCCACTTACCTAGATTAATAATTTATGCAATAATTAGTAATCGTCCCAGGTTCCTTACAGTACGAATGACGGGCATCCAGTGGGCGGAGGCCAGGGATGCTTGCTGCTAAAAACACTACAATGCCCAGAGCAGCCGCATGCAACAAAGAATTATCTGGCCCCAAATGTCAATAGCACTGCTGCTCACAAACCCAGTTTGTATGACACACTGTTGTACAGTTGCCCTTGCTGGAATATACCCCGAATGTGCAGATGTGGCTGTGAGTCCCATGGGGCTTAGCCAGGATGATATACCCTCTCCACCCTGGAAGTTTAGAAATGTGGGGACCATTATTGGCACTCAGTTGGTCTAGGATATGGGGGACTGTCTTTCGCACCAAAGACTTGTTTTATCCCAGATGCCCACAGTGGGCAAGACTGGGCCTGTTCCTGAGAATCTAGAGTGTTCCAGGAGAGAGCGGTGATCTCTGATCCCCACCCAGGAGCCCCTGATGCCCTGGACAGGCGGTCTGAGTTGGAGCCTGCCAGCAGCCCCAGGACGTGGGACCACAAGGGCCCATCAGATTCCTGGTCCGTGGCCTGTCTCTTCACAAGCCAGGGGTATCCTCATCAGTGGCTGGGGGCTGGGGGGAGGAGGGGGTGCTGGCTCCAGGAATTCTCCTGAGGGCCAGGGTCTGTTTGTAAGCCTTCAGACAACGTTGCTTTTATTTTAAGTGCACAAGGATTTCTCATCCAGAGTCATTTGACATGCAGATGATCACAGATTTTTAAAGGCTGTTGTCATGGTTTTGTCTCTGAAAGATTGCTATGTGCTGATGAGAGCCTTGACGCCAGCTCTGGGACCTCAGTCGTGGTGGCCTCGGGATTCAGAAGGAGATAAGAGAAGCAATTCTGAGACTTGTCTGTCAGTGGTCCTCGGCCTTCCTGTCTGGATTCAGTTAACCATTTAGCCCCACTGTTTTTTTCTTTTTTCTTTTTCTTTTTTTTTTAAACCATTCTTCATCGGAGATGGTTTCACATGGAACACGGGTGGCAAAATCAGTTGATGTTTTTCTGAATGTGATCTTTTCTGGAGGGTTAGCGGTGGGGCACAGAACTGATCTGCCTTTTTGTGGCCAACTTAGATGAAGGGCTAGGGATCCAATCAGTTACATCCCAAGCATCATCTTAGAGAAGGCAGTGCTTTATGCCCCCCAAAAGGAAGCGTCAACGGTGGGATTTCAGGCTGGGCAGCACATAGAAGGGTGAGGGATCGGTCTGGTGGGGGAGAGACGGCAGTGAAAAGCGGAGGGCGAGGGAGACCCTTTAAGGCAGATACCGCCGGGTGTGAGGCTGGCCCCAGGGAGCACTTTGGCACATGCAGCCGGGCGTCTTCCATCACCTCCTGATTTGTCTGGGAGCCTGAGAGCCTGACTTGCTGTTGCCCTTGGGGCCGCTGGGCATAGCAATTCCTTCTCACCACACTGCGTTTCACTCTTGTTTGTGATGGGTTTCACCGCAGTGGGCGGTGTGGAGCTTGTTCTTGTTTAGTTTTGCGTTGTTTTGATTAGGGCTTCCATCCAGAGGAGGCGAACTGGATACTCTGAACCAAACACAGAGACCACCTCTGATAGGAAATTGGAGCTCCCTGAAATGTAGGCAGCCTGGTTGGAGGGAGTTGGAAGAGATTGCTTCACGCTGTGGATTTAGCGAGGCCTCCTGGCAGGAGGCCCACCGAGGGTGGAAGGATGGAGCCCGTCGGGGGTCTGCGGTTTGGGGGGGAGCTTGTCCTTCCACGGTCTGACATTTTGGCGACTTGATTTATTGGCCTGAGCCTCACGCGGTCTCTTTTCCTTTGCAGACAGAGATTGCGAAGAGACTGAACACGATTTTAGCACAGATCATGCCTTTCCTGTCACAAGAGGTAAGCCCTTCTTTTACTGTGCCCTCCGTTTCTTGCAGAGCAGCCCAGTGGCTGCCTAGGTCTCACCGGAGCCCCGGCCCCTGTCCGTTCATGTGGACTGAAGTTGACCACCTGGGGCTTTACAGAAGCTCCTCTGGCACATCAGAGGGGCCACTTGCTCCTTCAGTGGAACCTGTTCTCTGCCCCTGCCTGAGCCCTGAGAGGAGGGTCCTGGCCTGCGGCGGGGCTAACAGTGGGCAGTGGGTGCCTCTTTGCCTCCCCTCCCCGCCCTGCCCCTACCCCATCCCAACCAGCATTCCCAGCCTCTGCTTCCCCGTGCCCCAGCTTCCACACCTGGAGACATCTAAGAGCAAGGAAGCCTGGCCAGTTAGCACCAAGGGCCAGACCCTGCGAGGAGAACCACTACCCAAAGGGGACCCCGGCCCCCAGGACAGAGTGTCCTCATCAGAGGCATGACCAAGTCAGTCACATCATCTTCTAAGCACACTTTTGCAAGAGACCCCCACCTGAGGCAGGGCTGGACCAGTGGGCAGTAGGAGAAAAGCATCTCCAAGGAGGCCCCGTGGTGCAGGGCAGATGGGTGGGCTGCCCGAGAGGGGCCCCTTTCCATCCAGCAGAGCTCCCTCCAGCCTGGGGCACGCCTGCCCTCCAGGCCCCCCTCAGTGGCTGAGACCACCCTCACTCCCTCTGGGATTCCTGGGTCTCTGAGTCGCAGTAGTGACCCATGCATGATTGAATTCATGTAAAAACAGGATATAGTGATGTCCTAGGAGCTTGCAACCCATTAGGGGAGACAGCTGCCTATGAAGCGGGTTTCACTTCAAGGCTGACGGGAATGAATGCACTAAAAAAAAAAAATTTTTTTTTTAAATAGACTCTATTTTTTATAGTTTGAGGTTCACAGCAAAACTGAGTGGAAGGTACAGAGATGTCCCCTAGCCTTCCCCACCATCAACATCCCACACCAGCGTAACTGATGAACCTACATCGACACGTTATCACCCAATTCCTAGCTTATAACGTTGTGCCATTTTGTTGTTGTTGTTCGTTTTCTATTTAGATAGATACAGGTTGAGTATCTGTAGATACACGTACTTTTTCTCTGAACCCTTTGGGTGTAAGTTGCAAACATCCTGACAATTCACAGCACTCACTGCTCCAGCTGCCTCTCCTAAAAACGGGACACCCTCCTACGTGACTGCACTATTGTCACCACATTTAGAAAACGAATAATCATTCAGTAGCATCTTCTAACATCCAGCCCATTCTCAAATGCCTGGAAGGCAGTTTTTTTGTCTGCGTGGCGGAGGGAGATGGTGGACAGATAGCCCTTTTTTGGCTCTTCTATATTTTAACTTAAAACTCTGGGAAGTGTGGATTACAGAAGTAATAGGCACGCGTTGAGAAGGGTTTAAAGGGTCCCCCGTCCTCCCTGTGTCCTCCTTTGGTCAGTGGACCTCCTCTGCCTCCTGTGTCACCGCCTGTCCCCTACCCCCGTGCCTCCGTGGTCGGTCGGGGACGGCGGCCGCCTCTAACCCACACCCGGTCCCTCCAGCACCAGCAGCAAGTGGCGCAGGCGGTGGAGCGAGCCAAGCAGGTCACCATGACAGAGCTGAACGCCATCATCGGGGTACGTGGACTCCCCAATCTGCCTCTCACCGTGTGTATAGCCCTTTTATTCCTCTCATTTACCATAACCAGAGATGGACCCTGACCTTAGCTGGCCTCAAAGAATGGCAGCCTCGGGGCTCCGGCCTCTCCCAGCATCTCATGGGCTTGGACCCACCTAGAGATCTCCCCCTGTGGCTCCCCGGTTGCCTCTCAGTCCCCAAGTTAAAGGGGTGCCCAACACGCCCTGATCCACCTCGAAATTCATCAGCCCCATCCTTTCCCGGCTTTCGGTGTCTCCAACATTGCAGGGGGGCGTGGACTCTGGGATCACCTTGGAGGCCAACCTGATTTCTCCCACCTCCCCAGGGGCCTGTCCCCTCACTGGCAAAGGTCTGCCCTTCTTTGGCCACCTGGGATCAGAACTGTCTCTGCTGTACTGTGATGTGAAACGTGCTGTGGCATTTGGGTCTGGGCCTTGCTGTCCCATGCGCTGAGCTGCCTGGCGGAGTCTTCATCATGGGCCCATGTCAAGTCCAGCCAGGGCCCCTGGCTAGGTCTCCCTGATGTTCTAGAAGTCCCATCTCACTCGGGAACAGGAAAAGATAATGCAGAGTGCTTCGTGAGGCCCACTTCTGGTCTGCCCCTCAGTGAAAGGAGGAAGCCAAATCTCTCCCCTTTAGTGCTCCTACCTTGCTTACATCTTTAGTGCGTTTCTGGGATTGACACAGCATCTTTCTCCTGCTTGCTGCTTTGGTATGAGGCTGCTAAAGGATATTTAAGACAAGCGTCTGAGGAGAAACAGGTTTTTCAAGGGGACTTTGGGCAAGGCTCTTAGCCTCAGGATGCACCTGTCCTCCTTTGGTCCCTAAAATGAACAGGGTGGGTGAGATCACTGCTTCCCATCCACAGATGGCTAAGTCCAGGTCCCCAACGGAGCTTCTGAACAATAAATTCTAGGGCACTCACCCCAGAGTTCTTTTCCATAGGTTTGGGGTGGAACCGGAAATCTGTGGTTTTGAAGTTTTCTAGATCATTCGGAAGGGTAGTCAGGCTTGGGAAGCAGTAGACTGGTTGGCTGAGGTCCCTCTAGCCCTCTGATTGGTCTTCATTCCTCCTCTTGTTCTTAAGTACGGTCATTATTTCAAGGTGGAACTGAAGGCCTAGAATGTTCTGCTTGGTGGGATGAATGATGACTCTGGGCTCTTCATTCTGGGGCAGAAACCTGGAGACCTGTGTTCTAGTTAAGCCTCTTCCCCATGTGACCTCAGGCAGTCCCATCTCTTCCTCGGGCCTTAGTTTCTGCATCTGTGACAGGAGGGGGTGGACCAGTTCATCTCTTTGGGCCAGGCATGCCGGGAGGGGTGGGCTTGGAGTGACAGAGTGATGCTGGTGGATCCTGATTCTCCAACACATTACTGGGACCCGTGATGGTTACGGGGTTCTGTCCTGCTGGTCTGAGTCCCCTGGCAGCTGCTGAGTGCTGCTGGGGGATGGCCAGGGGGAGCGTTAGCCTCGGCTGAATCCTGACAATGTTGAGGCGGGAGGAGCAGACGCTCACCTACTGTGTGGCAGGAGCAGAGGGGAGGCCAGAAAGGGCAACAGGAGTGACTGGTCACTGCTTTTAGCCAGTGAGCTTGGGAGGCAGAGCCCCCAGCAGGGAAATCATAATACGGTAAAAGTTTGAAGTCTCCTTGGAAACCATCTCAGCCCAGGGTTCTTCAGCCTCAAGACTCGTGGACTTTGAGGCCAGATACTTTGTGAGGAGGCACGGTAGGGTGTTCAGCAGCAGCCCTGGCCTCCCCGCACTGGCTGCCAGTGGCACCCTCCCACACACAGGTGTGACACCCCAAAACGTCTCCAGACATCGCCAGATGTCCCGGCAGGGGCAGTGCATGAAATGGCCCGTGGTAGAGAACCACTGATCCAGCCGATGCCCTTGCTTTACAGAGATGGGGAGTGATTCACAGACCGTCACACACGGTTCAGGAGCAGCGCCAGGCCAGAGGCCCCAGGCTGGCTTTCGGCTTAGGGCTCTTCTCCCGCTACCTCCCGTCCAGCCCTGGTGTGGCACCGGTGTCCTCTTCAGTGGCTAATTCACAGCGTGGTGGCTTTGCTGAGAGTGGCACATGAGTGGCACATCGGGGTTCTCTGATACTTCTCCTCTCTCAGCTCCTCGTCCCTATCCGCTTTCCAGGCCCCGCCTTCCCATCCCTGCCATGGCCACAGTGGAGTCCCTTCTCCCCCACTGTCTCCCCCCCACCCCTTTGGAATTAAAATCCTCTTATGAAAACTTTTTTTTTTTAAGTTCTAAGAAAAGAGTGGAATTGGGGGAAGAAGCGCTGCTCGGATTAGCTCCACTTCCTTCAAGGAGTATTTAGGAAGCTACACGTTAGGTCAAGGCAGCTCGAGGCAGAGATTGGAATTCAATTAAAGCCAACGAGTGGGGCCTGTGACCCCCATTTTCGAGGTAATTGCTTCTCCGGCTCTGAGTGAATGCGGCCGTCTCCCTGTCATTAAGAAGGCAGCCATCTAATCACTGCGCCTGACAGAGCCTCACAAGGCAGGAATTACGGACGGCTGAGGATGGCTCGCTGAGCCGGGGCATCCTGTGAAGGAGGAAGGAGAGGGACAGCGGGCTTGCGGCCGGGCTGACTCGAGAGAGTGATGGGAGGAGGGTGGCAGGGGGCCGGGGGGGCTGGTGGCCAAAGGGCAGGAGTCCTGCCCCAGCAGGGAAGGGCGGTGAAGGGAAGGGCCCAGAAGCCTTGTGGCTACCCACGTGGTACTGTCCGATTTGCCCCTCTTGGGGGAGAAGTAGCCCAGCCCCCTGGTCTGGGAGTTAGGGGGGCTTTGGGCAAGTCACTTCATTCCTCTGGCCTGTTTTCCCCATTTGCGAAAAGATGGAGAAGGGCTGGGCAAGTTTCCTTTGACGTGCCCTCTTCAGTCAGTCATCTGGGGCTCTCTTGGGCGTGGGGTGGAAGGATTCTGGGTTCACATCTTGGCTCATTTCAGAGAGAGATGAGAGGTCAGGTAGACACATCTGGCGTGGGCATACCTGCAGCTAGTGGTGTGTATTTATCACATGAATTAGAGTATTTCCAGGGCCTCCCCTCCAGGTGAGAGAGGCCAGAATCCGGTGTCAGCTTGGTGTGAGGGGAGAGGGGACAGAGGGGCTGACGGAAGCCCAGGCTTGCTGGCCCAGCCTGCCCACCCCACACAGGGCCACTGGGAACTCAAGTGACAGTCTGGGGAAGGCAGGCCTGAAGGTGTGTGTCTGTTCGCCGGGGCCTGCCAGGACCCAATTACTGCAGACCTGTTACACACCCTTTTTTCTTGGATCCAAGTTATTGGGGGATCATTCGAGGGTCAAAAGATTCCTGAGCATGAGGGGTGAAATACTGTCCCTTGGTCAGCAGCTTGCACAAGGCCTCTCCAAGCAGATTAAAGACCCTGTGAGCTGATGCTACCCACCGTTTTCAGAACTCACGTTTTACTTTGCTCCGTGCTGGTCCAAGGTCACTGAACACGGCAGGAGGAGGGGCACGTACCTCACTGGCCCCACTGACAATTTGGCCTGCATTCCCTTGGAAATTATTAGTGGAAGATATAGGTGTTGGCTTGATTACTTTTTTTTTTCAATTTTTATTTTATATTGGAGTATAGTTGATTAACAACGTTGTGTTAATTTCAGGCATACAGCAAAGTGATTCAGTTGTACATATACATGTATCCATTCTTTTTCAAATTCTTTTCCCATTTAGGTTATTACAGAATATTGAGCAGAGTTCCCTGTGCTGTACAGTAGGTCCTTGTTGGTGCTTCTTACTTTTTTTAAATTGGGTGAGCGGGGTGAGGAAGGGGGAGGTTTTAGCTTGTTACAAAAACTACACTGGGTATTTTGAAGCCAGTCCTGAGGTTCTCGCATTCCCTCCAGGATGCTGATGAGCTGGGTTCAGTTGACCGGGAGAAGGATGGTGCAGAGAGCGTGCCTTAGAACGAACGCATCTGTTTCTCTCAGCCAGGGGGCCGTGGTAGAGAGAAGTCACGCTGGGTTTGCGTCCTGGCTCTGGTTACTTTGGCTTAGCAGAGTTCCTTCGCCTCCCCCTGAGCCTGTTCCCGTCTCTGAAATGGGGATAACGGGGTTGTTGTGAGCTCTCCAAACTATAACAGAGCATGAAGGCACAATTCAGCCTGGAGCTGGGGGGCCACCTCCGTGGGCAGGAAGTAGAGGCTGGGGCTGCTCTCCCTCTCCTGGGAGGGCAGGGCGTCTGCATCTTATGCAGTTAGGACTCTGTCTGGGTGTCTTTGGTGGGTCTCAGCCCTGGAAATGCTTAGACAACTTCAGTAGGTTTAACCCAGATCATGAACCTGAGAAGCGAAGCATTAAATCAGGTAGCGGAGGCATGAAGCGCGATGTGCATAATCCAGTTACACAGACTCGGCCAGCGCGGGCCTCCCCAGCAGCCTCCCACGTAAGTGGCCATACCTTCGGAGCCCGGGACCTGGGCATTCGGTGCACGTGAGGACAGGGACACACGTCTGCCCCACGGGACATGTTCTCTGACAGGTTGCTGTTCCAGCATGAAATGTTAAAGGTGGGAGGAGGGCGTGCTCACGAGGGGGCTTGCTTCCACAAGCCTCACCCCTCTTTTGGGGTTGGGGGGTGGGTTGTTAACTTCCTTTCCTATGGTGGACGGAGAAATCGTGGTCTTGGAGGGAATGGTGGAAGCCAGGGACAGGCTGCTGCAGGGTGGCGAGCCCAGTGCCCTCCTCGGACGGTGGACTCGGTCCCATTTGTCCCCAGTTGGAAACGCTGTCCCCCTCCCACTCGGATGTCACTGTGTTTCTGCACATCGTCCTCTGAAGTCAGAGATATGTCACAGGGATAGAAATGCAGCCTGAGGATGGCTGTGCCCTGCCTGCGACACGGGGACGGAGAGACGGGTGGATCACTGCCAGCCAGCTCCCCCTGCCCCGCTGCAGCAAAGACTTTATCTCACTCTTTTATCGCAACCAGGACTGTTGTTAGCAGACCCTTGGCCCGACAAGGCCTGGCATCTGTCCTCGCCCCAGGAGAGAAGCCTGGGAGGAGGTCGGCTCTCAGTCCCTGCTTCCTGGAGCCTGCTGGGCCGCTCCCGACTATGCCTTCCAACCACCCAGAGCAGACCTCAGGGGAATTTCTGGCTGTGCAGGGGTTGCTCTTGTATTTGAAGATGAGAAGTACATGGAAGCTGCCTTTCTTCTGTTGCAAAGGAGACGCACTCCTGCTTGACGGGCCACGGCTGAAAACCACCCTCTCCGTCTGGGAAGCTCAGCAGCTTTGAAAGCCACTGTCTTCCAAACAGCCACTGCAACCACAGCCTTTGTTCCAAGCTTCTGGTGCTGGTTCACGGGTTCATGTTTTGGGAAGCAGGATGCATCGCTGATGCTCGTCGTCCCAACCAAGAGGAGGCTTGGATCTGGGAAGGTGGATGGCTTTTGGACAGAGCCACTCTGCTGACTTACTTCCCAGCCTCTCTGTGTAAACCCTTTTCCAACATTTTCATCCATTCACCCAGCAAATGTGTATTGGGCGAACATGCCAGGCCCCACTCGAGGTGCTGGGATGGATAAAACAAGGTCCCTTCTTTCTGGAGCTCACGAGTTGGCCAAGATCAGAGAAAGATGTAAGATGCAGTTCTATTTGTGGTCCACTCATAGTTTTTGCTAATGTTTGTTGAACGCCTGCTTTGCCTTCACGTGTAGTAACGCACGTGATCCTTGTACAGCCTGAAGAGATGGGCTGCACTCTGATCCCCACTTTGCAGATGAGGAAACTGAGGCTGAGAGAGGTCCACTGTTGTCTAAGGTCTTACAACTGATAAAAGATAGAGCGGGACATCTTCCTTAGTCTGTCTGGCTCCAGAGTCTGAGCTGTCATCACTCTCAGAAAGGAGGAACCTGTTGTGACCTGGATGATGGGGAGGGCTTCCAGGGGGCCCTTTGGCTTTGTTTCTGCTCTGGCGTCTCGAGGCAGATCTGGGGTCAGGCTGCAACCTGGACCAGTGCCCACCGGCAGCTTCCGTAAACTGCCCACCAAGAGATGTCCTAGGTCTGGAGCAATGGCCGTGGGTCCCAGCCTTTCTCCCCAAACTGAGAAATGAGCTCTCTGAGGCCAGGAGTGTGGTGTGACTGGGGGTGCCGTTAAATTTGGGGGTGCACCAGGTTGGCGGTTGGCAGCTTAGTTGGGGAAGAGCGGGGCTCTTAATCCCTGACCTCAAACACACTCACTGCCTCTTGGAGCCTCACGTCTGTCCAGAACTGTGGGCCTTCATTGTGTTTTATTGTCTGTCGGTGGCCTGAGAGCCACGGTTCACACTGACAGGCGAGTCTGTCACGTCTTGGCTCTTTGTCACCCCCACCAACTCTTCTTGCTTTAGGAACATTCTTTGGATGACGTCGGTGGTTGACAGATTTGAGTCCAGATACCACACTAGTGGTGAGGCTTGGCTAGTTACTGGCCGCCCACTCCAGCCCCTAAGTGCCAGTTTGCCATCTGTAGAATGGGCAGAACCCTTCTGCCAGGTAGTTGGAAGGATCAGAGAAAATATTTGGAAAGGGCCCAGGCATTCATTCAGGCATTCAGTAAATTTCTGTTCCCTCCTTTTGTGCTCGTTGAGAAGAAAGATGTATGTGTACCCAGGGGCCCAGCCATTCCTAAGAAATATTTCAGTTCCTATGAAATATTCAGCTGTGGTGTAGCTTGCGCCACAGTGCCCGTGGTTCTTGACGCAATCTTGGGAATGATAAAGGGCGCTTTGTCTTGGCTGCTGGGGGAGCACAAGGGGAAGGGGGAAAAGAAGGCTCTGAGGCTAGTGCTGAGCGGAATCCGTGATTAGGGATTGTTAATCCTTGCTATTGATAATAAGTGACTTAATGCACGACTAGATTTTGGAAGGGGAGGGAGCCATGGAAAGGCCTCTGGGAAACGTTCAGCTATTGTTATGAGATCACTTAGTGAGTAACCTGCCTGAGGTCACCCAGCTAGTCAGTGCCAGAGCTGGGATTTGAATCCTGGTCTGTCTTGATTCCAAAGCCCCCACTCTTCCTGTTACCCTGTTCTCCACTCTGATGTCCAGTGACGTTGGCTCTCATTCCACTGGCCCCAAACTCCTCTTGATCTCGGGACTCCTCTGCTGTGTCCTGCCCCCGCTCTGTAAGACAGGCGTGGAGTTCCTCAGAATTAAGGAGTCTGCCCCAGGGTACGGGCTCAGGGTGGGAAACGCTGGCTGCTGACGTTTGCAGGCGTGTAAGCATGAGCAAAACTGTGACCGCGAGGAGCTTAAAAGTGGATCGCCCTCAGCGGAGAGGGAACCCCGATGACTGGCTTTTAAATGCATGCTGTATTTATCTTGGGCTTGGAAACATGCATTGAGAAGTTCTGTCCTGAGACTGGGGTTGGAGAGGAGATGGAATGTTTGCCATCATAAATCTTGTGTCTCAATTGTGGTCCATTACCAGACTTCCTCCAGCATGACAGCATGTGTGGCCTGAGCTGGGGGCAGAGGTTTGGGGGGCATGTTCCCCCGGCACTTCCTGGAGGAGCAAGAGGGCTGGCCCGGGCCTCCCCGGCCCTCCCCGCTCAGCCGCACTCACCACCAACTTCATTGCAGCAACAGCAGCTCCAGGCGCAGCACCTCTCCCACGCCACGCACGGCCCCCCGGTGCAGCTGCCACCCCACCCGTCAGGCCTCCAGCCTCCAGGGATCCCCCCAGTGACGGGGAGCAGCTCAGGGCTGCTGGCGCTTGGTGCCCTGGGCAGCCAGGCCCACCTGTCGGTGAAGGACGAGAAGAACCACCATGAGCTGGACCACAGAGGTGCGGCCCGGGGCAGGGGCGGAGGGCAGAGTGCAGGGCGGGGGGCAGAGGTTTTGGAGGCCCCTCTGTGAATAGACACAGCAAATGCTGTCACCCGAGGACCAGGAGTTAGCAAAAGGCTTGGCGCCATCTATTAAGTTCCTGGTACACGGAAACCGGACCCCCATCCCCCAGGCCACCCCCCAATCCCTGATGTGTACCTGCTCTTCTTTGCCCTGGAAGACATGTTGTCCTTTCTTCCTGGAGTACCTTCCCATCTTCCTAGCCACACCCTGTGCACCCTCCAAGGGCCAGCCCCAGTCCCACTCCTTCAGGATGCCCTCCTGGCCAAGCTGAGGATCTCTTTTCAAATTCCCATAAGAGTTCAAGAGTTGGGGGTCCCAAGACGGAGCCCTTTGTTGCCATTCTTCTGTTTCCTACCCTGGAAAGAGTTTTATCCTCACCAGGATCATTAGTCCTTGGACAGAGACCGAGTTTTTTGGAAAAGATACCCAGTTGGCGCTCAAGTAAAGACTCGTTAGGGGACTGTCTTTAAGTAGAGGTGGTGGTGACACTGCTGCAGGGAGATGATTGGGAAGACTGGGAATGAGAACGTCCTCTACCCTTAACCCAGCCTGTCCCGCGAAGACCCCTGAAGGTGCGCCGAGAAGGGCCTTGGGAGGGCCTAGTTTGATCGGGAAAGGAGAGGGCCTGGCTTCCTAGCAGACCCTTTGCAAAGATTGCCACCTTGTGTGGTCTGCCCTTAGATATTATTTTTCTAGCTTTATTGAGAGATAATCGACACATACTATTCTGTTTAAGGTGCACCACATGATGGTTTGATTTGCCCTTAGATATTTACTGGGGCACATGGCCAATGCCTTATGAGCCGGCCCTGAGCACAGGGGGCTTGGAGTGTTACCATCCTGCCCGGGACCGGGGCCATGGGGCAGTAGTAGCAGGTCATGAGAACCAGAGACTAAGTTTTTTTGCCCCCTGCAGTAGGATGGTCCTCCTGGCAGAGGAAGAGGGCCTCCCCACAACAGACAGGAGGATCAGGGAGCTAGTGCTTGGCCGGGCAAATAATCAGAGGCCTCAGCTTCCAGGGGCGTCTTGGTAAAGAAACAGAGAAGAGTGTTAATTAAAAAACACCACCACCAAAATACCACTCCCATAATTCTTTTTTTTTTTTTAAATAACAATAATGTTCTCAACTCCCAGGTCCTATGGATATTTTGCATAGCACGATCCTTCCCAAGTTTATGGCTTTAAAAACTGCTGACCTGTAATCTTGGTGCCCTTCTCGGCATGTCAGGGAGAGCTAGGCCACAGATCCCCCCCGCTGCCCCACCGGGGCCTGGTGGCCGGGTGAAGCATTGGAATTGGGGCGGTTGATTTCCAAACTGAGAGACGTCACCTAATGGCCCTACCTTGGCTGACCCGCAGTGACTCAGAGAGCCAGGCCGCTGCCCGTTTTAGAACCCATGAACTAGCAAAGCAGAAAAGCCAACTGGACGAGACTGACCTTGCTTTCTTTTTTGTTTCTCTGTCTTGGGGGACCTGCCCCTCCTCCTGTCCTGGCCTTCTGTCCCCAAAGAGAGAGAATCCAGCACGGTAAGTGCCAGCACTCTGGAACCTGTGGGGGGGGGTTGGTGTTTGGGTGCTGGGGGGGGTCAGCCCTAACCCTATGTGGGCTCCTGGGAGAAGGGTGTCATCGTGAAAGAGGTGCTGCTGTCCCCTGTTGAGTGACCTGCACTTGGGGAAGCCTTCATCTCTCCAGGCTTCAGGGCCATCATTTGTTAAATGAAGAGCTGGCTTAAGTGGGCTCTACTAACCAACCGCCTTTTATACGAGAGTTGATTACTGGAGAGGTCAGCCAGCCAGCCCTGGGCCCTCCAAGGGGGGCTGTGGAGTCACAGGGCTGAACCCAGAGCTCGGGACCCTGGTCCCCGCCTCGTTTGGGGCCAGAGTGCCTCCCTGCCCCCCAGATTGGCTGACCCCTGTATGATCCTATATCCTCCTCATTTCCTCCCAGCACCTGAGGTTTCTCCCTGTTCTAGGCTTTAACTCGGTTTGAGAAAGTGCTAGCAAGAGAGCGTTAAGGGCAGGCTGCCTGCGTGTCTGTCAGCTCTGAGATTTGTTGTAAATCTTTCTGATCACACTGAGGCTCAGAGGTTCTGTTTCAAGTGAATAAGCCTTCTGAATAAGCACAGTGGAGTCTGGATAAAAAAAAATCCTCCAGCGATTAACACAGCTATTTTATTCCTCATCGCCGTCCTTGTATCTGGGGCCATCTAATCTGTTAGGATGGCTTTGGTTATTATTACCTCGTGTTAAGTAGGACTTGGAAGGTCAGGCAGTTAACTAACCATCTAGACAGCAGCTTCCTTGGGCGGCTCCTCCATCCCGACCCACCTCCCCTTGCCAGCCCTCTACCCGGGCTGACTTTAAACCACCCATTAGCAGCAGTGCTCACGTCCCCTCTCGACTTGCCTGTGTGCTCAGAAATCCAGGTCATTTGGGCCCAGGAATGGCTAGGTGCATAAGAAAGGAACAGCTGAAACTGTAAATCCATTTTGATTGCTTCAACGTTGATCCCAGTAGGTGGCCTTGTTGGAGGGCTGGGCTGGACACCTCAAGGCTCAGTCTGGTCCCAGATGCATGGGATGTTGGGTAGTCCTCTTGGCCTCGCTGAGCCTCAGTTTCTCTGTCTGTAACATGGCAGTATTCCTGCCCAGCTGGCCTCTCCGCGTAGCTAGGAAGACGCCCTGCTCAGAACAGGACCCAGGATCCCGAAGCTTACCTGCTGAACGGGGACCTGCCGCAGAGCACGTTCTCATGCTCATCCTCGTCGCTCTTGGCTCTGGCCTTGTGCCCCCGTCTGTGAACGCTTTCTGCTAAAAGGAACCCATGGGGAACCCCTAAGAGCTGGGCTCTTCGCTCCGCAGTGCTCGCCGACATCCAGACTCAGGGCAGAGGGGCCATCCTTGGGCCACTGGAGAATTCCGTGGAATCGGGACACCGTCCTGGGCCGGGAGGGGGTGTGGGGCGTCCCGGGGAGAGGCAGTAGGGGCTCACATGTGTGCACGCGGCCATGGTGTTGGAGGGAGTGTAGACAAACGTAATCAGCCCTTTGGAAACCAGGTTGTCAACAGATGAGGCCCCGGCAGGAAAGACAGGGCCGTGTCGGAGTGGAATGGGCTGGAAGCTGTCCCAGAGGGGTTAGTCTGGAGTCCAATTAGAGGTAGCTTCATTCATATTTCCTTGCCTAGCCGAAGCAATAAAAAATACTTAGTTTTTTGGCCGCCTGCCAGCCAGAGGCGGGCTGGATCGATGCCGCTAAACGCCTGACAGGACTCTCCTCCGGTAGCAGCGAGGGTTTTCAGCCTGACTGCAGGAGAAGAAAGAGCCCGCTGTTCTCTGAGCCGTGGCCCTGGTCGCGGGGAGAAACGCGAGCAGCCGCGCGGCCCCCTTTCCTCCCCGCCTGCCCCACCCGAGAGCAGAGGGGCTGGGAGCGCCGCTGCTTAGCACGGGGCGGCCACCGTCAGAGGAACTGAAATGAAATGACGGCGATTTTTCTGCCGGCACTCGCCGCGGCTAATTGAATCACGGCTGTGCGTGTATCGCCGCCGCGCCTGCCCGGCTGCGGGGAAGGTTGAGCTGCGCTTCCATTATAACCTCCGTATTTTCTTCAAGGCTTGATAACTCTGCCATTTTAATTTGCTTCAGGCAGAAGCTTGGCAGGGAAGGGCTGCCCAGAAACCGGCTTAGGGGAGGAAATAAAGTTCTGCGGCTGGTTCCCGCACCACTCGCACCCGCCCCCCACCCAGAACGCCGTCCCTGGCCTCTGGGGAAGTGGGGAGACTTTCCACCTGCCTCTTGACGCCCTTCTCCTCTGAGCAGACGTCCCTCTGGGTCCCCACGTGGCCTCGTCACACACCCCTGGGGATGGGGATGGGGATGAAGTGGACTTGGCCTTCCCTCCAGCTGGATTGTGAGATCCTGGAGGGCAGGGACTGCGTCTTGTTCTTTCCTCCACACCTGGCATCCAGCCCCAGGCCTGATCCAGGGCAGGTGCCCTGAAGAGGGTGCTGAGCGAAGCGGGGACGGTGTCGCGTGGTCTCTTAGGAAGGGGCAAACCTCGGCAGCCCCCTAGAGGGGGTTGTGATATTTTTCTCTTGGCACAGAGGTTTGCTGGCAGGTACCCCTGCCCGTAGCTCCTCCCTCCCTGCTCCCAGTGGCCACGTGATGCCTGCCGTTCCTGGTTACCCATCACACCACCAGCCAGGGTCCTCCTCTGTGGGCAGCTCTCCCCTTCCAGGACCGCTCCGTCCCCGGGCCCGCTGTCGGGTGCTTCTCCTGCCTCGCCTGTTGGCCCACCTTCCCTCTTCCCAGGCCCGAAATTCCAAACTCTTCTCGTCCTCACTTGCTTTGTAGTTGAAGGGAGAACTCGTTAAGTCTCTTCCAGGCCTAAAAAACTTGGGTTTCCTTCATGTTGCCTGCTGCTGGGGGACCTTGGGCACGTTGTCCATTGTCTTGGGGCCCCTCCTTTCCCGTCATTACAAAGCGGGGGGGAGTCTCCCTGTCCTATACCTTTTCTTGTCTTAAGAGGGGAAAGGCTTCATGACATTGCATTTTCTGTTTCTTTATAACCCTGGCGTTTCTCTAAAGTTGTAGGAGGCCATGCTGTAGTTGTAGGGTGTTCGCACAAAATGCCCCATTGCCCTCCTACACTTAGGAGGCCTGTTGGCACCCCGGTGATCCCCGTCCCCATCAGTCTCCGCGCTCCTGTCGGGTTCAGCTGATGAAGTATTGCGCTTGGCCCCAGTTTGTCGGCTCAGATCCATCTTTCGAGACCCAGAGCAGATTCAGCTTCTCCATTCTTTGAGCAAATATGTGTGACAGGCACAGATGGGCGGTGGAGGACACAGGCGTGACCCCCGCCCTCATGAGGCATACGGTCTCATAGGCCAGAGGCAAATGGCCCGTGCTGGGTTAATTATCTAACAGCAGCTACAGAAGAGAATTGACGTGCTCCCGGGGTCGCTCCCAGGGGAACCGAGTCTGGGGAGTTGGGAAGGCGTCCCTGGGGAACCTCCGATGGAGCTGAGACCTGCAGGACACACATGACACCTCAGCTGACCTTCTGAGTCACTTAGCTATGTCAATATGTGCATGAAATGTTCATACTAACTCTCCTTCTTGCTTGCAGAATAACTCGGTGTCGCCCTCGGAAAGCCTACGGGCCAGTGAGAAGCACCGGGGCTCCGCGGACTACAGCATGGAAGCCAAGAAGCGGAAAGCGGAGGAGAAGGACAGTTTGAGCCGATACGTACGTCTGAGAGCGCGGCGGGTTCCGCCGGGGTTTGGATTGGGTGGGCTGGGCTGGGGGAGACCCCACGGGGCCTGAGTCATGGGAGCGTCAGGAAGAGGTGGGAGCAGGAGACGCTGCCCCACTGAAGAGGGCAGGTGGCCCGGGCAGGGGAAGCGTCCACAGACCGATGTCCTGTGAGCCTGCGGACCACGGCCAGGAGGCAGTGGACAGGGAAGTCATCCCGGCCTTCGTGGGGCCTGGGGAGAGCTAGGGGCACCTCCCCCGATGGGCCAACAACCCACTGCTGCCATCACGGCCCCCTCAGAAACTCCGGTCTGCTCTGGGGGCCGTCCCTGGCATCCCCACACTTCGACCCTACAGGTGGTCACGGTGTCTGCTCTGTGCCAGGCCGAGCAGGGTTGAGAGCTGGGGCAGAGGGCAGGGGGCGATGCGGTGTGGGACCCGGTGCCCTTGGGCCCGGCCCTCCGTGTTCAGCCACTTGGCTGTTCTGGGGCTTTGGACACGTTGCACAGCCAAAGCCTCAGCTGCGTTTCTGGGAGACGAGGCTAATCACCCCTCCCACACAGTGATGGGAATGATGGAACGAGACCAGCGCACTCACTTGCAAATGGTGGTGGATGTCAGGCCAGCTGGAGAGAGGTGTCTGGCTCCAGAGTGTCACGTTAAAGCAGGCTTAGAAATATTATAACTGGGCAGGTGTTGGTGAGGCTGCCTGTGGGCGTGGGAGCAGAGTGACCCTGGGGCTGGGGTCTGGGCTAGCAAACAGCAAGGAGAAGAGGTCAGCTTTGGTGGGGCTGAGTGGGGAGAGTGTGGACTTCGGGGTTTGGCCGGGGTTCAGATCCTGGCTGGTGGAAGCAGGGGCGTGGTTTGGGCTCAGTCTGGGGTGGGCGTGGCCTCTCACTGGCTTCCCTCTCCGTGCAGGACAGTGACGGGGACAAGAGTGACGATCTGGTGGTGGACGTTTCCAATGAGGTAAGGGCCGGCCCAGGTCGCAGGACGGCTGTCCCTGTGCGGGGTGGTTGGCGATTGCTCCTGTCCTGGGTGGGAGCTGTCGTGTCTCGGCTGTTGCACCGTTACCAGCAGCCCCAGCTGGGTGACGAGGCCTTTGGGGTTGGGGCATCCAGCTGGTCAGGAGGAGGAGGGCAGGGCTTGGCTGCCTGGTGGCTGGGCATTTGTGCGTGCTGCTGGGTTCCTAGGATGGGTCTCCAGAGAGAGGCCCCTGAAGATCCCAGGGGAGGGCTGGCTCCCAGTCCCCATGGTCCTCCAGGTCAGCTCTGTTCTCCCCACCACCCCTGGGATCTTGGGGTTGTGAGCCCCCTGGGGGTCAGCCTTAGCAAGGGAGGGGGAGCTGGAAAGGATCTACCCAGGGCCGAGGCCCAGCTGCCCAGCTTGGAGTCCTGAACTTGTCTTTGATCTTGGACAGCTCACCTCCACCCACCCAGGCCTCAGTCTCCCCATCTGTGGGATGAAGGGGTCAGACTAGGTCATTAAAAACTCGTTGTCCCCACTTGGGACCAGGCTCTTTTCCCATGCCCTGTGCCCACTCCCTTCCCGTCCCCAGAGCAGAGAAGACTCCAGGCTCGTCACTGCTCAGCACATCCCCACATCGCTTGTGTTTTTAGGACCCAGCGACGCCCCGGGTCAGCCCCGCACACTCCCCTCCTGAAAACGGGCTGGACAAGGCCCGTGGCCTGAAGAAGGACGCCCCCACCAGCCCCGCCTCAGTGGCATCCTCCAGCAGCACGCCCTCCTCCAAGACCAAAGACCTTGGTCATGTATGTGGGGTCTGCCCCTGGCGCCACAGAGGCTAGGAGAGGGTGGGGAACGTGGGGGCAGAGGGAAAAGGGTCTGGATCTGGAGTGGTGCTAAGCGGAAGGCAGAGGGCTGGAGGTAGAAAGCACACGGATTGGGGCTTGGCCTGGGTTCAAATCCTGGCTTTACCACTTACAGGCTGAGCCCTGTGCTTATTATTAGTTAACGTTTCTAAGCCTTGGTTGCTGCATCTATTAAATGGGCACAATTACCACAGTCCCTGCCAAACAAGATTGGGCAAGAATTGAGGAGCTGTGGGGCAGAAGATTCAGAGCTGGGTCCAGCACTGGGCTTCATGTGGTGCCCAGCTCTTGGGAGAAAGGAATCTTCATGGCTTCCCTTGGTCTCTGCATCTGCCCTTTTCAGAATGACAAATCCTCCACCCCTGGGCTCAAGTCCAACACACCAACCCCAAGGAACGATGCCCCAACTCCGGGCACCAGCACGACCCCGGGACTCCGGTCGATGCCGGGCAAACCTCCAGGCATGGACCCGATAGGTATAATGGGTAGGCACGATGGGGCTGGGCTGACCATGTTTGAGGGGAGGGGGTCTGCCCCAGGCCAGGGCTGGAGCCTCACAGATGGGGGCCAGGGAGGGGGGTCAGAGTCAGGGCTCTCCCAGGGCCCGTCTCTGGGGGACTTGGTCAGGTTTGAGAAGGAGGTGAGTGCCTGGTGCTTCAACACCGATGTCAGTGCTTACTGGAGCCACTGTGCACTAGGTGTGTGGAAGGAGCTTCAGACCGGTCAGGACACCAGTGATCTGTCTGCCTCTGCTGTTCTGTGAGGCTCTGAACAACCCCCTCCTCTGGGCCTCCGAGTCCTGCTCTGTAAAAAGTGGTGGGCACATCTCTCAGCTCGAACCTTCTTAGGCTGTGAAGATGGGGTTCTCTGGTCGGTGGGTTCAGTCCAGGAGGACTGCCTGGAGTAGGCAGCTTTAGAACACAGGAAGGATTGCTGCTGGGCGGGGAGGCAGCCTGGTGGCCTGAGCTTTGCCCTTGATGGAGGCATGGGGGGCCCACTCCCCTTGGTGGCCTCTCCCGGCTGACGCCTGCCTCCTTGCAGCCTCGGCCCTGCGCACGCCCATCTCCATCACCAGCTCCTACGCTGCGCCCTTTGCCATGATGAGCCACCATGAGATGAACGGCTCCCTCACCAGCCCCAGCGCCTACGCCGGCCTCCACAACATCCCACCCCAGATGAGCGCGGCTGCCGCCGCCGCTGCCGCCGCCTATGGCCGATCGCCAATGGTGAGCTTTGGAGCTGTACGTAGACCTTTTGGCTCCTTTTTTGGGGGGACTGGATAAGGAGCGGGGGAGCTGGAGGGGGTGAGGGTGGCCCTTCCTGCACACCAAAGGGGACCTTCCGGGCCCAGCGACCAGGCAGCTGCCTTCGGGGCAGAGCGTTTATTAGGAATAAGAGTGGAACACACTTGGGGGTCAGCAGACTTGGGTCCCACCCCGCCGGCCCGTCAGTCGCCATGTGACCTCACACAATACAGCCTCCCTGGGCTGCCCCTTTCCATCTGGGAAGCGGGGCTGACACCTCTCTTTCTGGGCTGTGTGGGGGTGGGAATCCCACGGTGAGTCGGGCGATTTCCACGAGGCAGGGGCTTGGCAAATGGGGCAGCCCGTTATACCAAGATTTGTCTGCCGTTTATTGAGAGCAGTTCAGACTGGAGAGGGAGGTCCTCTTCCAGGAGACGGTTTTTCTCTTGATCTCCTGAACCCAGGTTGGCCTCCTCTCCACATGACAAGCCTTCTGGGACACCAGGGGAGGGAACAAAGTGAGGAGGGGCCTGCTCGGCCTTGCAGAGCAGGGAGAGTGAGCTGGGGGTGGGAGTGGAAGATAACCGGTTCAGAGTTCGGGGTCTGGACCATCATCCTGTTCCTGCCATTGTCCTGGACAAGGCACTTGGCCCTCCTGGGCCCGTGCGCTCTCTGGAACAAGGGGCTGTGCTCTGCCCAGCTGTCTCGGGTTCTGAAGAGGCAGCGCCGTGCGGGTGGGACAGGAGGTGGTGGAGGAGGAAGCCGGTGGGGGGGATGTATAGTGGGGGGACGTATGGCGGCACCCCTCACTAATGGCTGGCCTTGCCTTGCCTTGCAGGTTGGGTTTGACCCTCACCCCCCGATGCGGGCCACGGGCCTGCCCTCCAGCCTCGCCTCCATTCCTGGTGGAAAACCGTAAGCTTTGGCTATTTTCTGCTTCTTGGGGAGGGCAGGGGAGAGCACGCCACCCACCCACCCATCCCCTGCCCCGGTGGACCTCCCCTGAGGAAAGGTGTCTGCCCCTCTTGGGGTACCCATAGGCCAGGTTGCAACCCCAGCAAAGCTGCCTGGCCACACTCCTGAACGGCCCCCAGGCTCCCTCTGAAAGGGGAACGAGACAGGGCTGGGGTTGAGGATGTGGTCCCTGGGCTCTGAGAGGGAAGGAACACTTCGGACACTGCGGTCTCCCAACCAAATGCCGTGGAGCTGCCCTGGCCTTGGGGGCTCCCGTGGGTTCTGCCCACAGCTGGCACCTAAAACAGCAGGCCGACCACGCTGGCTCACCCCTGGCTCTCATGTGCACCCTGTTGATTCATTTGGAGGGTCGCAAACAGGTTTTCCTCCCTAATGCCACTGGCTCCTAGAGGAGGGGTGGCGTTCAAGCTGGGTCCTTTCTGGAGTCAGCGTGTTCGAGATTCTGTAGATGGTGGGGAAGGGTGTTCCACGGCCAGTTGGGGGTCAGCAACCTGGTTTGGAGCAAGGATCTGTAAGCGGGGGCAGAAGCAAAGGTTGGACTCTGCAGCAGTTTCCGGCCCAGTGCAGCCAGGCCAAGGAGGTTGGGGTTACCAGGTGCCCTGAGATGTGGGGAGAGGGGACACCTGGAGGCAGGGAGGCCAGGCAGGGGCGGGTGCCGGTCAAACTGGGCAGGAGTTGTGCAAACTGTTAGAGGATTGGAGATGGCAGAAGTGTGGTTCTCCCCTCCCAGAGCCTACTCTTTCCACGTGAGTGCTGACGGGCAGATGCAGCCCGTGCCCTTCCCCCACGATGCCCTGGCAGGCCCCGGCATCCCCAGGCACGCCCGGCAGATCAACACACTCAGCCACGGGGAGGTGGTGTGTGCGGTGACCATCAGCAACCCCACGCGGCACGTCTACACAGGTGGCAAGGGCTGCGTGAAGATCTGGGACATCAGCCAGCCGGGCAGCAAGAGCCCCATCTCCCAGCTGGACTGCCTGGTGAGCACCCCAGGGCTGCGGGCGTCCCTTCCACCCGGCCTAGGAGAGCGGGGCAGCCTGGGTCAGGGGGAGAGCCCCATCCCCCCCGGCCAGGTGCAGCCCTGTATTGGCTGGGCGACTTTGGGCAAGCTGGCAAACCTCCCTGAGCCCCACTTTCATCGTCTGTAAGGGGAGATGATGCTGACCTCCAGGGGTTTGTGAAGAAGGGAGTGAAAGTTTGAAAGGGGGGTGAATGAGGAGTGGGGTGAGTGAGGAGCGGGGTCGCACTGGCAGCTGCCTTCAGTAAGGGCAGGAAGTGAGCAGAAGTGGCCAGGGTGCTCAGTGCTGTGGACCCTCCTGGTCCCCAGGCGGGGAGGTGGGTGGTGCTGAAGACTGCCCCTTCCCCCTCCAGAACAGGGACAACTACATCCGCTCCTGCAAGCTGCTCCCCGACGGGCGCACGCTGATCGTGGGCGGCGAGGCCAGCACGCTCACCATCTGGGACCTGGCCTCACCCACGCCCCGCATCAAGGCCGAGCTGACGTCCTCGGCTCCGGCCTGCTACGCCCTGGCCATCAGCCCCGACGCCAAAGTCTGCTTCTCCTGCTGTAGCGACGGGAACATTGCCGTGTGGGACCTGCACAACCAGACGCTGGTCAGGTTAGGCACGGGAGGGAGCGGGGGTCCTCGTCCTCGGGAAGGCCTCACTGGCCGTGCCTGGTATCTTTGCTGCGACTGGCCTGTCCGAGGTGCTGTGGGCCGGCCGGAACAGCGCGGGCGAGGGCACCCAGGTGAGAAAACAGCTTGTGCCAGATGCCCGGCATAGGTAGAGGATGGAGGGCTCCTTGGCCCAGGAGCTCGCACAAGGCTCTGGGGAGAAGGGGAGCTGGAGCAGGCCTGGGAGTGTGGGACTCGGATGAGTGGAGACACACAGACAGGGCAGGAGAAGGAGAGGCGTTGAGACCAGAGTAGAGGAGCAGTACCTCTTGGTGGTTAAGTGTGGGGCCTCGGGAGCAAAGCTGCAGGGTTTCAGTCTTGCCGCCGTGTGACCTTGTGCAAGTCACTTAACCTCCGTGCCTCGGTTTCTCCTGCATGCAACGGGCAGAGTGAAGCCCCTTCCTTAGAGTCGAACCCCAGCGCCGGGCCCAGCATCGGCCCTCAGTGCAGTGTGGCCATCTGCGTTAGTCATAGCACCATGCAGCTGGTTTATGGCCTCAGCCACGTGGTTCATGCGGGGTGACGAGGATGGATCAAGAATGCAGATTGAGGAGGCATGGGGTGTCGGGCTAAGGGGGGTTCCCCTGTTACGTACCTGCTTCCCCAGAACTGCCCCTGCCCAAGACCCTTGAGCAGAGTAGGAGAGGGGCCCAGGCCTGGCTCTGCTGCAAGCTCCCCGGAGGACGATGGACCTCAGTTTCCTGTTCTGCTCGGGCGGAGCTGGCCTGCCCCCTGGGATGGCTGTCTGCTTGGCATCGGTTCTTCCCCGGAGCTCACCGCCATCCCTGCCTGGCCTTCCTAGGCAGTTCCAGGGCCACACGGATGGGGCCAGCTGCATAGACATCTCCCACGACGGCACCAAGCTGTGGACCGGAGGCCTGGACAACACCGTGCGCTCCTGGGACCTGCGGGAGGGCCGGCAGCTGCAGCAGCATGACTTCACCTCCCAGGTGTGCCCCCGAGACCCCCCCCTTCCCTCCATTGGAGCAGCGTGGGGCCTTCCCTCCCCAGGTCCCAGTGGCTGGGTCAGGGGACAAAGGGACCCTCACACCTGGTCGTTACAAATGGACCTGAGACCAACCTGAGCCATCTGGGAAGGCTTCCTGGAGGAAGTGGCAATGAAACAGAGTCGACAAGGCTTTGGAGTTGGACACACTTGACCCAACGGCTTGGATTTGATTCCCAGCTCCTCTACCGTTGAGCACTTTGGCCTTGGTTTTCTCACATGGGATGGGAATAGTCATAGCTACCTCACGGGTCTCGTGTGAGCGCCTGAAATGGTCCCTCTAAAAGCCTTAGCTGTAAGCCTGGCTCATAGAAAGCATTCTATAAGTGCCAGGTATTAACTATTTTTTTGTTGTTATTTTATTACTCATTTTAATATTTTAATCTTGCTATTCAATACGTTAGTGTTTTATTTACTCATATTTTTCTTAAGGAAAGGCAGAAGTCACTGAGGCAGAGAGAATAACTGTGAAAGTGAAATATCTGTGCCACCTCTGAGTTTGCTCTGCCACTTTCTAGAGTCAGCAACCTCTCTGGGCCTCAACTTCCTCACCTATCAAATGGGGATGAAACATGAGATCCCATTCCCCTGGGTTATCGGGCTAGGGGTGGGGGGTGGGCTTGGCTTTGCAAATGGCAGGTGAGGAGGTGCTGGGGGAAGGAGTGGTGGGACGCTGAGTCTTCAGGGTCCCAGAGCAGGGCCTTCGAGGAACCCCCACCCCTGTGGCTCTGGAGGATGCTGATCTCTTTATGCCCCTCCCCCACAGATCTTCTCGCTGGGTTACTGCCCCACCGGGGAGTGGCTGGCTGTGGGCATGGAGAGCAGCAACGTGGAGGTGCTGCACCACACCAAGCCCGACAAGTACCAGCTGCACCTGCACGAGAGCTGTGTGCTGTCCCTCAAATTCGCCTACTGCGGTGAGCCTGGGGGAGTGGGAGCCCCGGGAGGCCTGGCCTGCCCTCCGTGCATAGATGCGGCCCAAAGCTTAGAGAAGGGCCAGAACCCCAAAGTGAGCACGGTCCCAGAACCAGGCCCCCTGACCCTGACCAGTACCCCCCATCTGGCATCCCCCTCTGCATCCTCGGATGCAGATACTGCACAGGGTACCAAGCACTTGTGAGACCAGGCCAGAGCCAGACCTTGCTGGCTTGGGGCAGAGGAACAGTACTCACAGCCCTGCCAGCAGTGCTTCCAGGTGGTTCAGACCCCAGGCTTTGGTGGCCATAGCCCTGGATTGGAATATCTGCCGGCCCACTTTTTTTTTATATATATAAATTTATTTCTTTTTTTTAAATTTAGTTATTTCCTTTTGGCTGCGTTGGGTCTTCGTTGCCGCGCGCAGGCTTTCTCTAGTTGCAGCGAGTGGGGGCTACTTTTTGTTGCAGTGGGCGGGCTTCTCATTGCGGTGGCTTCTCTTGTTGCGGAGCACGGGCTCTAGGCGCGCGGGCTTCAGTAGTTGTGGCACGCGGACTCAGTAGTTGTGGCTGTGCAGCTCTGATGCGTCCCGTCCTCTCTAAACCCCGACGGGTCTTTCTGTGGACCAGGAATTGCAGGCGCCCCACGTGGCTTTGGGAGCTCTGGGATATTAACGCAGGCAGAGCCCTGGCAGCGCACCTGCAGAGATCCGCCGCCTTCAGCTGGGTCTCCAGCCACTCAGAGCTTTGTCATTCCTAGTACTTCCTGCCGTCTCCAGTAGTAGAATCGAGATGGATCAGTCGACCTTAGAGGCTTTAAAAAGAATCTTTTGGGCAGTGTAATCCCTGTGATTAACTGCAGATCCTCCCTTTCTTTCTCCGTCCCAGCCTGCCCTCCCCTCCCCTTGATTGCGCAGAAAGGCATTCTCTGGGTGTCGATGTTTGTGTTACTGTGTCTCAGTTACAAGATGCCTCTCACAAGTGAAGAGTTGGCCCAGCACTGGTTAGCGGTTCACACTGTGTTTCCATGGCAGCCGGCCATGCATGGGGCGGGTCTCACTTTAGAGGGCAGCAGCCCACAGCCTGATGTTTCCTTTGCCTCCCGCCTGCAGGCAAGTGGTTTGTGAGCACCGGGAAGGATAACCTTCTCAACGCCTGGAGGACACCGTATGGAGCCAGCATATTCCAGGTACCACCCGCCATGCGAGCACCCCGCCTGATTCTGCCCAGAGTCACGGCCTGTCCGCGGCGATGGGGGCAGGGGTGGGGGAGGTAAAGCAGAACTTGCCCCGGGCCTCTTCCAGCCCCTACCTGCCAGGGGTCCAGGATGGGTTCTCCAGAGGCAAGGGCTTGGACTTGGGCACATCAGTGGGCCGCACACTCTGCTGCTAATGGCATCTGACCCCTCAGGGTGAGGGCTTTTAAGCAGGGGCTCTTGTAGGATTTCTAGAGCAAGGAGAAGTGAAAACATGCTCTTGGCTTTGGCCTGCACGCTGAGCCCTCGCAGGAGGTGTGCTGGGCATTTGAGCAAACTGGGCAGCGTTTTTTCTGAGCAGTGTTGTCTGATATTCAAGTAAGTTCGTATTTCATCTCAACACTTCAAAGTAGGGAGAGAGGTGGGGCAGGAGAAGGATCCAGAAGGAAATGGGAGAGAAGGAAGAGGCTTTCTGTGAGTTTTCAAGACCTGGGGCCTGATGCTGCGCCCTCTCACTTGGTCACTCACACGCTCCCACACACACAGACACGCACACATACAGAGACATGCCACACACACACACACACACACAGAGTCACACTTTTGCTCTCAGAGCCAACAAGCCACTTTCTGGATTCAGGCTAGAAGTCTGGCATCTAGTGTGTCATACATGTAACTTTCAAGTCTCCAGTTACACTGGAGAAAACTCAGGTGCAAATCCTTTTTCTTAGCTCACCAGGCTGAGAGTCTGGCCTGTTGACACCTGCTCCCAGCTCAGAAAAGCTTCTTCCTGTTTGTAAACTCAGGATCAAAGCTCACGCTCAAGTGTTCTGTTTTGCTTCTCAGAGCTGACTGTAAAGATCACGTTGGGCCCTGTTAACGAGCTTTTCCTTGTGGGGCAGCAGGTGGAAGGGGCCCCTCTAACGGGAAGGGCTGTGTTTGAAGGCCTTGCAGTGTGGGCTCCAGGGCGGGCAGAGGGCGGTTGAATTCGGAGAGCACTGAAAGGGCGTCCAGTACCCACAAAGTGAATTTCTATCCTTTCTCTCGCCGCCCTCTTTCCTCTCCTCCTCCAGTCTAAGGAATCCTCGTCTGTCTTGAGTTGTGACATTTCGGCGGATGACAAATATATTGTAACAGGCTCTGGTGACAAGAAGGCCACGGTTTATGAGGTCATCTACTAAACAAGGACTGTAACAGGGCTGTCAAACTCTGGGAGAAACAGACACAGCTGTGCCAGGGAGACCCCGGCGAGGGGCTCCGTGCACGTGGAGGATGGGCGGCGAGCGGGCCAGCACTGTGCTCCCGCGGCTGAGAAGGTGCCCCCGTCACAGTCGGGACTCCCAGGCGTGGATTGATGGGACTCATGGACTCTGATGGATTTCTCCTCTCCTCCTCCCCTTAACGATCCTGGCAGATGCTACACATAGATTGATTCGGAGGCTCGTGGCTCCGGCTCCCCACAGACACCCTCATGAATCTTTCCTTCCCCTTTTGTTTTTGATGTGTTCCCCTGCCCTGGCTCGGGGACACTGGAGCGTGGACCACATGTTTGTGCCAGGGGAGGGGGGGTTTCACGTCCCTGACTGTGCAGCGCACAAGGTTTGTGAAAAGTGTAAATAACAGACTCCTATCTCGGACTGGTCAGCGGGGGGAGGAGGCCCCTTCCCACCGGCAGCGCCAGCCGTGTATTTCGCCTGCTGTATTTGTAATCCACTTGTGGTGGTGGCTTTTTTCTTTTTTTTTTTTTTTTTAAAAAAAAAAAACAACAGAAGTTCCCATCTGGGAAGGGGAGGCAGGGAGCGGGGTGCAGAATGGAGAGGGAGTAGGATGGGCAGAAAACTCCTGGGGTGGAGGAGAGGCACTGCGGCTGGCAGCCAGGTTGGCTATCAGGTACCCCCCTGGACAAGTGTATCTCCATGTGGACCTGGGAATCGTTTGAGACGTGTCAGGACCAAGCTCCAGACAGACTGACGGACTGACAGAGCTTGAGATGGGTGCCAGCCCGGGCTGACTGCAGCAGCAATGGTGGGTTTTTCTGTAGTCTCCTGAGCTCCATGCTCCCCTTTCAGGTGTCTGACCCCCTGTCTCTCTCTCTCTCTCTCCCTCTCCCTCTCTCCTCTCTCTCTCTCTCTCTCTCCTCTCTCTCTCTCCCTCCCCCTCTCTCCCTCCCCCTCCCTCCACCTCCTCCCTCCCACCCCGACCTCGACCGACCTCCGTCTCTCTTTGGTGCACACTTGGTTATCATGATGAGAAATGGAAGCTCGAAGCCACTCTGTCTCCAGCCCTTCTTAATCTTCGGACACAACCTAAAAAGGACACAAAGTTAAAGGAAAGCATAGCAACTCAGCTCAGGGAGCTACCAGAGGAAAAATAGTAACTGATGTGGGTGCTTTTTTTTTTTTTTTTTTTTTTTAAATTTGAATAAAAGGAATTAGAAGTGATGTCCTTTCATAAAATGCCTTCTCTCCCCTTTCCTGCCTCTGACCTGCTCCTCTCTCCTTAGAGGGAAAGTGTGTATTTAACCTGCAGAGCTGTGAGTCTGAGGTTTATCTCCCCGCTGCCTGGGGAGAGGGGACTTGGGGTTGGGCTGGGGGCAAATGGGGCTGACTTCTTGTAGCTTCCCGTCTCTCTTAGGAGCCCAGACAGCTTACAGGTAGAATATCGTCTCCTGCAGGTGCCACTTTTTGGTACCAAAATGTTCTGAGGTATTAGGATTTTGGTGGGTTTTTGGTCTTTTGGGTTTTTTTTTTTCCTTTTGGTCTTATTTTTTCTTCTTCTAAGGAAAAGCTAAAGGCCGTCGTGAGTCCTGGTGGTGGGCTCTCCATGGATGTAGCATATGGAAGATAATTTTTATACTGCATTTTTATGGATTATTTTATAATGCGTGATTCTGTCTGGTGAGAAGGAGGGAGGGGCTCTGGTGAACCACCCCCCCTACCCCACTCTTGTTCCTGGGTGAGCCCCTCCCCCGACCTGGCATGGCTGCAGAGACGGGCAAGGCGCCCTTCCCTTTCTAAGACTGGGGAGGCGTATCCAGAGTCTGTCTCTCTCTCTCTCTCCCCCCACCTCTTTCTCTCCCCCCCATCCCCCGCCTCCCTCTCTCCCTCCTCTCTCTCTGGGTCTCAGATGCTCAGCTGCCACCTCTTGTTAAGGCTCTCCCCACAAGGGAGGGCGAGGGTGGAAGACAAGTTGATTCCTGAAGAAAAGAGAAAATGAAAAGTCATTGTAATGAGCTGTTTTTATATTTTTAAAAGTTACTATTTAAAGGTTGGTTTGATTGTTGCGTTTTAATTGCCTCCCCCCCTCCCCACCCCACTCCCCCCAAGAAGAGAGCGGGGCGCTGTCACCCCCATGTCCTGGGTCCTGGGCAGCTTCCTTTGTCATCCATAAACGTGAGCTCTTCTCTTTTCAAAGCACTGCCATGCTGCCCCCGGCCCTAAAAAGTGATTGCGCAGGACAGTTAAGGGGAGTGCTTAACTTCCCCTGAGGGGAAGCCCACAGGTAACACCAAAGTCCTAATACAGCTGTCACTGCAAAACTTTTTGGGGAAAAAAATGAAGTGTGATGAACTTCCAGTGAAATTGCAAAGTGTCTGTGACGTCACTTCAGGACCCTGAAAACCTCCACCGTCTTTTTTAAGCTTAAATTCAGATGTTGTGGGCTGATCCCGCTCTCTAGCTCACTAAGGGTGCGTTTCTGAAGGAGGAGGGATTTATTTACAGAAGGGGCAGGATAGGAAATGTAGGGCAGTGCCCTCAGGGAGGCAGGGCTGGCCTGGGATGGTTCCCAGGCTCCTGGCTGTCATGCAGCCTTGGGCAAAATCTCTCTAGAACTAGGGACTAACACGGTTTCCAACTCCTTATTTTGTCAGTCATTGTAAATCAGCACAAACAATTGCCTACTGTTATTTCATACAAGAAAGGGAGTTGAACATTTGAAAAAAAGAGTGACGATCAGGATAAAGCAGTCTATTCTAAGCCTAGAAAGGACAGCTGGACTGCACACACAGGTCATTTATCTGGAGCCGGTTGTCCTCTCAGGCTTACAGCAGAGAAGCTTCCAGCAGGTAGCAAGAATGCCCATCTGGGGCTACAGTTTGGCTGACAGCTCTGTCTTGTACTGATTGCACAAACGAGTAAAAGCATCACCCCTTTGAACCACAGTTTCCTTGTTTGTCCAGGTCTGATCGTCACAGCAGAGGGCCAGAGGGGCCAGATGGCAGGCCCTGGCCAGAAAGTTCTGTGTTTGCCCAGTGGGTTGCCCATCGGTGCCGAGATAGGGTTGGAGTTGAGGCTTGCATGCCCCAGCAGGTAGAAAAGCGTCTCTCATAATGCTCACCTCCAGTCTTGTGCTGCTGGGAGTGAAGGCCAATATCAGGTCCATTTCTGAGAAGGGGAAGCGACCTACCTCCGAAAGGCTGTCCTACCAAGATTTCCTGGGCACGGTCGAGGATGGAGAGATGACCAAGTTTCCGGCCGAGTGCTAGAAGCTCACAGTCGAGGGTGGGGAGAGACATTTGACCTGTGAAAGTGCGGTTGGGGACACATCCTTGGGCACCGGCTGCTGGTGCCTTGACCCCTTCCTGTCATCACGGCCGCTGTCCTACAAGGAGCTCACCAAGCCTCTCCACGCCGAGCCTCACGCTGTGCCTGCTTCCTCTCTTCCTCTCTCCCCCACCCACCGCTGCCCTCCCACGCTTCCCACCTTGCAGAACCGCATCTCCCCCTCCTACTGAAGCCCAAAGCTGCGTCTTACTGCTCTGCAGGTGATTCATCTGCACTCTGAGGTTTGTGAGGCCTCTTGGAGTCTTTGGGGAGAGACCCAAGTATTGTAAACAATCTGACTTCCATCCTTAATCCCCCGAGCTTGCCCACGCCTTCTCCTCCACAGGATGGTAGAAAACCTTGATATCATTTTTTTTTAATTTTTATTTATTTATTTATGGCTGTGTTGGGTCTTCGTTTCTGTGCGAGGGCTTTCTCTAGTTGCGGCAAGCGGGGGCCACTCTTCATCGCGGTGCGCGGGCCTCTCACTATCGCGGCCTCTCTTGTTGCGGAGCACAGGCTCCAGACGCGCAGGCTCAGTAGTTGCGGCTCACAGGCCCAGCCACTCCGCGGCATGTGGGATCTTCCCAGACCAGTGCTTGAACCCATGTCCCCTGCCTTAGCAGGCAGACTCTCAACCAGTGCGCCACCAGGGAAGCCCTGATATCATTTTCTTAGCCCTTTTCAAAGTCACCCCCTAACTATTGCTGCAAAAATCCAGGCTCATACTAATTGCAGCATTTCACACACCTGTTTGCACGGCTAGACTAGTTTCCCTGGAGAGCAGCGCCCAGGACTTCATAGGCCCAGGGCAGTACTGGTGAATAAAGGATGAGCTTTCACTGGCTTGAGATTATCCCCGTTTCTCAGGGCAAGTGGGCTGTCCCAGTGCTCACCACTGAAGCCCAGAGAACGGACTGGCTTCTGCAGTTCTTCAGTTCTGTTGTGCTGCCTTTGCTCAAAGCAAGGAGATCTGTTTGAAACACATGGAGAGGGCGTGGTCGTCAGAAGCCAGCTGTCACGGTTTTAGGTCACATCAGGTTATGTACAAGGGTCCAGGCCAGACCAAGCAGGGGCAGTGACTCTCCTAAGACCAAGTCACCCTCAGGCCTCTCTCTGAGTCACTGCCATCCCTGTTCCCCACCCCTAGGCAGCCCAGACCCCAGCAGGGGCAGTGAGTGTCCTAACTTACAGGGTCTACGGGAAAGAACAGATACAGAGATCTGGATGCTGGAGCTGGAAGTGTTATCGGCAAGACTCTTAAATGTTATGAACTGGCCACGGACTCTCCCGCGATGCTGGAGTGTAAATTTTTTTTTCGAGAACGCAGTGTTTGAGAATGAGCTATTTTTTATATAAAGTATAGCAAACAAACCTGATGAACCTTTTTTTATTTACACGGTTAGGCATCATTTGATTCTTTTGTGACAACAATAGAAAATGTACTCTATAAAATGTACCGTACTCTATAAAATGTACCGTACTCATCAAGTATTTTTAAACATTACACCAAAATTGAGCCTTTTGTATTTGAAGAGACATCTATCCTGAGACCTTGGTTTGATAGATGGGACAGTTAAGGCCCAGAAAGGGTAAGTAACCCACCATGAGTCACACAGCCTGAGCTGAGATTGTGACTCATACCTCCCCCTCCCCTAAACTCAGTAGCCCACCCTTAGTGAAGGAGCTGCCTGGTGGGCAGGACTGAATGATACTGTTTGGAGGATTAGTATCCAGGGGATGAGGCCCCCTGCCTCCTCTTCAAGAGGACTGGTGAGGAAATTCCTCATGGAAGGGAGATGGCCCACAGTAGTCATGGAAGTCATCCTGCCTTGAGAACATTCTAGAACTCACCCACCCATCTTGCCCATGCTTCCATCCATCCATCCATCACCCACCCACTCACTCATCTACTCATTTCTTCAGCCATCCTTCTATCCACCCATCCATCCAACCAACATTTCTATTGTGAGAACCTAACATGTGCCGGGCATGGTTCTGGGTGCTGGGATGCAAAGATCAGTAAGACACAATGCCTGCCCTCCCCACAGAGCTCTCAGCCAGCTGGGAGAAACAGTCACATAAGCTGACAACTGCCACTCCATGAGATATGTGAAGGCACAAACCAGAAGATGTCACTTCACATAGCTGAGACATTACCCAGGGCGTGGAGTCAGAGCAAGGGGGTCTTGGAAGGAGTGAGCTGAACTGAGGCTGGAAGAATGCAGAGGTACCATGCCCAAGGGAGGTGGGGGGGAGAGTGTTCCAGGCAGAAGGAACAGCATGTGCTAAGGCCTGGGGTAAGAGGGCATGTCCTGCCCCATGCCCCTCCCCCGCCCCACCTAGTTCTCCCCTCTGCCTTGTTCTAGCTCCATGCCAGCTTGTTGACGTCCCAGTTCCTGCTGCCTCTCCCTGGCCAGTCTCCTCCCGCGCAGAAGCCAGGCTCAGATTCGGGTCAAGCAGGCTGGTGAAACTCAGGAGGAGGGAGCTGCAGAGGCCAGGGTTCCGGCCTGAGCCAGGAGGGGCAGGGGGACGAGGAGGAAATAAAGGGGGTGAGCTGCAGTTCAAGACGGCCCATGATGGGCCCCAGGCTCTAGGTGTCCACCTCAATTAACATCCAAAGACTTGGGGTTCCGTGCACCGGATCACTGGACGTGATCTGGGTCCCTTGCCTGGCTGATACACTCACGCGGGACCTTTATAAACTGCACACCTGTCCTCGCCACTCCCCTGTTCGGAGCCCCTCGGTGGCCCTGGGCAAGCGCAGTGTCTGAACTTTTAACTTGTCCCCAGGCCCAGCCATGCATCTCTAGAGTCATGTCTCACCTTTTCTCCTGTTTGACCTTGCACACTAGTCACACATGCCTCCAATGCCCTGAGAAGCCATGCTCTGATTTTAAGTTTCGTATGTGTTTCTCTTCCAGCCAGGAATGCCCTACATCCTTCTTCGAACCCCTGCTCATTCCTTAGGACTCAGTTTCAGTTTCACTTCTTCTAGGAAGCCCTTCCCTGAGCCCCAGCTTCTCTACTCTAAACTGGCTGTGTCTCCTTTGTGCTGTTGGAGCATCCTCTGCCAGCTCTCTGTGGCACATGCTATGCATGGTGTATTGTGGCTATTAGTTTAATGATATCCTCCTCTCTCCTGATGTCCACCTGGCCCTCCCACCAGGCAGTGAGCTCCGAGAGCAGGGACTGTGTCTCGTATCTCTGGTACTTAATGCGCAGTACGTGATCAGGAAATGTTAGTTGAATGAATCAGTGAGTGTGTGATGAAGATAATAACTATTATTAATAGAGTACTTAGTATGTGTCTGCCAGTGCTTCATAAGCATTGTCTAATTCTAAACTCGTAAGTGTCCTATGAAGTCAATGCTATTATTATATTCATTTTATAGATGATGTAACTGAAGTTCCAAGATCACACAGTTTGTAGTGTTTGTACGATGTTGCTGCTGGCTGGCTGGCTGGATAGATGAATGAGTAGATGGATGAATGAGTGGGTGGGTGGTGGACCAGCTGCATCGTTAGGATTGGCTCAGAAGCTTGGAAAGAATCGATCCCACAGATAGAAGAGGAGATCAGCGATCTCAAGATGAAGACCATAGGAAGGTAAGGCAAAGGAGGACAGAAGTGTCCACTGCCCAGCTTAGGCCTTCCTCACATCTATTAGGGCACATCTGTCAATGCCCAGAAAACTCCACAGTGTGCTCACCCTGACCCTGACTCTGAACTCCCCTCCCAGGCAGATCAGACAGCGCAGGGCTGATGGCTCAGAAGCGGGCCCTTGGGGCCTCCCGCTCTGCTGAGGCCAGAAGCAAGAGTGAGATGGAGCTGTGGTCTTGTCTCTTGCGAATATCACAGATGCAAGTGTTTGCTGACAATAGGTGACAAGACTTGAAAAAAAAGCACGTCTGGCATGTCCAATTCTGGCAAATCTAACAGCAAGCTAATTAGGGTTCCCTTTAGCCGTGTGGACAGACATGTTGGATAAAATTAAAGTAAAACAAGGAATTCCCTGGCGGTCCAGTGGTTAGCACTCGGTGCTTTCACTGCCAGGGCCTGGGTTCAGTCCCTGGTTGGGGAAGTAAGATCCTGCATGCCACGCAGCACAGCCAAAAAAAAAAAAAAGTAAAACAATTTTGATAGCCTACCTTGAAAGAAAGGGGAATCCTTTAATGTCATAGATAAAAGACTTTAAATGTAGAGTGGGAGCTCCCAAGCTAAGAAAACTACATAAAAACTACATAAATCAAAAATGGACAGAATTTTATAAGGAGGAATGGGAGATTTTAACATATCCACTAACAGAAATTGGTAGATCAAGCTGAGAGAAATTGATAAGGATATAGAAGATTTGAACAACATAATTGAGACATAGAACCCTACAACCAATTATTGAAGAACACAGCTTATTTTTCAGCACAGCTGGAAGTCTTAGTTTTATCAATCAAAAGAAACAGATAAGGCATTTTGTAAAATTCAACACCCATTCATGACTTTCCTTAAAGTACCAAAGTAGGAATAAAAGAAAATATCTTTAATCTGACAATGGATAGCTAAATCAGACCAGCAGCAACCCAATAATAGATAAAGGTTACGTTTTAGAAGCATGATTTCAAAGTCGGCAACAAAACAAGAATACTCATTATTACTGCTTCTGTTCAACATAGTGCTGAAGGCTCTAGCCAATGCAATAGGACAAAATAAAAGAATAAAAAATAAATATGATGATTGAAATGAAAGAACATCATGATTATTTGCAAATAATATGACTATATACTTAGAAAATATACAAACAATTAAAACAAGTAAGAGTTTAATCAAGTTGCTAGATCTGAAATCAATATTTATTAATCAATAGCATTCCTATTCATAAGCAGTAATCAATTACAAAATGTAATTTAAAGAAATAAAACCCATTTACAATAGCAACAAAAATGACCTATGAATAAATCTAAGTAAAGCTACATAAAACTTTTATGAAGAAAAATATTAAACGTTATAGAAGGAAATAATTTTTAAAAAGACTTATGCAGGGGACTTCCCTGGTGGTCCAGTGGTAAAAATCCGCCTTCCAATGCAGGGGACACGGGTTCGATCCCTGTTCGGGGAACTAAGATCCCACTTGCCACGGGGCAGCTAAGCCCTCACGCCACAACTACTGAGCCCACGTGCCACAAACTACAGAGGCCATGCGCTCTGGAGCCTGAGAGCCACAACTAGAGAAAGCCCGTGTGCCTCAACGAAAGATCCCACATGCCTCAGTGAAGATCCCGCATGCCACAACTAAGACCCAATGCAGCCAAAAAAAAAAAAAAAGACGTATATGCAGATCATAATGTTACCGACCAGGATTCTTGGCCTTCCCCCATCGATAGAGATTGACTAGAGGCCAGACAAGAAATTCAGGCAAGGCTTTATTGGGGCCCCTGCTGCAGCAGGGGTCAGCGAGAACAAACAACAGGTTCCCTTGCTTGCTCGCTCCCCAAGGGGGGTGGGCAACCTTGCTTCTTATATGGTGTGAGGGTAGGGGTGTGTCCAGGGGTCAGGTCAGAGGGGCGGCTTAGGTGTTTTGCCCACCCCTTAGGTGATGGTGTGTGCAGGGGGCATGCCGAGTACACTGCTTTTGCTCCCTACGCCCTGTTTTTCCTCCAGGTTCTTCAAAAGTGGCAGTTGGGTTTTTTTTGGTCTCTTTGTATCGTTTGGGTCCAGAATTTGCCCCAACTGCACCATGCACACAGTTATTTTTAGTCCCGTACAGTTTCTTTGTATTCTGTTGCTTGAGGAGAGGTGTCTAGGTGCAAGCACTGCAGCACTTGCAGCAAAGGGGCCCAGGTCCCACCCAGCCTGTCTCATTAAGCTATACCATATTCACTGATGAGAAAATTCGGTTTCATTTTAAAAGCTGTCTTTCCCAGCAATCTATACAGTAATGCAGTGTTAAACAAAACCCAATAAGGATGCTTTCTATGTAATTTTAAAAGCTAATACTCACATTTATCTGAAGAATAAAGGACCGATAACAGCAAATATAATTTTGAAGAGGAGTAAGAAAGGAGAATTTGTCCTCCAGATATCAAGACTTATTGTAAAGCCACAGTCAGCAGGAAAGTGTGCTCTTGGTGCGTGTATAGACAAGTGGACCAGAACAGAGTCCATAAATAAATCTCCATAGAGATGAACTCTATGACCTAGTGCCATTATGTATCATTGAAGAAAAGCATTATTAGCAATAGTTCTGGAGCAACAGACCATCTTTATGGAGGGGAAAATGGATCTCTACCTCACACAACATACAAAAATAATTCCAGCCGGACTAAAATCCTTAAACTTTTAGGATAAAATATTAGGGAGCAACCTTAGGACTTTGAGTAGGGAAAGGATCATTGAACAGACACAGAAAGGGAGAGCTATAATGAAAAAAATAGAAGAGGTCAATTTGACTACATTAAAATTTAAAACACCTGTACGACAAGAGATGCCATAAAAAAGCATGAAAAAAATAAACACATCACCTATAACGGACACAGAAGTGGTATCTGGAATATGTAATGAATTCTTCCAAGTCAGTATGTGGAAGTAAACAACACAGAAAAATGGGCAGAATGTAGAAACAGGTGATTCACAGGAGAGGAAGCACAAATGGCCAGGAAACAGGTGAAAATGCCCCATTCTCGCTAGTCATCAGGAAAATGCAAATTCAAAAAACAAAAGCAAAACAGAACAACTCATTCCCATTGGATTGGCAACTTTTTGAGTTTAATAACGTGCAGCTTCCAGGAGGATGGGGAATGACTAGTATCATCAAACCCTGCTTTGTTGGAGCATGATTGGGTCACCCATCCACTTTGTTGAGCATTTGGCAATAGTAAAGTAGAAGCAACACAAGCCTATGACCTGGTAATTCTACTTCCAAGTATATACACTAGAGAAACTCCTACACAAACACACGAAGAGATACATACAGAGATTTTTCATTGCCCCATTGTTTGAAGCAGCAAAAAATAACTGTAAATAACCAATAATGCATTATTGGAGGAACACATAAAGAAAAACCTATACATTTTTGTATAATGAAATTGTATAGAGGCTTTAAAATGCATGAGCTAGATCTTCATGTAACAACTTGGATATATCTCAAAAACACAATGTTGTGTGAAAAGAGCAAGTTGCAAAAGGAAATATACGATATGATACTATTTATGGCAAATATAAATCCACACAAAACAATTATAAATTTGAGTATACACAAAAAACTATAAAGACACAAGTGGAAAGAACACGGCATGCCACCAGGATAATTGTATCTGTGAGGAGGGAAGGGAGAAGAATGTGGGAGTTCAGTTAGTTCTACCTATCACGTTTTGTTACCTTTAAAAAAAACTGAAGAAAATCTTAAAATGTTCACATTTTTAAAATCTGTGTGGTAGCTTTAGTAGTATCATATTATCTTTTGTTTGGTTGAAATATTTCATAATTGAAAATTAAATAAAGAAAAGCTAGAAAAATCAGGACTTGATAAGGAATCATCATAATTTCTGGTGACTAAGAGGGGAGCTTTGGGCATGGCGTGGGGAAGGCGGGGAGAGGTGCACATGCCCAGTGGCAGAGGAGCAAAGCTCACCATGTCATCTTATCTATGTCACCGGACCTCTCCAGGTCTTGGTCTTCTTATCTATGGAGTCATGCTTGAAGGCTGGGTGAGCAATCCCTGGGTCCTCTCCAGCCTAGATATTTTGTGATTCTAATGATTCTGTAGATTTCATGGGCAACTGTCTCGTGCATAGACATCATGGATTAAATTTGTTTAGCTTTTCATTAGGAAACATGGGAAACAAACAAAAGTAGAGAGAACAGTATCATGAATCTCCATGTACTCACCATCCAGTTGCAACAGTTGTCAGCTCAGGGTTAACCTTGTTTTATCTACACTCCTCCTATTTCCACCTGGCTACCACCACTGGAGTATTATGCAGCAAACCCCAGACATCTTATCATTTAATTAGCAAATATTTCAATATCTCCAAAAAGTGAAATCTATTTTAAAAATATAACCATAATACTAGTAACCCACCCCAAAAATTAACAGCAATGTTCAAAGTCATAAAACACCCACTTCGTATTTGAATTTCCTCAATTGTCTCGTGATTTTGAAAAAAAATTTGTATATTTGAATTAGGATCCCAAATAAAGTACAAAGCGACTATAATTGATAAATGTTTTAGGTTCCTTCTTCATATCTCAGTCTCCCTCTCTCTCTCTGACACACACACACACACACACACACATTTATTTATTGAAGAAACAAAATTATTTGTCCTCACATCTTCTCACAGTCTGAATTTTGCTGATTGCTAAATTGTAGTTAGATCTTGGAGCTTGATTAGATCCCGGCTTGATTTGGGGCGGGGAGGGGGGGGGCGGGCAAGACTATTTCATTGATCCATTCGGAAGCACATAACTATCTATATGTTTCTCCTTTTGTATGTTAGCAGTCATGGTTGATCACTGTCTAGATGCATGAATTCATTAGGAGGCTGCAAAATGGTGATACTTAAATTCTATCACTCCTTTTTCATCTATTTGCTTGGATATTTCTATAAAGAGAAACTGGCCCTCATGAACCATTTGGTT